>NW_004443949.1:8267334-8290677 GCF_000243295.1 Trichechus manatus latirostris | reverse complement strand
TACACTTTTTTGATAATTTTATTATTCTATTTTCTAATATATTTGGGACTATGACAGAACATAATGGACACGAATGTATTTTTTCTAAATAATAGTTCCCACCACAATTGATTAAAAAGTATCATTGTATCATTACTGATTTGAGATTTCTAACTTCATTAGGTACTAAGATAGCATATGTATTTGGGTTCATTTTTGGAATTTATTTTCTACTCCTATGTTTTGTTTCTTTTTTCATTTGCTAGTTCCTTCTGGTAGTGAGTTGGGCTAGCTTACTGGCCCAATTGCTCTACCGTTTCAGAGATTTCTTGGGTATTTTTATTTTTTACCTTTAAATTTTAGAAACTGTCTAATTTTAAAATCGGTCAATTTATTACGATATCTTCGAATGTATTAATTAGTAAAGAGACAAATGACAAAGTTTATAACATATTTTTAGTGTGAATTGTAATGCTTGGCAGTATAAAGCACAATCTTTGTCTCATGCAATGACACTAATTCTATCTAGTATATTACGTTAATGACCCATGTTTTCTTTATCTTTTCATTTGAATGTCTACATGTGCTTATTCTTTTATTTCTAACATTCATAAACTTCAAAATTGAGTTTTCTTTCTTCAATTTACGGGCTAGAATGTTATATATTTTCTAGAAAATTGTATTTGTATTCATGTTTTCCATTTTAATTGTTAGAGTTTTGTAAAATAGTCTCTCATGATTTTTAAGCATTTCCTTTGTGTCCATGATTACTTTTCCTTAATAATTCTGAGTGTGCATATTTACGCAGACTCCCTTCCTTTTTGGTGGCATTAGTCAGAGTTTATTATTCTTATAATTTTTTTTCAAACAATCTGATTATGTCTTCATTATTGCTTCGGCTATTCTTTTTTCTAAAGCATAGAGAATCTTTTATCTGATTCTCTCTAGAACAATAGCTCCTCCCATGTTTTCCATGAGGATTATTTGTGCTGTGGGAGAGAGAGGGTACCTGCTAGTGTGCTGTCCATGGAGTCTACTAGATACCCGATGGCTGTAGTCTGACTTCTGGCTGAATGGATTTCATTGATAGAAAACAGGTCTACTATGCGGAAGCTCCCTACAACTTCGTGGGTCTCTACATCTTTACTCTTCAGTACATTTCACTCCTCAGATAGGTCTTCTTTCCCAGAGTTAAGTCACATCTAGTACCTGGGAAAAAAACATATTTTTACAAGTATACAAATCTTTCCCTAAATGTTCGTTTGCCATTTTCCGTCTTTGAATCTTTGTTGTGGTATACAGTGTGGGTGGGACAGGAAGGTAGACTAGGGTAGGAGTTGTAGTGAAGGAGTAGAGGATAATGGGGAAAAAAAATCTCAGATTAATTCTTTAAGATATGAATCTGTAACTTTACTCCAGTATGGAGCTAGCCATTTTTATATAAAGCATTCATATCACTTTTGAAAAGGCAAAGCTCTATATAGGTCAGAAGTATTATTAGTGCTATTATTGATATCATGGGATCGATCTAATAAGTAGCATCATGATGTTGATACTCCCAAGGTGTCATATCCCACTGAGTTTTCTTCATTGGCTGTAAGGACTTAGGGTCTTCTTAAAGTCATGTGCACAATGCAGCTCAATAGCCACTTGTGTAAGCAGGTAATTTTGAAAAAGAGTTCACGCTGATTAAATGATTAGATTTTCAATGTGGGAAAAACGATTATGTATGCAAGGGGTGAGGGGATCATATAGCTCACAGTAAATGTGCCCTTGTGATTATGTTGCCTCTGAATCTCTGCTGAGGGAGATTAGCACAGAATTTTAACTCAACAAAATGAAATAATGAAATAAATTACAGTAAAATTATGTGTAAGAGCTAATATTTTGCTATAATTTCTCCTCTATACACCACATTTACCAATATTTGAAAATATTTAATGGGCATCTAATGTGTCTGCAGTGATATGCTGGGGGAAAAAAAAAAAAAGGTTGACCCATATCAGATTCAGTGTTGATAGTTACCAAAATCCACTTTCCTTTGATAACGTACAGACACACACATACAAACATACATACCTCTATATATTTTTTAGCCATTTTTACCTTTCTGAGAATGCATGATTGTGCACACACACACTCATATTTAAATCCTATAGTACTTTTTATAGTCTTATGCCTTAAATTTCATTACTTTTTTCACAATCACTTATTCTAGTAAGTCGCATATAAATACGTATCAAGAATTAGCTTAAACAAACTGTTCCATACTGGCAATGTTTACATTTTTAATGATCTGTTGAACAAAAAATCTTAGCAAGTGTATAAAATATTAAAAAGATTATGGTTTGCAGGAGGCTTGCTATCTATATCTTATGCATAACTGTGAATCACCTTTGTCTAGAGAATATTCACTTAGTGCTCTATCCATATGATGTATGTGTGATATATGGATTATATGTCATTTTTCTACCTAATATAACAATACTACATTAATCATAATTTATATGCATATTACATTAAAATGCAAAAACCATACAGGCTTCATATTCCTGGTGAAGGGTTTGTGGTTAGAATGAATGAAACTGCATCAGGTTACCAGTAAATATGAATTAAATGAATGAATGATATTACTTGTCCATGCTTCTGCTAGGCTCAAAGGATGCTTGCTTTTCTCTGATTTTCATTAGTAACAGATCATTTCTGTCTTAATTTACAGCACATTAGGTCATTTTTGAATGCTTCTTGTACACCCCCTTTCTCTCTGCATGCTCTACCTCTCCATAATTTTTGTATAATATATAATCAAAAAAAGTACATATAATAAGCACAAAGCTGTATTTTGAAACATAGAAGCATGTGATATTTTTGTGAGCTTCCATGCTTTAGGAAGATATCAACCAAACATTAGAGGCTATCCCTATTTTCTAGAATCTTGGAGAATCAAAACAACATAACAACAAAACTTATAGGTATTTACTCAGGGAAGGTGATTCTCAAAAATATAATATACAGAAACATGATACAATTTTAGCTGAACGTGAAATTGTTGTTGTTGTTGTTAGATGTTGTTGAGTTGGTTCCAACTCAGAGCGACCCTATGTACAACAGAAGGAAACAAGATTAGGTCCTGCCCTATCTTCACAATCATTGTTATACTTGAACCCATTGTTATAGTCACTGTGTTAATCCATCTCATTGAGGGTCTTCCTCTTTTATGTTGATCCTTTGCTTTACTAAGCATGATGCCCTTCTCCGGGGACTGATACCTCGTGATAACATGCCCAAAGTATGTGAAACGAATTCTCGCCATCCTTGCTTCTAAGGAGCATTCTGGCTATGGGTGGATATTTTTCCTGGTTGTACACAGCAAGCCATGGACTTTGTATCTCCCTTTGCGTAAAGATTATGAGAGTGAAATCAAATTGCTTCTAAGAGAAATATTTACATTATGTTAAGTTCAGAGACCAAATATATACCAATTATGGCCCATCCACTATCTTTCTTCCTTGTTTAAAAGTGTCTGGGGATGACAATATTTACGTTCATAATGAAACCATAAATATAAGCAAAGAAAAATATATACAAGAGAACGGTTATTGGATATTGTGCTCTGCTCCTTTCTCTGCAATCTGCCCAGGAGGAAAGCAAAGAAATGGAATTGTAATATAAGTAATAGGTTTAAAAAGGAAATGATTAAACTATATTAGACAGGGCTAAATAAGGTAAAATAAGAAATCAGTGACAATCTAAAGTTGAAATCTGGGATGTTATGACATGGAGAATGCCGATAAAGAGATGTGAAAAGAAATACATTCTCACTGTATTGCAGAAGAAACACACTCACAAGGGAGAATGAAGAATACCAACGACACAAGGAAAGTATTAGCCCAAGAGACAGAAAGGGCCACATAAACCAGAGACTTCATCAGCCTGAGACTAGAAGAACTAGATGGTGCCCGGCTACCACCAATGACCACCCTGATAAGGAACACAACAGAGAGTCCCTGAAGGAGCGGGAGAAAGGTGGTGTGCAGAACTCAAATTCTAGTGAAAAGACCAGACTTAATAGTCTGACTGAGACTGGAGGAACCCTGGAAAGCACAGCCCCTGGACTTTCTGTCAGCCCAGAATTAAAACAATTCCCAAGGCCACTCTTCAGACAAAGATTGGACTGGACTGTGGGACATAAAACAATACTCGTGAAGAGTGTGCTTCTTAGCTCAAGTAAATACATGAAACTAAACTGGCAGCTTCTGTCCAGAGGTGAGATGAGAAGGCAGAGAGGGTTAGGGGCTGATTGAACGGACATGGGAAATCAGGGGTGGAAAGGAGGAGTCTGCTGTCACAGTATAGGGAGAGCAATTAGGGTCACATAACAATTTATGTATAAAGTTTTGTATAAGAGACTAACTTGAAATGTAAACTTTCACTTCAACTACAACAATAAAGAAAAAAAAGAAACACACTCATAGTCTCATAGAAAAGCAACAATAACATATTCCCACTTAATTTCACTTGCATATTCTCATAAAATGGGAATAGAAATGAAAGCATAGTAAATATGGTTCTTTTTTTGGAATGAGACTTATAACAAATACACTGATTAATTTCATGTCTTGAATTTAAAATTTAATTATAAGTTTAAATATCTGTCTATAGATATAGATAGATATATAGAGAGATAATTAGTAAAACTAAGAGGACCAAGACTAAAGTAGGCCATGGAGAAAAGAAGGAAGAGGAGATGCAAGGATCCTTGGACACCCTTATAGCTCAGTAATGAAGTCACTCCTGAGGTTCACCCTTCAGCCAAAGATTTGATAGGCGTATAACACAAAATGACACTAAATGGGCACACAAGTCCAGGGGCAAGGAGGAGAAGGCAGGAGGGATCAGCAAAGCTGGTAATGGGGAACCCAAAGTTGAGAAGGGGAGAGTGTTGACATGTAGTGGGGTTGGCAACCAAAGTCACAAAACAATACGTGTATTAATTGTTTAATGAGAAACTCGTTTGCTCTGTAAACCTTCATCTAAAGTATAACTTAAAAAAAATGAATTAGAAAAGTTAAAAAAAAAAAAAGAATAGAAGCAAGGATAATATCATCCTGTTGAAAGGAGAGTAGCCCTTTTCTTACTACATTTTTCTCCTTAATTTTTTTTTTTTTTGATGGCATGTGTTTTCAGTATGGGAATGCATGCTTACTAATTGAGTGTGTTTAAATTTTTGGTTGGTAACGAAACACTGCTTGGTCCTACATCATCCTCACAATCATTGCTATATTTCAGCCCATTGCTGCAAGTTTCAAATACTGAAGATTTCACTGTATTCGGATCAATGGGGATCCTTGTAAAATTTTAATTGACACAGGTACTAATCTCACAGCTATTAATCCCACATGTTTGCAAAACCTACTACCCCATAGTGCAAAGACCTTTAAAGTTGTGGGGGTTGCTAACCAAGAACACATTTTAACTCATTCTTTACCTGTTTATCTTTGTGTCCTATGGAAGATATGCATTAGTTCTTACTTAGTTTAAACTCGTCAGTTAATTTGCTTGGGAGAAACCTTTTATCTAAATGAAACTGCCTTTTAGATTTCACTGAGTAAGGAGAAACATTGCTAGATTTGCCTGAAACCAAATTACACAATGATTCATGAACAGGAGTAGCCTCAAATGAGGAAGAAGCTCTTTGTTATGACAGACAGTCTGTCTGACACTGGAGTAAGGTGGACCTTCAGTTCCTTCCTCAGACTTTTTTGCACAGTTCCTGAAATCTTATGGGCTATTACATCTACTGATGTTGGCTGGGTGCTGTTAGCAAACTCAATCCAAATTCAGATTGATGCCTCTAAACCTTTACCAAAAATCTCCCAATGTCCTATGAGACAGGAAGCTAAAGAGGGAATCACTCCTATTATTCAAGATTTCCTTGCTAAAGGTTTAATCATCCATGTACCAGTCCTTGTAACACTCCTGTTTTCCCAGTTTAAAAAAATAATAATAAAATGAAATAATCAGGGATGGAGATTTGTTCAAAAAATGATATATGTGCTATCAATCACATTGTAATTGCTTGATTTCCATTAGTTCCAATCCCCATTTGCTCCCTTTCAATGTTCCCCCGATACATGTCACTTTACAGTGGTTGACATTTGCAGTGCATTCTTTAGCATTCTTGTAGATCCAGATAGAAAATATTTGTTTGCATTTACTTGGGAGGACTAACAATATACTTGTACAGTGGTGCCTCAGGGCTTCACCCAATCCCCAACCCAGTTTCCACAAAATTTGCACGCTGACTTGCAGCCTTTACAGTCTACTAAAGGGTCTGTTTTGTTACAATATGTGTATGAATTCTCGGTCTGTTCTCACTCCCATTCTGGCTGCTTAGAAGACAGTATCCTCCTATTACAACATTTGACCACTGGAGTTCACAAGACATCAAAAGAAAAATTGCAACTGGCCCAAACTTCAGGTAAATATTTAGCGCACATCATTTCCGAAAAAGGAATTACTGTAGCCCCCGAAAAGAAAGGAAGCTATCCTAGCCTACCCTATTCCAAATACCAAAAAACAATTGATAGGCTTTCTTGGGCTCTGAGGATACTGCTGAGCCTGGATACCCAATTTTTCTTTATTGGCTTAGCCACTGTATAAAAATTTAAAAACCTCTGAACCCGATCGTTCCAGTTGTCAGAGGATGGTAAGAAGGCTTTCCAACAACTGAAAACCCAAAAAAACCAAACCTGTTGCCATGGAGTCAATCCTGACTCATAGAGGTACCCTATAAGACAGAATAGAACTGCCCCATAGGATTTCCAAGGAGTGCCTGGTGGACTCAAATTGCCTACCTTTTGGTTAACATCCTGAGCTCTTAAGCGGTGCACCATTTTAAATTAATACTCCTGTTTTAGGATTTCCTAATTATAATCTGGACTTTTCATTGTTTGGTACATAATGTGTTTGGCAATGCACTAGAAGTCCTCACTCAACATAGAGGACAACAAAGACTCACTGGATATTATAGTATTCAATTACATCCTGTAGTTACAGGCTACCTCTCTTGCCTCAGGGAGTTACCGTGACTACTAACCTGGTTGAAAGTACAGCAGACATGTTTTTTTGGGGAATTTCTTAGATGTCTAGGTTCCCCATGCAGTGTCAGCCATTTTAAATACAACTTTGACCCAGTATTGATCAGCTGATAGATTTTCCTATGAAGTTCTTCTTTTCACTGCTTGTAATATTTGGTTTGCATGTGAAAGCTGGACACTGAATAAGGGAGACTGAAGAAGAATTGATGTCTTTGAGTTGTGGTGTTGGCAAAGAACATTGAATATACCAATGGACTGCCAAAAGAATGAACAAATCTGTCTTGGAAGAAGTATAGCCAGAATGGTCCTTAGAAGTGAGGGTGGTGAGACTTCATCTGACATACTTCGGACAAGCTATAAGGAGGGACCGTCCCTGGAGAAGACATATGGTTGGTAAAATGGAGAGTCTGTGAAAAAGAGGAAGAACATCAACAAGATGGACTGACACAGTGACTGGAACAATAAGCTCAAGTATAACAACAATTGTGAGGATGGTGCAGGACCAGTCAGTGTTTTGTTCTCTTGTACACTGGGTCACTATGAGTCAGAACTGACTTGATGGCATCTAACTACAACAACAACAATAGTATTCAGTTGCATACTGTAACCTCATCAAACCTAGCTACTTTATTACCCTCCACTTAATGAAGATGATTACCCTACCCATGACTGTTTAAATCTTACTGAACCACTGTTGTCCCCCAGACAAGATTTACAGGAGACCCCACTTCCAAATCCTGCTTTGATTTTATTCGTTGATGGACCGTACTTAAAACCTGAACCTACTATCTCTCCTTACTAGAGAGGTTATGCTGTGACCACATCCACTGAAGTCCTTGAAAGTGGCACCCTTCCTGAAGACCGAGCTCAACAGTATGAACTGATCACACTCATGAGGGCTTGCAAATTAGCTTTTGGACAGTCAGTAAACGTTTATACGAACTTGATGGAGTTAAGGCTTGGATTCGTCTCTCAAAACTGAAGAAGACTGTGGCTCCTTCCTCGACAATTCAATCAACTGAGGACTTTAAGCTGAAATTCAAAAGTCCTGTTGACAAGAAGCAGAAGATCATGTCTAAAGGGGACAGCTTTCCCAAGATTGTGGAACAAAACCTTTCACCCATTCTGTAGAATGCAAGCCCCTGAGGTCATTGGACTTTGTTTAATCCTTATTGCTTTTGAAGTTTCTTTTTTGTTGCCAACTTGGGTTTATTGACTGGTAAGAATTTTGCATACAGACTGATGATATATTTGCTATCTGTTTCATATTCATTGCTATCCTTATGCTTGTTGCTGTATTATAAACTGTTGGTATTATCCCGTTTTTAGGCGTTTTCCATGCAAATAAGCGAAATACTTATTGTCAGTCTAACCTTTTAGCTGCTATTTTGTTACATGCCTGTTATTTTATTGGAGTTGTTATTGGTCTGTGCTTTAAACAGTTGTTGATGCCCTAACCCTCATCTTTTTCCTCCTTGCTATTCTTTTGCTCATCGTATTACCATTAGTGTCATTCCCTGTTTTAAGACTTCATTATTGAATAGCGGTGGATAAAAATCCTTGTTTTATCATAAACATTATTTTTATTACCTTTCCTTTATCCTATTATTTTTTGTTTGTGTTTTTCTACTGTAAGGCTCTTCTTAAGTCATATGTTATTGTATTTTGTCACTCGAACTAACAGCTGGCATGGAAATGCCTTTGTCAAGCTAGCTCAATCAGTAGCTAGCGGTGGTAATCTGATGGATTGCCGGATTTGTTATCAAATTCTGAAAACTAGATATGATAACTTTGTCCTGCTGGCCTTGCCAGTGCTTAATTATAGTTTTATACCCAGTGTCATGATAAACTCTAGTGCTATTGTCAAAAAAGCTATCTGTGTTAGGCTATGACATCCATCTAACTTCCCTACTTATCCCTTGGTACCCTGTTTTTTTTTTTTTCTTCCTTTCTTCTGTTTGGACAAATCCTGAAGTTACTTATAATGATGGATACCCTATTTCCTTTGTTGGCAACGGACACTATTATACAGCCTTAATAGATATTTGTAATTACAAGAATCCAGATGTCCCAATTTTTCCCCATTTAAAGGAAAAATCAGAGTTAGATGGATTGTCCATTTATAACACCTCTCTTACTGAAAATGGCTTGAAGAAGTGAACTGGGCTAGCCCTTTCCCTGGTATTCTAACTGGAACAGAAACAATTTGTGTTTCTCCAGGTTATGTATTTTTATGTGCGGGATCCACTTATTTAAGAAAAAAAAAAGACCATATTGAACGTCATACTTGAGCGCAACCCTGCCTAGATGGATGGAGCATATATGGCCAATGTGCCTTAGGGACCCTTGGGGTTCCTCTAAACCTCAATTACTATTATGGAAGCACACATTGGACTAATGATTTGAAACTTCTTACCATAAATAAAAGAGAAGCTAGTAACAGCCCTGTAATAGATAAACCTGAAGATGGATGGGCGTTCCTCCAAGGCCTTTCTCCACTTGTTGGTATACCTGAAGTTGAAAAATCTATTAGCAATTTATTCACCTCAATATTGCAGATAACTAATGGCCTTGCTGATAGTGTAGAAGCTCAACAAGTCCTTAAATTCCATTGTTAAAGTAGCATTAGACAACATAATTGTCCTTGATTTTATTTTTGCCAAGCAAGGAGGTGCAAGTGCAGTTGTTAATACCTCTTGCTGCACTTGGATAAATACTTCAGGAGAAGTAGAACAAGACCTTAAGCAGGTATGTCAAAAGGCGACCTGACTTCATGTATCCTCTATGTTTGATTGACACTTCCTTGACATCTTGAACCGGTTTCCTAAAGGTGTTGAATCGTGAATTTGATCTATATTATTTACTGGTGTACTAAGACTTCTTGCTGTAATAATCATTACAATAATCAAATATTGTATGAAATTTATGACTACTGCTATTATTCAGAACACCAATTTAATGCCTATGAAAAAAATAATGTACATAGAAAGTGTTCATGTTCCAAATGGATTTGAGCTTACCCCCCAAACAGAAACAGAGCCCTTAGATCTCAGGTTATTCCTCCGATGTGGCCAAGTCTGGCATAGACCTAACAACTGGACCAGAAAAAGCAAGATACTAAAATCATAGTATAATGAAGACATTGGATAGTGCTTGGCTACTTTCACATCTGTAGTGTCTGGGGATTTGAAAACTTGTTAACCAAGTAGCCATCAAAAACAACCACCTGAAGCCCATGCAGAACAAGGCACTCTTTTTATTAATGGTCAAATGAAATGATCAAAAGAATTTCTCTGAAAAGTCTTAATCAAAGAAGGGAATGTGCAAGGGCTCCAAAACTGAGGTGCCTGGCATGCCTAGGGTGGCTGGCTCAGATGTACGCCCATCCCCGTTTTGTGACTTCTGCTTCTGCATTCCTGAGAGTGTAACCTGGACTTCTTCATATGCATATGGCCATGACCCTATGGCTAGGTGGAACCAGCAGAACCTGTCCCCCTATCAATCATCTTGTGAATGCTTTGTGAGCACATACATCCTCAATTATCTGAGGATACCCAATCCCCTTAACCCACATATATTCTGTTAACCAATCCCAATCAAATACCCACTTCGAGACATCCTACCTTCCACTTTACTGCTTACTCACTTATCAATCAGAATATTGCAAGCTAAGTTCCTGATTCATCCCTGTAACTATACCTATGTGACTAACTTTTTGGAGCTCTGGTTTTCACTTTGTGAGTTCCAATGTGTTCCCAGCTTGAGCTGCCTTTGCCCTCAATAAATCTTTTTATTTTCAGTTTGAACAGAGTGTGCGCTGTCACTTGAAGACAGAGGGTATATTGGTATAACTTCTTTGGAAGTGGGCTTGGCATTATTTATTAAAATTGCATATATACATACTCCAGCAATTCTAAAGCTAGATTATAACCAATAGATGTGCATATCTCTGCACATCAAATGAACATGTGCAAGGAGGTTCATATCAACATTAATCAGAATAGCTTCAAATCCAAAATAACCCAGCTACCTATCAACAGAAAAAAGAATATTTAAAGTGAGGCCATATATACAACAGAATAAAATATAGCAATAAAAAAATCAACAAACTTCTGCTACATACAATATTATCCATTCATCTTATAGTTACAAATTTATTCTCCTTATATAACATTGAAAATGTTTGCAATTAAGAATACTGTTTTTGGACTTCTTTTCTCTCTTTTTTTGAGAGACATTATGCTGGTTATGTTCTATTTCTTGATGTGAGTGTTGATTACATGAGCACATATACATTAGGAAAATTTACCCAGCCTCTGTACTTATTATTTGTACACTTTTTAAATTATATATTATACATACACTATATATGTATATATATGAACACAAACACATACATAAAATATTACAATATACAACCAGAATATACACATATATTGTGTGTATAGACATAGTATATGTGTATATTTTTACATACATATTTGTATACTTTTCTTATTGTGTATATAAACATGGACAGCCTCACTGGTACTTTCAACTTCTGCAATGGGGCAGTTGGTAGCTGTTTATTATCAATCACATCCCTAGAAAGGGGCAATGGAGCTCAGATTAGTTTATTCACTCACCCCCTTAAGAACTGAAAAGAAGAATCTGGGACACCTAAACATTAGGGATTATTTTGTGCTGACATTTATGCCAATTCCTGGATCACAGAGTTCTTCTTCCTTATTCTAACATTCATGGGGAAAAGAAAAATTATCTCTCCAGGGCAATACTGAAGATTATACAGTGAAACTTGTGAGAGCTGAAACTCTACGGGACTGCCTTGTTTTTCGGGTCTCACAAGTTTTCCCACTTCGACAGTGTGCACTCTTACCACTTTTCTACCACTTGTTTTAGTGGAAAGTATTTGAGTTTTCCTTCTCTGACAGGTTTCCACCTTACACAGGTTCCATCTTTCACAGGTTTTACTGTATTACGTTTCCTAATTCCCTGAGTTTCTGACCATGCTAGAGTACAGACTTTTAAGTTTTCCATCTGATAGTGTCAATTACACATTTCATCTGTTTCACCATCCACCAATAGCAAGTGGCGGAGCCAGCCTGAGAAATCTTGCCCTTTCACTCTTCTCTTGTGTCCAATGTCTTCTCTGTGTTAATTAAAAAATTTAAAAAATAAATACATTTAAAAGGACTTATGGCAGTAAGGTCCTTTTCCGTTTTTATTTTCCATGTAAGCAGAGTTGGATTTATTCTATGAGTTGATGTCCTCTAGAAGATTAAGGAAAAGAACAATTATTCTCTCGAGAACTTTCCCATGAAGTCTGTTAAGCAATCAACGGTGGAGTATACATAATATTAAGTGTATACAAGTAAATCTAAAAAGTTAAGAGGCATGTTATATTATAGTTGCCTATGTTTTATTTTTCTTTAATTAAGCTTCCCAAACAGTTGAATCACATCATTTCAATTCTCTTTGTTTATTCCTTTCTCTATCCATTAAGGTATTACTGTATAAATAATAAATGGAGATTTTAGTCATTAAAATAAATGCAAGAGTAGTAGAAAATATAATGTCTCCTGAAGAAAGACAGTGTTCCTCAAAGAGTGATCTTATCACTGAATTTTTATGAAGCAAATGTATTGATTGTTTATATAAGTTTTGGCATCAATTTTAAAATATAACTCCCCAAACCTCACATTACTATTCTTTAGGGTGTTTTGCTAAACAAAGAATTTGCCTAAAGTATACAACTAATGATTGAAAAGTCTCACCTAACTTTTATTGAATCCACAGCAATATTCCAGTATTTCATATCCAGGAGCGTTAAACAATGTCTATCAATTTACTTTACACCACACACTTTTAAATCTTTTTATATACATCTTTCAGTTACTTAATATTTGAATAATACTCTTTACCTTTACATTCTACACTCATGATTACTCTAAAGTATCTTGTTTTTATATTGCTGTTCTGTGACATACATTTCCTTTGGTCATACAGCTCTCAATCTTTTGCTATATGACTATTTCACAGATTTTCATAGCAACCTATAGCCAGTAAAGCAAAGTAGTTTTATGACAATTAACTATTTTTTAAAAAAATTACCAGGATAACTGGTACTTGCCTTATATCCCTTCTATATCTGCAGTCATTGAAATATATACCTCATGTATCTCTAGAAGAGACTTGCTCTGGAGTGACGTAACATTCCATGTTGTGCACTGACTGACATCTATTCATCTCTCATGATTCAGCATATAAAGTAATTTCTCAGAATGGACTTCTGTGTATCCTGGACCCAATTACTAGCCTTCATTATTGTCTCTCTATCACTATATATTTCTTTCATGTATTTAACACTATTGAAAGATAGCTCAATGATAGATAGATAGGTAGGTAAGTAGATAGATGCATGGATAGATAGGTAATTAGGTAGGTAGATAGATGCATAGATAGGTAGGTAGGTACACAGAAGCATAGATAGATACATAGATACATAGATACATAGACAGAGACTGTCTTAGACACCTGTTGTTGTTAGTTGTGTAGAGTCAGTCCAACTTATGGCAACCCCACGTGTGCAGAGTAAAACTACTCCATGGGTTTTCCAAGTCTGTGACCTTTTGGAAGCAGATATCCACACCTTACTCCTGAGGAGCCTCTGGGTGGGTTTGAACTTCTAACTTTTCAGTTAGTAGTCCAACAATTAACCATTTGCACCATCCAGGTACTCCTCTTAGTTACATGATGCTGCCATAACACAAATACCACAAGTAGGTGGTTATAAAAAGCAGAAATTTTTTTTTCACAGTTCTGAAGTCCAAAAATCCAAATTAGGGTCTCAGCTGTGTCGATTTCTTCTGTGAATCTCCCTTTTAGTTTCTGGAGTCTCCCAGTGATCCTTGATGTTCATTTGCTTGTAAACAATTCTCACATGTTCTCTGTCTTCCCCTATATATATGTCTCTGGTCTATTCTAGTCTTTTTATAACTCAGAAGTGAATAGATTCAAGACACCCCCTGTAATGTTATGATCTTATTAATATAACAAAAGAGACACACACATACACACCCACTACCAACGAGTCAGTTCCGATTCATAGCGACTCTATAGGAAAGAGTACAACTGCTCAATAGGATATCCAAGGAGTAGCTGGTGGATTCAAACTACCTCCCTTTTGGTTAGCAGCCAAGTTCTTAACCACTGTGCCACCAGGACTCCAACAAAAGAAAAGCCCTATTTAAAAGAAAAAAATCATATCCACAAACACAAAGGTTAGGAATTCGACACCTATTTTGGGAGGACACAATTCAATTCATAACATTAAAAAAAATTTTTTTAAAAGTAGTTGCAGGCTTGATGATTTTGATTTTGGTGACCTCATGTGTGTTAGAGTAGAACTGTGCTCCATAAGGTTTTCAATGGTTGATTTCTTAGATGTAGCTCACCAGGTCTTTCTTCTGAGGTGTGTCTGGGGGGACTAGTACTCCCAACTTTTCAGTTAGTAGCTGAGCATGTTAACTATTTGAACCACCCAGGGGCTCCAACATTGAGTTAGATTTAGACATTATAGATATAGATGATATATAAATAAATATAGGTATAAATACAGAGACAAATACACATACACATATACCTGTAGATACAGTCTCTGGATGATGCAAAGAGTGAGCATGCTCAGCTGCTAACCAAAGGTTGGCTGTCTGAGTTCACCCAGAGGTAATACGAAAAATACTGGCAATTTACTCACAAAAAAAAGTCATTGAAAACCCTGTGGAGCTCAATTTTACTCTGCAACACATGGAATTGCCATGAGTCAAAACTGACTCAACAGCAAGTGGTATATATTGCCTCATATGCATGCGAAAACTGGACAACGAATAAGGAAGACCGAACAGGAAGTGATGTCTTTGAATTATGGTGTAGGCAAAGAATATTGAATATACCATGGACTGCCAAAATAACGAACAAATCTGTCTTGGAAGAAATATAGCCAGAATGCTCCTTAGAAACAAGGATGGAGAGACTATGTCCCACATACCTTGGACATGTTATCAGGAGGGAGCAGTCTCTGGAGAAGGACATCATGCTTGGTAAAGTAGAGGGTCAGCGAAAAAGTGGAAGACTTTCAACGAGATGGATTGACACAGTGGCTGCAACAATGGGCTCAAGCATAGTATTGATTGTGAGGATGGTGGAGGACTGGGCAGTGTTTCACTCTGATGTACATAAGCTCGCTATGAGTTGGAACCGTCTCGACAGCACCTAACAACAACAACAAACATATATATATATATATAGGTAGGGATAGAGATATGGGTCTATTTTTAATATCTGTGTCCCACACTTGGATTTAAAATCCATAAGAGCAGGGAGTATATCTGTGTTGTTCATTATGATGTACCCAAATCCTGAACGGAGCCTGCACAATACAAAGTATTCAAAAACTATTGATGCAATGAATAAATCCAGAAAATGTCTTCCCTCTTTCTGAAGTACATATTTTAAAAACAAGCACACTTAAGCTCTAATATTATTGTTGAACCAATGTTTAACTTCTCTTTTCTGCCTTCAACTTCTTTAACAAAGATCTATATATTATACACATACATATCTGAAATTTTAGCAACCTAAATGCTATACAAATATTTATACCAAAAAGTAATTTAACTATATCACCTATCAACATGCATGTACCATTTGGGATTTTATATTTTGTTTTCTAAAATATCTGAATGCAGAATGTTCATTTCAGCAGTGAAGCCATGCACATACAGTCCTTTACCTTTTTTCTATTCAAAACAACATAGTACCAAGATTGCACGTATTTACCATCTTTTGATTTCAATAATATGCACTTCATCAAAAAAGAATGCTTCTAGTGATACAACTCCAGACGTACAAATAAAATACGCTATTAAGACACTCTTGTCTCTAAGCTGCTTTTACTCACCCACAGCCTCACCTGTTCCCTTTGCCAGCAACTTTCCAAGGCACTTCAGCACTGAGTACACACATTGTCTGCAGTCCTGCATCCACAGTATTTTGGAAACTTCAATGTGGGCACAGCCTCCTCTGTAATAAGCAGGGTGTGTGTGTGTGTGTGTGTGTGTGTGTGTGTGTGTGTGTGTGTTTAATCTAACTGTGAATGAGGTAGTGGATGAACCAAACAAACTCCACAGTTCCATACTGATCTCAGATCCTAGCTCCTGACCAAGTGGCAAAAGACACAATGAAATGGGAGTGGGAAATACAGAAGTAGAAACTTTTGTCTTCTTGCATGAGCTGGGGTAAGATTTAACCACGTCTTTCAATGAAGACACAAGGAGGCCTGGATGCAGGCTGCCAAGGAGGAAATGATGTTCTGCAGTAAGAGCTGTCTCACTGTGTTCTGCCAAGGTCAGCTCTGCTTCCCAAGAAATAGATGGAGAAGTTGACATTGGCCTACATACCTCCCCTCAGCTACTACAGGCTGTACCCAGATCTCTTAGTGGCTCTGGCTGAAAGGCATTTCCAGCTCTAAATCTTAGAGGAGGCTGACTAGAGTTCCTTCTTTTTCTGACTACCCTTTCCACCTACTATATGTAATCTACTCAATGGATCTAATCAATGGAGTGGGGTTTCAGGACTGAACTCATACTTTTTTTTTTTTTTAATTTTTATTTTTTACACCAAACATTCTGTCTTTATTAGCCTAGGTAGTTTAAACGCTAAAATATCTTCCAGCATTACAGAGATTTAAACCCTGCTGAGCACAGTTCTACTCTGTCACATATAGAGTCACCATGATTCAGAAATGATGTGACAGCAATGTGAATTATACCTCTTAATTATACCTACATTTACAATATTGAAAAGTATTGAAGAGAGCTTGCATCTTTGTCTTGATCGTGATATTAAGGGAAAAGCTTTCAGTCTTTCTCCATTGAGTATGATGTTAGCTGAAGGTTTTACATAGGAGCACATTATCAGTTTGAGGGATTTCTCTTCTATTCCTAGCTTGTCAAGTGTTTTTATCATGAAAGGGTGTTGGATTTTATCAAATACTTTCACTGCATCAACTGAGATGATCATGTAGTTCTTTTTCTTTGTTGTATTAATATGGTGTATTACATTGATTGATTTTTCTAATATTGAACCACTGTTGCATTCCTGGGATAAATCCCACTTGATCATGATATATAATTCTTTTAGTATGCTTTTCGATTGAGTTTGATAGTATTTTGTTGAAGATTTTCACGCCTACATTCATAAGGGATATGGTTTTGTAGTTTTCTTTTCTTGTGATGTCTTTGTCTGGCTTTGGTATCAGAGTAATAGTTGTTGCTAGGTGCCATCAAAAGAGTTCTGATTCACAGCAACCTCATGTGCAACAGAATGAAACACAGCCCGGTCCTGGTCCATCCTCACAATTGTTCCTATGTTTGAGCCCATAGTTGCAGCCACTGTATCAATCCATCTCATAGAGGATCTTCCCCTTTTTTGCTGACCTTTTACCTTACCAAGCGTGATGCTCTTCTCTAAGGACTGGTCCCTCCTGATAACATGCCCAAAGTACATGAGGTGAAGTCTCACCATTCTCACTTCTAAGGAGCAGCTGGCTATACTTCTTCCAAGAAAGATTTGTTAGTTCTTCTGGCAGTCCATGGTATATTCAATATTCTTTGCTAACACCATAATTCGAAGACATCAATTCTTCTTTGGTCTTCCTTATTCATTGCCCAGCTTTCACATGCATATGAGGTGACTGAAAGTACTATAGCTTGAGTCAGGTGCACCTTAATCTTCAAAGTGACATCTTTGCTTTTAGATACTTTCAAGAGATCTTTTGCAGCAGATTTGCCCAGTGCAATACATCATTTGATTTCTTGACTGGTGCTTCCATGGGCATTGATTGTGGATCCAAGTAAAATGAAATCTTTGACAAATTCAGTCTTTTCTCCATTTATCATGATGTTTCTTGTTGGTCCAGTTGTGAGGATTTCTGTTTTCAGTTATCAGTTGAGCTCATAACCATTTTTCCAGTAAGGTTCCTTGTTATTGTTGTTGTCGTGTGCCATGGAGTCAATTCTAACTCATAGTGACCCTATAAGATAGGGTAGAAATACCCTATCGTGTTTCCTAGGCTGAAGTCTTTATGGGAGCAGATCTCCATGTCTTTTCTCCCACAGAGCAGCTAATGGGTTCAAACCAGCTGGCAGCCAAGTGCTTAACCATTGTGTCACCATGACTCCTAAGGCTCCTTCCAAAAAGAAAAAGCCCCTTTCTGTGGAGTAGGTTCCTACACATAGAGATTCTATAGGACAGAGTATAACTGAAAAAGAAGATGCAGACAATGCACAAAAGAGACCTGAAACATGTTAGTATTATTATATTACAAATTATATATCAGGTCATATTATAATACAGTTATTGAAGCTTTCAGGACCCTCTGGCTGAGTGCTAGTCTCCTGGTTTTGTTGGAAAGACAAATCTTTCTGTGTTTCACTTCTTCAATACAATACATGGATTTCATTTCACTGCAATATAGGAAACTCTACAGCATATTTATAAGCAGGATTGAAATCCACTAGCGAAGAAGGTAAAAACATATCAAAGGACCTTAGCAGTAGGACACTTCTGAATCAGTCAATTGTCCTTTGTGCTAGATAGGTAGATTAAGAAATTATGAAAAAAGAGTAACAAAATTTTGTTTAAAACAAAAATGAGATAGAACCATAAGCCAAACCCTGTTGTTTTCAGCTGTTAAAAGCATCACTTTTCTTCCAGAGCGAGGATCAGTGGGTCTTTGCAGAAAGGCATCTGCAGATGTTTTATGATCATGATTGAGGAGAAAAAAGGCCAATGGGCATGTAAATTTGACAAAACAACTTTAAAACCCAAGTGCAGTTATGAAAATATAGTTTATTTTAAAATAAGCTTGGTAGTTAAGAAAAAAAAGAGAGGTGCTGGAGCAGCTGATATAAAATGCCTCTTAATAATCAGCAATACAACAAAATGAACAAGGACAAGCAAAAGACCCCAAAAATAGCTCAATTCCAAACTTTAAACACTACAAAAATACTCAGAAATTAGATGTCTCTGCATGATAAAACATAATCCTTAAGGGAGAAAAATATTTTTATTTCTGTGTTGGTAAATATTAATGCTATGCTAATAAGCACTGTTTTAGCTCATATACTAAATCTATTTTAAAAATAAATCAAAACAAAAATATTTTTTTCAAACTGAGTATTAAACTCAGTATAAATAAAAAAAAAATTTTCTATTTACATTAAAAATCTATTTTTACTCTGGTTTTTTTGCATAATTTATACAACAAAGAAATGTCTCATTGTTTATAAAAAGCCTCTGAACATAATGTGCTGGATAAAGAATGAATGTGTTGAAGTCTAGAGCCTCACTGAATATTAATACCAAATCAGAGACACTTTGGAAAATGGCTCAATCTGTTAAGATACATTATGTAGAAAAAAATACCTATACTTTTACATGTAATTTGGTAGTCCCTGAGTGATGCAAATGGTTAAAAATTTTGGCTGCTAACCAAAAGGTTAGAGGTTCAAGTCCACTCAAAGATGCCTTGGAAAGGCCTGGTGATCTAGTTCTAAAAAATCAGCCTTTGAAAACCTTATGGAACAGAGTTCTATTCAGACGCACATGGTGGCATGGAGTAAGTTGATTTGAGGGCAACTGATTTTTGATACATGTAATGTATTCAATTAATAGTATCTCCTTACACAAAGTTTTTAAACAGAATATTATACAGATTTCTTTCGTCCAGTTTCCTTACCCTTCTGTATGTAACCTAACTCCTCCTATGCCAAAATTGATTATTATTTTAAGCATGTCTTGGTGCCCCAGTGACACAGTAGTTAAGCACTCAGCTGCTAACCAAAAGGTTGATGGTTTGAACCCACCCACCAGCTGCTTTGCTGGAGAAAGATGTGGCAGTCTGCTTCCGTAAAGACTACAGCCTTGGAAACCCTACGGGGGCAGTGCTACTCTGTCTTATAATGTTGTTATGAGTAAGAATTGACTCTAAAGCAATGGGTTTGTTTTCTGGTTTTATTATTCCCACAATATTGGAAGCTCTATTGTCCGGAGAGAAACCTTTATTAGACTTTTATTCTTAGCACCCAGCAAAGAACCTGCGACATAATTGATAGTCAAAGATGATTTTGTTGTATTAAAAGTTTAATTAATATACACTTGATTTTCAGATTCAGTTATTTACAACTAACAAGACATTGTTGTGCAACAATGTATATAAAATAGTTTCATCAACAGGATACTTTCATAAGGATAAATATTGGTAAATTTAATTTTGTAACAATTACGCAATATTGTAACATAATGATAGATTAATATATAAAGAAATTAGTATCTGAAGGCATTGGTGAAAAACAAGTTTGCAGGAACTGACGGAATACCAATTGAGATGTTTCAACAAACATCTGCAACACTGGACGTGCTCACTGGTCTACATCAACAAATTTGGAAAATAGCTACCTGGCCAATAACTAGAAAAGATCCATATTCGTGCCCATTCCAAAGAAAGGTGATTCAGTGGAATGTGGAAATCATCAAACGATATCATTAATATCATATGCAAGTAAAATTTGACTGAAGTTAATTCAAAAACAATTTTAGCAGTACATCAACAGGGAACTGCCAGAAATTCAAACTAGATTCAGAAGTGGATGCGGAATGAGGGATATCATTGCTGATGTCAGATGGATCTTGGCTGAACACAGAGAATACCACAAGATGTATTTTATTCACTATGGAAAGGCATTCGACTGTCTGGATCATAACAAATCAGGGATACCATTACGTAGAATGGAAATTCCAGAACACTTAATTGTGTTCATGTGGCATCTGTACATAGACCAAGATGCACTCGCTCAAACAGAACAAGAAGATACTGTGTGGTTTAAAATCAGGAAAGGTGTGTGTCAGGGTTGTATCATTTTACCATGCTTATTCAATCTGTATTCTGAGCAAATAATCTGAGAAGCTGGACTAAATGTAGAAGAACGTGGCATCAGGGTTGGAAGAAGGTTCTTCAACAACCTGCCATATGCACATCACACAACCTTGCTTGCTGAAAGTGAAGAAGACTTGAAGCACTTACTGATGAAAATCAAAGACTCTAGCTTTCAGTATGGATTACACCTTGACATAAAGAAAACAAAAATCATCACAACTGGACCAATAAGCAACATCAGGATCAATGAAGAAAATATTGAAGTTGCCAAGGATTTCATTTTACTTGGATCCACAATCAATGCCCATGGAAGCAGCAGTCAAGAAATCAAATGATGTATTGCATTGGTCAAATCTGCTGCAAAAGATCTCGTTAAAGTGTTAAAAAGCAAAGATGTCATCTTGAGGACTAAGGTGAGCCTGATCCGAGGCATGATATTTTCAAACGCCTCACATGCAATGGAAAGCTGGACAATGAATAAAGAAGATTGAAGAAGAATTTATGCCTTTAAACTATGGAGTTGGTAAAGAATATTGAATATACTATGGACTTCCAGAAGAATGACAAACCTGTCTTGGAAGAATGTTCCTTAGAGGGGAAGATGGCAAGGCTTTGTCCAGCTTACTTTGCCCAGGCTATCAGGAGAGACCAGTCCCCGACATCATCCTTGGTAAAGTAGAGGGTCAGCAACAAAGAAGACCCTCAATGAGATGGATTGACATAGTGGCTGCAACAACGGCCTCAAACATAGCAAAGATTGTGAAGATGAAGATGGGGCAGGAGTGGACAGTGTTTCATTCTGTTGTACTCATTATGAGTAGGAACCAACTTGACAGAATAACAACTACAGCAACAGTATATGAACAATTAAACATGAAATAAAAATCCATAAAAGACTAGCAGAAAAATTAAACTAATTTAAATACAGGCAAATAAAATATTCCTAAATAAAGATATTGTTATAGACACAGTAATCATAGAAGAAAAAAATAACTGCCTCAAATTATATGAAAAATAATGTTAACCTGGAAATCAATTTCTATTTTCATTTTATTTATCAAATTATTTTTAGTCATATAAAATTAAATATTTGAAATATATCACAAGTTTTTGCACTCGTTTAGAAAAAGGCCAGTATATGACAGCAACAACAAAATTCCACATTCAGGTGACACATACAATGTTGGAAAAAAATTATATTCAGTTCTGTACATTTAAAAAAATGTATATAGTTTTTAATTATAATATGAAAATTTAAGAGTTTATGAAACAATCCCTACAGCTAGCACTAAAAATTAATGAAAAATGTATAGCTAAATTATTAATAATAAAATTAAAATATTATTTTAAAAAGTCAAATAATCCATGAGAATCCAAACATATAAATATTTTTATTAAATACTGCTGGACTGCATATTAAAATTAGAAGTCAAATACTATTATAATGAATAAAATTGTAAGACTTAGCTATATACTCTGTACGAGTCCCTGGTGCAAACAGTTAAGGTTTCAACTACTAGCCAAAATGTTGGTGCCAGTGCTAAACCACCCAGAGGCATCTCAGAAGATATGTCCAGCAATCTGTTTCCAAAAGGTCACAGCTTTGAAAACCTTATGAAGCACAGTTCTACTCTGACACACATGAGGTGGCCATGAGACAGTCGACTTAATGGCTAACAACTAACAACAGCATATACTGTCTAAAATAGATTCACTTAATTTAAAGACACATATAGATAAAAAAAGATATAACATGAAAACGCTAAATATAAGAAGACTGAAGTGGGATTTTAATATCAAAAATGATAGTATTATCAGAAACAAAGAGGAATATTTCATAGGTATAACAATGGGAATGCTTCTAATAATGGTGATTCAAAATAAATGCAGAAAAAATTGACTATAACACTGCTCACTCATCAGCAGAGTTGATGAAAAACTAGACAAAAAAGAGTCAAGACATAGATAGACTGAGCAATAAATAGAAATGCATAGAATCAAAATATAATATAAAATGATGGGATCCAGCAAAAGCAGTGCTTAGAAGGAAACGTATAGCTTTAAAAGCCTAATTTAGAAATAAGAAAAAAATCTAGGCAGTTCCAGCAAAATGGAGCTCTAGGCAGAAGCACCATGTCCCTCCATAGCAAAGATCCGAAAAAATAAGCCAAACAGAGAATACAACAATCCTGAAACCCTAAAACATCAAATGAAGAGATAAAGAACTCAGCCAAGCACCAAATGGAGTGAGAAAACTGACAGAGAACG
>NW_004443949.1:8226960-8264131 GCF_000243295.1 Trichechus manatus latirostris | reverse complement strand
ACATGTTGTGGGGTTGTTAACCAATGTCATAAAACAATATGTGTACTACTGTTTCATGAAAAACTATTTGTTCTGTAAGCCTTCACCTGAAATACAATAAAAAACAAAAAAAATCTAAATTTCAATTAACTAATGTTTTATCATTAGGAGTTTAAAAAGAAATAGCAGAGTAAAACCAAATTATAGAAGTAAAAGAACTAATAAGATAATAGAGAAAATCGATGCAATTTAAAATAGACAAGCAACAGAGAAATCAATAAAGCCAAAACTCGGTTTTTCAAATAATTAAGAAAAGTGATTCACTGAACAAGAAATAGAAAGTGATTACAAATGATCAATTTCAGGAATGAAAGAAGGGTTATCACGGAAGAGCCTACAAAAGTTAAAGAGTGAGAGAGTATTATTAATTTAAGGAATAAATATCATCAACGTTATACAAAATCTTTCCGGAAATATAAGATGAATAGCTTATCAAGTTGTTTTTATTCCATCGTATTACTAGTAACAAAACCTGATAGAAACATAACGCCCACCCCCCCCAAACAAAAAAATAGAGAGAGAGCTGTCCCTCATAAGGATAGATGCAGAAATACTGAACAAAATATTAGCAAACTAAAGCCAACAATCTATAAAAATGATATTATATTAAGTGGAACCCTTGTGGCATAGTGGTTAAGCTCTTGGCTGGTATCTGAAAGGTTTGCAGTTTGAACCCACCAGTGGTTTCGGTTTCATGGGAGAAAAGACCTGGGACTCTTGGAAAGATTACAGCCTAGGAAACCCTGTGGGGCAGTTCTACTAACCTATAGGGTCATTATAGTCAAAATTGACTAGACACTACATAACGACATTATATTAAGACCTAGCATGTTTTTTTTAGAAATTTGAAATCATTTTGACATTCAAAAATGAATTGAAGCATTTCACCATATTAACAAAATAAAGGGAAAATCTATAAATCATTTTAATAGATGCAGAAAAATCATTTTAAAAAATAGCACCTACTCATGATCTAAAAAAAAGAAAAAATCTCATCAAGCTAGCAAGAGAAGACTTTCTGAATCTAAAGGCAAACATCTATGAAAAATCAACAGCTCATACCCACAGTGAATGCTTCAGTTTTTTTCTCCCTAGGATCAGGAACAAGGCAAAGGCACTGACTCATCTAATTTCTATTCAATATTTTTCTGGAGTTCCTACTTAGGAAAAAGAAACCAAAGATGTAAAGATCAGAAAGGAAGAAGTAAAACTCTCACTATTTGAAGATGACATGATTGTTTCCAGAAAAAAATCTTAAAGGATATGCAGAACAACTATTACTAATAAGATCAAAAACTAATGAGTGAATGTAGAAGGCCACAGGACACAAGTTTAATATACAAAAATGCATTTTCTATTTATACTTTATACTAACTAACCACAAAAGTGGAAAATAAAAATTCATTGTATTAACATTCATTATCATTGAAAAGAAGGTCTGGTGGCGTATTGGTTAAGAGCTCAGCTGCTTACCGAAAGGTTAGCAGTTCAAATCCACCAGCTGCTCCTTGGGAACCCTATGGAGCAGTTCTACTCTGTCCTATAGGGTCTCGATGAGTCAGAACTGACTCGGCCACACCTAACAACAACAACAAATCATTAAAAACACTTAAAAATAAATTTAACGAACACTGAAAATTACAAAATGTTGATGAGAGAAATCAAGGACAATCTTAAAATTGGAGAATGATACTATGATCATGGATTGAAAAATTCCATATTATTAATATCTTTACTGAATTGATCAAATTATTCCATGCAATCACAGTCAAACTCCCAACAGGCATTTTTGTAAAAATTATCAAGTTTATTATAAACATTTTTTGGAAATGCAAAAGAGCAAGACTATCTAAAGAAATCCTGGAAAGTTGAGAACAAAGCTGGAAGACTTTAAGTACATGAATTCGAGTTTTACCATTGTTGTTGTGGTTGCTGTTTAGTCAGTTTTGACTCATGACAAACCCGTATGTGTTAGAGTCCTCTGTGCTTCATAAAGTTTTCAAGGCGGTAAACTTTTGGAAGCAGATCATAAGGCTTGTCTTCCCAGGAGCCTTTAGGTGGGTTCCAACGCCAATCTTTCAGATACTAGTTGAGCGCTTCACCATTTGTGCCACCCTGTGTCTCCTAAACCAAAAAAAACCACCAACGACAAAACAAACCCATGCCATCGAGTCGATTCCAACTCATAGAAACCCTATAGGACAGAGTAGAACTTTCTCCTAGGGTTTCCACGGAGCAACTGGTACATTCAAACTGCTGACCTTTGGGTTAGCAGCCTGAGGTCTTACTACTGCTCTTCTAGTTTTACCATAAAGCTATATTATTCAAGGCAGGGTGGAAATATAATAATTATTCAACTATTATTACCTACTTGATATGTCACTATTGTTATATTCTTATCAACGGTTCAGTGTTTTTAGAAGTGATTTGGCTTTAGATATTTCAGTGCTATCATTTTTACTGCATACTGGCACCAACTCTGGTGGCTTTATTCCTCCTCCTGTTGGTGCGGTTTATCATATTTTAAAAATCCCCCTACCAACTCCTCGACTGTCCACTATGTTTTTTTCTTCCAAGGAACCCTGGGAGATATCATTTATATAGTTTCCTAAGCTGAGTGAGGAGCACTGTTGGCAAAATATTTAAGCACTCAGCTGCTACCTGCTCCATAGGGTTTCCACAGCTGTAAATCTTAACATAAGCAGACTGCCACATCTTTCTCCCACCTAGCGGCTGGGGGGTTCAAACTGCCAACTGCACCACCCAGGGCTCCTCTGAAAATGTAGAACAACCCTCAAATTTAAAATAGAGTCTGTTTCTTTTTTTGGTTCATTGTTGGGTTGATTAGGGAGTTCGTTATTGGAAAGAGAAAATAAGCTGGCTTTGAGTTCTCAGACTTACCCTCTAACTTGAAAATTCAATAGACAATAGTAACAATATAGTAACCAGTAAAAGCATATAAAATTGGTTCAATATGTCATTGTTTACTCTGCAATTCTGTGGTAACAATTCAGGAAGTGAAGTAATCCATTACAGCACCAGTATGAAACAGATTTTCTACGTAAAAATGTATTATTGTAAACAAACAAAAGTACTCTGCTTCTTAATTAAACTACAGCTTCCTTTCTTACAAAAAAAAAGTTTCACTATATGTGCGATAATTGGTGCAGTATATTTTAGATATGACTGTACTGAATTTCTAATGATTAGTTTTCTCCTTTGGCCTCATTGAAACTGTGTTATTATTTTAATTTTCTGTGATATTACCAAGGTTAAATTCTTTCCTATTATATCTTGACCATTTCTATGAACTTACTAATGCTTCAACTCTGTACAAATTATAGATGGGCTAACTAATGTGGAAATTCTTTGAGGTATTTGGAATATAATGTATTGATTAACTTCTGAACTGTATCACAGGAAATGGTAAAGAATCCAGTAATGATTAGTATACAGGAATTACTCATACTCCCTGTTGATAGGATTCCTCCCAAAACAAGCTAATACAGAGAAAACTGAGACAAATTGTTTTACTGCAATAATGCAGCCATTCTACTATGAACACTTATAAAAACGATCTGGTCAACCAGGTAGTGAGAAAACTACAGAGTGCAGTCTGCTATGATTTTGAGGATTACTTTCATATTGCCAAATGCTGAAATACTAGGATTTCTAATATATTTCAGGCTATTAGGCTTTTACTGTCTAAACTTCTCCCACTAAATTTTGCAACTATAATATTCCTCATTACCTGTATTTTTTTTTTTTAATTTTAAAATAAGTATTTTATAGGTTGCTATGATGTATTAAGGCGCCCTGGTGGTGTAGTGGTTAAGAGCTATAGCTGCTAACCAAAAGGGTGGCAGTTTGAATCCACCAGCCACTCCTTGGAAACCCTACGGGGCAGTTCTACTCTGTCCTACAGGGTTGCTATGAATCGGAATCGACTTGATGAAAACAGGTTTCTTTTTTTTTTTCTGTGTATGATCTATTAAAGCATATTAAATTACAAAACAAGCTGTTTGTATAATCATATTGAAGCGATAACAGGGAGGAGGATTCAGTCAATAGAAGTATTAGAAAAGAGCACAAAGACAATTGTAAAAATTAAAAGTTAATACAATTAGTTCCTGAAACAAAATACCTACCATATTTTCATGCATAATTATTCAAAAGTTTTATAAATTTATTATGATAATTTATGATGTGTATTTTGGATCCCTGGTGGTACAGTGCTTAAAGTGCTCACCTGCTGACTGAAAGGTCAGCGGTTAGAACTCACTAACCAGATGTGGCGGTCTGCGTCCATAAAGATTTACAGCCTTGGAAACCCTATGAGGCAGTTCTGCTCTGTCCTACAGGGTTGCTATGAATTGGAATTGATTCAACAGCTAGGTTTTTTTCTGTTTTTTTTATTATATATACATTTTAAGATTTCATTGATTAACTGAACTAAATTTTTCTCCCAGCCTTATTCAATAATATTCATTTTTGTCTTTAACTTGCATAGAAATTGTATGGAATAAAATTAAATATTTAATTTAAAAAAACTTTCATTTGCATTTATTTATTTTAATTTCTAAGGTTCAACTTAATACTTGCATAATATTAGAGTATTCTAACATTGTGCAGAATTTGAAATTATATTTCTCTAATTTAAGATCTCAGCTGTTAGCCAAAAGGTCAGCAGTTAGAATCCACCAGCGGATCCTTAAAAACCCTATGGGGCAGTTCTATTCTGTTCTATAGGGTTGCTGTGAGTCGGAATCAACTCAATGGCAATGGTTTTTTGGTTTTTTTTTTTTTTTTTAGGTATGTATACTTTTCTTTATATCAGTTCTATGTGTTGAACTGATACAAAGAAATCATATTACAAATCCAGCATGTATCATTAGATGTATTGCTATTTAGAACATTTTAAATATAAAGGATAGAAGATAACATTAATTTGTTTTCTAGCTATTTAGAGCTACTGAAAGATCTGTGTAATGCCCCATTGTAGTTTGGGTACACTTAGGAGGATATATTTAAACAAGAATTATAGTGGGAGGAACAGCATTTGAATTAGGGTGAGGAAAATAAGACTCTTGCCTTGGCTCAAACTTTAAGGAAGTGCCGAAATACTCAGCAATCAACATAAATAATTTGTAAGAGAATGAATCAAACAGGTGTCTCAAATGAGGGCTTGGCCTATTGGCTCACTGAGCAGATATGGAGGAGGCAGTTTCAGGGAGATATTTAAACTTACAAAACAGATACTTGGGTTTCTAAAAACATTAAAAATTCTTACACTGTAATGTTTGGTGGAGAATGTATAAAATTAGTGTGTTAATTATCTAGTGCTGGTATAACAGAAATACCACAAATGGATGGCTTTAAGAAACAGAAATTTATTCTCTTACAGTCTGGAGGCTAGAAGTTCAAATTCAGACATCTCCTGGGGAAAGCATTCTCTCTCTCTTGGTTTTGGAGGAAGGTCCTTGTCATCAATCTTCCCCTGGCCTACAAGCTTCTCAGTGCAGGGACACTGGGTCCAAAGGATGAGCTCCATTCCCAACGCTTCTTTCTTGGTGGTATGAGATCCCCCTGTCTCTCTGCTTACTTATCTCTCCTTTTATTTCTTGTAGGTAAAAGGTGATAGAGGCCACACCCTAGGGAAACACCCCTTAAACTGGATTAGGGCTGTGGCCTGAGTAAGAGTGTTGCATCTCACCCGAATTCTCTTTAACATAACCTAATCTTGTCTCTTTAACCACAGGCAGAGGTTAGGGTTAATAACACATAGGATAATCACAACAAACCACAAAATGGTGGACAATCACACAACACTGGGAATCATGGCCTAGTCAAGCTGATATACATTTTTTGGGGACACAATTCAATCCATAACAATTAGGTATATATTAGTATACATACACATATATCCATACATATTCACATTAATTTACATATAGAGCAAATATGTTAAATCATTAAAAATATAAATACATCAATGTCTAATGTCATATGATAAAAAGACAAGTAATAATCTAATAAATTCTAAAAAGCAAACATCTGTTACATGATGAAGGTAATTTGTACAGAAAAATAAAATGAGGAACTATAGAGCACACATAGTTATTTTATACAGCGACTGTAAAATACAATCTTGTTGAAAATTTTGAGGGGTGAAGTTTTTGAAACATGTACTTCATAATAATCATTAAGAAACTAAACATATATAATTTAATAGGCTTTTTATGTAAAGAGAAGTACCAAATACCGTACCTTAGTAATTATAAGATTTTAACATCTGGCTCACATGAAAACTCCCTATTCAGTAAGCTAAAATTGAGTGTGAGTTGGTTATTAAGGACATGATAAGAGTTGAAGTAAATTAGGATCAAAAAATATAATTTGTCACCCAGTTAACTGCCATTCTGGCTTCCTCACCTCTGCTGTTTCATCAGGTCTAGGCAAAGTTCTAAACACTACCAGGTGTAAATGAATTTTTGGAACCCATTGTAATTAAAAAGTAATTTGTAGGGAGGTATTTTGAAGAAATGTAAATCTTCCATTTCTCATCAAATTTTCAACCACTTGTTTTAGCAATCATTGATAAATTTTTAGCTCCATCATGTCTTCTAAATTTAATAGTTGATATTCTGTAAAGAAGATTTTACCCATTTATCCTTCTTATCCTTTTATTTAGTCATCTACTTACTGTATGAAGGACTTGTGTACTTTTAGTTATGAATTTGTTATAATCTATCAATATCTTTATTTAATCTAATGCTCAAATTGTCCCCAAATTGGTAAATGGGAGTCCATTTAGTTTCTTGTGTTATTTGGATACATCACCATCAGTATTTGAACACATCCATACTTCCCGAAACGAACAGAAAAAAATATTCCCCCCAACAGTGCCACAAACAAATTTTTTCTCTAATAAATCCACTGCCGTCAAGTCAATTCCAACTCATAGCAACCTTATAGGGATAATAAATAACTGGAATATGCATTTCTTCAATAATCTATTATTACGAGTGCCACTTCTTACATGTCGACACAGTTCTTTTTCTTCTTTTTTACATTTATAAAAAAGTTCCATTGTATACATCTCAGATTTAATTATCATATAGGAATATGCTTTCCTATTTAAATTGCAATATTTCAGAGAATGTGTATAAAAACGCATACAAGAAGGGTATTTATATGGTGAATTCATAGAATGGTATATAACATATGGTGTGTGTGTTTATTAAGCAACAATTAATATTTCAATGTTTACTTGATTTTGTTGTGGTGCTTTGATTTAAAAAATTAACAGATTTAGAAAGGGAGAAGTAGCCTCAAATCTTATTCTCTATAAAACTTATTTCTGCCAGCCTGTCATGTATTAAACAACAAACAATTCTTTGTTTAGTATTCACATGCCATTTTGGAGGTTTTGTTATGGCAGGGACTAAACACACTGTGAAATCAAGTGGGATGAACAACCTTAACAAAAACTTCAGAGTAGCCAACTGAAATATATAGGAGGGCAGAATAAAATTGTTGTCTCATGAAAGCATAAAAGTTAAAATATGCTCATACACATTCCAGCGTAATCTCTTTATTACATTCTTTACAACTTTCTGAGCACCTGTCTCATCCCATTCTGAAGTGATTAAATCCTAAGCATATTGCTCAGAAACAGCTGTAAAATATGGAAGAGCTCAGAGACAAGCACAAACATTATTTACATTTTGATGCTTAAGGAGATGCACTTTGTCAGTGTAGAAAATTAGGGGTATGCAGACATGAAGCCAAAATCTCTATCATTTTAGAGATTAGTATCTACTACACATTATTCCCTACCAGATTCTGGGTTATAGACTTGAATAGCCTTAGCTAGTAAAAGTTGTTCAAATACTGAGAAATATTTTTAATATATTTTTTAAGATTCATTATAAAATACTCATGTGTATATAGTAAGCATTATACTAATTAATTCATCTAATACTGAGGAAAAAAAGCAGAAAATGATACATTTGTAAATCTGCTGACCTCTAACATCAGCCTCTTAACCATTGCTGTCTTTTGTTGCTTATCCCAGTTCAATGACAATTCATGCACTTTTGAAATGTCAATTATATCTAAGAAGCTATGTTTAGAATAAGCATTCTCAAAACCTTTTAAAGTAGGCAATCACGTAAAAAATGTCATATATATAGCACAAAACAATAAACTGTATGTATTCAAGATAATGGCATGTATGTAGATGTGAATTTGTCAACACATCATCTATAAAATATACATACCAACAAGAAGTACAAATAAAACAACATAAAATCCATGCTGCCAGTGTAAGTAGAAAAGAAAAACCACTATAAACATCAAATTTCCTTTGAACAGAAATAAAATAGACAACATTTTCATCAATAAAACTTCTCAAGCTCTTGCTCCAAATTTTGTGGGGAACAAGATGGATTTGGAAAAAACAGCATAGAAGAGAGAATACAGCAAAAGAGTTCCTACAGGAATATGGCAACAGTGTCTAAAATCACTGTCAAAAGAGAAAGTCTGCCATCACTGAAAATATTGAAACAAACAAACCAACCAAGTAAAACGTCTTTATAGGTCAAAACACTGACTATAGAAAAGAGATGGTGCACACAAGACTCTGGAGAGCAGACTTATTAAAGCAACGTTTCTGCAGACTTAGGAGAAAAAGAGAGAAACCATTTGGAATCTAAGAAGTGAAAGGGAACAGAAGGAAGAAAAAGTAACTAAGTGTCCTGCAAGAAAGAAAAAATTAAATGATCAAAAGACACATACCCGTTTCCCATTCTACCAAAAAACTAACCTTTAAAGAAATCAAACTTCATTACACTATTAAGCAAGAGCATTCCTGAAGTAATAATCTTGAAAATTCCTCCAAACTGCCAGCAGCCCAGCATAAAGGGATGCATGTGCTAAGCTACTGTAAGAAGAATACAAACCACGAAATCAAAACATTTTAGCAAACGAAAAGTCCCCCAAAAAGCATACATAAAGAAAGAAGAAACTAACCAATATTCCAGCATTAATTAAATATTCTCAACCAAGTATTTGATGATATGTAAAAAGTAGCTTGGATCAGAACTTCAAAAGCTAAGAAAAAAAAAAGGACATTAAAAAAAAAGTAAGAAATTAAATCAAAAAATAAACTTTAAGCAGGCAAAACCATATAATAAATCAAAGGAAATTAAAGACACCAAAGAAGACTATATTCTATTAAAAAATTAGAAAGTTCTTTGAAAAAAAACAGGAAGACAACCCAGAACATGCAAATGAGACAAGAAATAAGGAAAACAATTCAGAGGGAGAGAAGATAAAATGGAGGAAAGTCAAAGAAGAGCCAGTGCATGTATAATTGGATGTACTGGAAACAAAAACAAAAACAAAAAATACTGGAGCAATAATACTCAAAACTATAACCCAAGAAAACTCCCCAAAGGTAAAGAATTGAAGAAAAAAAAGATGATGAAGATAAAGTCTAACATGAAGACAAAAAGAAGAAGACAAATTTACAAATTGAACAGGTCCAGTGGGTATCTTGCAACAGTCAACTTGAAACATTTCCAGGTCAAATTACTACATTAAAAAGGGGGCGGGGGTGAATCCTCAGCTTTCCTGGACAAAGAATCAGGTAACATAAAAAAAAAAAAAAACAAGAGAACTGGACTAATCTCAAAAGCATAAAAATGAAAACAACAATGGAGCTACATTTTAAAAAATCTCAAAGAAAGAAGGTATGAACCAATAATTATAGTTCTTTGATCATCAAACCAATAATCATGATTATTTAAAGGTGCATGAAATCATGGAAAAGTATATCATTCATAAATTATTCTGGAACAAAATAATAGAGGATAAGCTAAAATCAGCAAAAATCTGATATATATGGCAAATCTAAGACTAAAGTAACAGAAGGGATGGGGAGAAAGAATAATATGTAAATGTTTTATGTTCAGAAAAATTAGAGATGATAACCTTCAAAATGTGAGGAGAGTGGAGAAGAAAGAAGAATAAGTTCATTGATTATTTTATCGATAATATGTAGATAACATTAAGCACTTAGAACAAACCTAATATAAAAGATTAAGTGAAATACAGGAGATTAAGAACATTACAAAATGATGTAAGTACAAAGACAACCAGTAGGAAATGCAAAAAAAAACTTTCCAAAACACAAAATGAAATAAAAGAGTGGAAAATGATTCTACAGGAAAAGAAACAGAGCTAATATTGCATAAAACATATCATTTATAATAAATACTAATACGACAGATTTGAAATCATTGGTGAAGATCATAGCTTAATTCATCTATTAAAATAAAATGAATTTATATTTAACTTAAAAAAATTAAGACTTAGTTACGTACAATTTCTAGGAGACATACCTAAAAAAATAATCCTGGAGGGTTTAAAAAAGAATGGACAATGATAAACCACTTAAACTCTGAAAAAAAAAAAAAAAGAAAAGGAAAACATTCTCTTTCTGTTGCAAGAAACCAGAGTAATAAACACAGGGAAACTTTGGTCCCCAGAAAATAGGCAGGTATCCCCTGAACAGAAAGATCCAGAAAAGGGAAATTCCTAATTCTGTGTTTTAACCTGTTCCGTCTCTCATTCACTTCTGATCCACATATGTGGAGAACAAATTAAAAGCAGCTAGGAGCTAAGGCATAAGGAACTTAGTTGTGATGAAAGCCACCATCTATCTACCAAGTTTACACAACGCTTACCTTCTATGTCTGTTTGCCAGCTGTGACTTTACCCTGCGACGTAGTTTCATAAGCATGCTATGCTAACAGCATAGCAACATGTAAAAAAAGAAAATTGAAAATGCCACACCTGTGGAGGGCACAGTTGGCAAAAAAAAAAAAAACCTTAGGAAGCACGCATTAGTTGTTTAAAATTATGGGAGATGCTTGTTGTTGTTAGGTGCTATCTAGTCGATTTCTACTCAGAGTGACCCCATGTGACAAAGTAGAACCGCCATGTAGGGTTTTCTAGGCTGTAAGCTTTAAGAGAAGGAGTTCTGGTGGTGAAGGGGTTAAGAGTTTGGCTGCTAACCGAGAGGTCAGCAGTTTGAACCTACCAGCTACACTGTGGGAGACATATGTGGCAGTCAGCTTCCGTAAAGATTTACAGCCTTGGAAACCAAGTGGGGCAGTTCTACTCTGTCCTATAGCGTTACTATGAATCAGAATTGACTTGACCGCAACAGGTTTGGTTTGGTTTTGGCAATCTTTAAGGGAGCAGATCTCAAGATCTTTCTCCTTTGGAGATGCTGGAGGGGTTTGAAGCATCAACATTTAGGTTAGCAGCCTAGCATTTAACCATTATGCCGCCAGGGCTCCTTCATCTAGATGCAACAGACTGCAATTTGATTCTAACCAAATGAAGTGGCTGCTAAAATAATAACTTCAATAGCGTTTTAGTGGAATATTACAGAGACCAAAGTCCACGTAACATAATATTCACAATGTCTGGAATAAAAACCAAAATTACTCAACATATGAAAACAAAAAGATTTGAACAATTCCCAAAAGAAAAGACGTCAAAACTAGGAAACCACAAGCAGCTCTGTTAGCTAGAATTGTCAATCATGGAGTATAAAGTAGCTTCGGTGGTGTAGTGGTTAAGAGCATAGCTGCTCACCAAAAAGTTGGCGGTTTGAATCCAAAAGCTGCTTCACAGGAGAAATGAAGTAAGCACACTTGAAAATAGATCAAGAGAAAAAAATTAATATGAAGAATAATAAGAACAAAGAATAAAGAAAAATAATTTGAAAATATCTAGTATATGTGTAATTAGAGTCCCAGAAGGAGTTGTGGTGGTTACGTGCTGTCGAGACTGTTCTAACTTGTAGTGACTCTGTACATCAGAACAAAACACTGCCCAGTCCTGCACCATCCTCACAATCTTTACTATATTTGGGCCTATTATTGTAGCCACTGTCAATCCATCTTCCTCTTTTTCACTGGCCCTCTACCTTACAAAGCATGATGTCCTTCTCCAGGGATTGATCCCTCATGATAACATGTCCCAAGTACATGAGACGAAGTCTCTCCATCATCACTTCCAAGGAGCACTCTGGCAGTACTTCTTCAAGGACAGACTTGTTTGTTCTTCTGACAGTTCATGGTATATTCAGTATTCTTTGCCAACACTATAATTCAAAGGCATCAATTCTTCTTCCGTCTTCCTTATTTACTCTCCATGCATATGAAGCAATTGAAAATATAATGGTTTGGCTCAGGTTCACCGTAGTCCTCAAACTGACAGCTTTTCAATACTTTAAAATTCAATATGTTGTTTGATTTCTGGACTGTTGCTTCCATGGGTGTTAATCATGGATCCAATTAAAATGAAACCCTTGACAACTTCAATCTTTTCTCCATTTATCATGATGTTGCTTATTGGTCTAGTTGTGAGGATTTTTGTTTTATTTATATTGAGGTATAATCCAAACTGAAGGCTGTGGTCTTTGATCTCCATCAATAAGTGCTTCAAGTCCTCTTCACTTTCAGTAAGCAAAGTTGTGTCATCTGCATATTGCAGGTTGTTAATGAGTCTTCCTCCAATCCTGATGCCCCCTTCTTCTTCATATAGTCCAGCATCTCAGATTATTTGCTCAGCATACAGACTGAATAAATATGGAGAAATATACGACCTTGACACACAACTTTCCTGATTTTGAACCATACAGTATCCCCTTGTTTTGTTCAACCGACTGCTTCTTGGTCTATGTACAGGTTCTGCATGAGCACAATTAAGTGTTCTGGAATTCCCATTCTTCACTACGTTATGTGTAATTTGTTATGATCCACACAGTTGAATGCCTTTGCACAGTCAATAAAACACAGGTAAACATCTTTCTGGTATTCTCTGCTTTCATCCAAAATCCATCTGACGTCAGCAGTGATATGCTTCGTTCCATGTCCTCTTCTCAATCTGGTTTGAATTTCTGGAAGTTACCTGTGTATGTACTGCTGCAACCATTTTTTAATATCTTCAGCAAAATTTTACTTGTGTGTGATGTAACAATATTCTTCCATAATTTCCACATTTTGTTGGATCACCTTTCTTTGGAATGGACGTAAATATGCATCTCTTCCAGTTGGTTGGCCCGGTAAGTGTCTTCCAAATTTCTTGGCATAGATTACTGAGCACCTCCAGTGCTGCATTCATTTGTTAAAACATCTCAATTGGTATTCAGTCAATTCCTGGAGCCTTGTTTTTCACCAATACCTTCAGTGCAGCTTGGATTTCTTTCTTCAATACCATCAGTTCTTGATCATATGCTATCTCCTGAAATGGTTTAACATCAACCAATTCTTCTTGGTACAGAAGGAGTGGGGCATGAAAATGAGAGTGACAAATATATTTATGTAATATTGGCTAAAAAACTCTCAAATCCAGCAAGGAACTCTAATTTATAGAACAAGAAGCTCGGGAAACTCCATACAGGGTAACTTCAAAGAGAAACTTGAACAAGCACATTGCAGCCAACTGCTGAAAACTGCAGATAAAGAGATAATCCTGAATGCATCCAGAGAAAATGGATAAATAATATGGTCATCCTGAACATTTTCATCTTGTTCATCAAGCCAGAAAGACAGTGTGTTTTTCTCCATATTTAATGTTAGATGTAATTGAAGTTTAGTAATAGTAGCTTCACAAATGCTTTTTAGCTACCATATGTAGCTGCTTTTACTAAGGAAAAAGAATCAGATGATCCAAATGGAATGGTAATATTGGCTTTTTCTATAGATTAAGAAATAAATTCAGAATTTTATCATTCAATAGATCTCAAAATATGAAGAAAGGAGAGGTAGGACTTTTTCTACATCCAGCAGAATCAGGGCATAGTTTTTGTTTGTTTGTTTTAAATTTCAAAGAGTGGGACTCTAGCAAGCAGCTATTTAAATATATGTTAGGCTATAAATATGCCTTTGGGATTTCGAAGGACTGAGAGAATAAGAGCATGGCTCTAAATGATCCAAAAGAAGAATAACAAGCTTTTGCAGTATCGTCCTTTTCTGTGTAATAAAATGAGAGAGGATTAAAGATCACTAGAGAAGACATTGAAAATAGTCACGTTGAGAATGAGAGACTTTCATTAATTTTATAACTACCAATATTATTGTAGTTATAGTTGTATAACTAGTCATATTTCCCTTCTCATCCTTCTTCCTTAGCAAGAATCAGTTTGTGGTAGAGTGAAAAGATAGGATGCACCTTGAAGCATAAAGTTTTATTTATTATTTCACTCATCACTGCTCTAATATTCCTTGATATTTCACGTGCAAGGAATGTAACTTTGTTGTAAAAGTTCTGTATTTTTTCTAAGTCATGGTAGATTTTTCTTTTATTAAGCCTGAGATATTTATGCCTTATTTTAATTAATAACATTTAATTTTAGTAAAATAATTTGATAATTTTAATTTAATATTTACAAAAGGAACTATAAAAGTTCAGTCCACAATAGAAACAAAGTTCAATTTTTGTCTTTTAGTTTTAAATATAAAATCCATTTTGGTATTAGTTTGATCTTATTAAAACAAAGAAGTTATTAATACACCTACTCCTCACTTATCGACTATCTCGTTATCTGACATTTTGCATTTACAACAATGGTAAAAAATCTACTATCCAACTATGTTGCACATTAACGTCATACACCTGGAAGAAACGAATGCAGAGGTGCAAGACAAGAATAATGCTGGCTGTGATGGTTAAGGTTATGTGTCAACTTGGCTAGGCCATGATTCTCAGTATTTTGGCAGTTATGTAATTAGGCCATTTTGGCAGATGTGTAATGATGTAATCTTCCATTTTGTGATCTGATGTGGTCATCCTCCATTTTCACATAACCCTGATTTTCTCATACTAACCTGATTTTCAGAACCCGACCAGGTCCATAAGTGAGGAGTGGGTGTATTGGAAACTTGCTTATATTATAGTCCTCTTAATACTCAAGTCTTTAGTTTGAATCATTTAATAGATTTTTAATTACCTCAACTTAACTTGGACCTTCAGCTTCCTTTCACTTCTAAAATTATGTAAATCATAATAAATTCTCTTGCACTCCTATGACATATTATCAATATTCCTTTGGCCATTAGCTTTACAAATAGAAAAGATGGTTCAATGATCAGTTATCACATTAACTTTATTCCACTTCAGAACTTTTAGCCTTTTCTTGCATAGCCTATTAGCTGTGCCCACAAAGCTTAGTTTCATGTCATTATATTTGAGCCATAATCATATAGCTAATTTCATAAAAGACGGTCAGATTCTACTTTTTTCCAGGTACACATACATAATTTTAGTTAGGGCAAGACAATTATAATGATTCCAAAAGCAGGATGTATTTCAAATGCAAAATTGTCTCATTGGATCTGCCATTATAAGACATGAATTCTAAATGTGGTGACTTTAAAATTTAATTATTGTGGTGATGAGGAACAAGTGAGCCATTATTTTTTAATATATAGCATGTAAACATTTCAAAAATAAAACATATTTTATTTTCATTCATTTCCTTTCTTTTCATCATCTGGGTTGGAGTGCCCCAGTTCACAGAGCTTCATTTTTAGAGCTGGATTTTGTTTCCACATCAGAAGTGACTCAATAATGCCACATTTTTACGTTAGTCTCAAAACAGAATTGTGAACTTAAAAAAAAAAATCTCTTTTGGGAGGCTGAGCCAAGATGGCGGACTAGTCACACACATTAAGTCATCATGCTGAAACAAAGACCCAAAAAACCAACTAAAACAGATACAGACGTCAATCCTGGAACCCTGAGCCTTAAATGAAGGGATACAGTATTAGACTGAAGACACGAAGAAACTGATAGAAAACAGAGAAGGAAAAGAGATATGGAGTGGAGGTTCCTGACCATACAGCATGACACAGTGTTGCCATCTTAGAATAAAGCCAACAGCCTCACATGCAGAAAGGCACCTTCATGGAATTCCCAATAGGAGATGGAGGTATGGCACAGACACACCCAGGACTAAGTTTACTGACTGCAACTCAAAGAGAAGCCCAGACTCTCACACCTGGTAACCATAGAAGCACACTCTTAAAACCCCTCCCCGCCTCTAGTGAACAGTGGCTATAATGACCCAATCATGGCAACCTTGACTGCAGGGAACCAGATTACCAATCCATCCTATTGCTTTCCTCCATCTAGCTCCCTGCCCCTGCCTTCGACCCCCTCCTACCTCTTCTCCACCACCCTGCTGCCACTGTCCAGAGGGGACCTGGCCCAGACCCCAGGCTGCTTCCCGCCAACTCTGGCCCACTCTTGCCTCCCACCATGACCCCCAGAGGGCCTGGGCTAGATCCCAGGCCCCTTCACACTGGCTCTGAACACCTCTTTCCCCCTCCACAGCACCCAGGAGACATGGCCTGGACCCCAGGCCCCTCCCCGGAAGCTCTAGCCAGGAGAGAAATGCAAATCAAAACTACAATGAAATACCATCTCACCCCAACGTTACTGACATGAATCAAAAAAACCGAAAATAACAAATGTTGGAGAGGTTGTGGGGAGATTGGAACTCTTACGCACTGCTGGGGGGAATGCAAAATGGTATGATCAGTTTTGAAAACAATATGGAACTTCCTTAAAAAGCTAGAAATAGAAATACCATAGGATCCAACAATCCCAATCTTAGGAATATATCCTAGAGGAATAAGAGCCATCACATAAATAGAGATATGCACACCCATGTTCATTGCAGGATTATTCACAATAGCAAAAAGATGGAAACCATCTAAGTGCCCATCAACAAATGAATGGATAAATAAACTACAGTACATACACACAATGGAATACTATACAATGATAAAGAACAATGATTAATCTGGGAAATATCTCACAACATGGATGAATCTGGGGGACATTATTCTGAGTGAAATAAGTCAATCACAAAAAGACAAATACTGTATGAGACCACTATTGTAAAAACACATGAAAATGTTTCCATACAGAAAGAAAAAAGTCTTTGAAGGTTGTGAGGGAGGGGAGGAGGAAGGAGAGGGGTAGGAAGGGAAAGACACTAACTACATATTAGGTAAGTGGTAACTTTGGTGAAGACTAAGACAGTATGCAATACTGAGGAAGTCAGCACAACTTGTCATAGAAGTCATAGAAGCTTCACAGACACATCCAAATGCCCTGAGAGACCAAGCTACTTGGCTGAGGGCTGGGGACCATGGTCTCGGGAGACATCCAGCTCAACTGGCATAACATAGTCTATAAAAAAAGTTCTACATCTAACTGTGTTGAGTAGTGACTGGGATCATAAAAGCCTGTGAAAGGTCATCTAAGATACATCTACTGGTCCCATCCTGGCTGAAGCAAAGGAGAATGAAGAAGACCAAAGACAGAAGGGAAAAATTAGTCCAAAGGACTTATGGACCACAACTAGGACAACCAGAGTGAGCCCGGAACAACTAGTTGGTGCCTAGCTACCACCATCGACTGCTCTCTCTAACAGAGATCACAGCAGAGGGTCTTGGTAAGAGCAGGAGAAAAATGTAGAACGTAGTTCAAATTCACAAAAAAAAAAAAAAAAAAAGACCAGGCTTGCTGGTCTGACAGAAACTAGAGAAACTCCAAGAGTATGGCCTCCAGATACCCTTTTAACTTAGTACTGAAGTCACTCCTGAAGTTCATCCTGTAGCCAAAGATTAGACAGGTCTATAGGGCCAACAATAACACGTGTGAAGGACGTGCTTCATAGTTCAATCATGTATACAAGACTAATGGGCACACCAGCCCAAAAGCAAAGACGAGAAGGCAGGAAGGGACCGGAAAACTGGACAAACAGAAACAGGGAACCCAGTGTGGAGAAGGGGAGAGTGTTGACACATTGCAGAGTTGGCAACCAATGTCTCACAACAGTTTGTGTATTAACTGTGTAATGAGAAACTAACTTGCTTTGTAAACTTTCCCTTAATTCCCCAATAAAAAAAAAAAAAGAAATAATAAATTCAGGGTATAGGAAAAAAACACTTCCTTTGAAGATTCATAATTAAAGTCTTTAATTTTATTTCAGACTTGGGATAATAACTTAAGTTCATATTAGCTAATATTTTAAGAAACCATTCTTCCAAAATAAAAGTACAGTCACAAGGAGCTCCCAGGAAACAATTTCAAAATTCAAAGCGAACACCCCACTATTCAGTCTGAGCTCAATTAAAATAGGACTATACTTAAAGTAAAAATCAAGGGTAGAGAAGAGGGAGAAAACCCACATAATTGTAAAGTGGTGTTCTTTTCTCTTTCTTACATCTTGGCCTGGAATTGTGCGTGGCCACTGTGGATGATACATTCCAATTGTCTATGTTAAAGGTTAGAGAAAAAGATCATTCAGTAACTTATACGTTTGCTTCTTGTTACTTTAGAAGGCCACTGCTGCAACTCAGAGAGGTCCTTAGAGAATGAGAACTTTCTCTGACAGCATAATTTGTCCAGTATCAAATTCATTTTGAGGTAAAATTGCAGCTCTCCAGTTGATCAGAGGTCACAGGTGGAAACCGAGACCATAGGGCACTATTATCATTCCCCTAGGTGAAGGCCCAGTTTGAATGTGAGTGGCAATGGTAACAAGACAAAGAGCTTCACCACTAAAATTCCATCCAAGAAGTTATTACAGTGTTTGGCTTTATGGATTCTGTCAAAGAGAAATGACTTCAGCTGCTGCAGACTGCTAGCCGCAACTCCTGCCAAGTTCTATATAAAGGCCAGTAGAATAGCTCGTCGAAATTTCAATAGAGGCTGACTCAGAGAAAAAAGAAAGAAAATTGTAGTACCATACAGTCCTCATCTGAGCTGCATCCTGACTTTCAGAGAATCCAATACAGTTCGCATTTATTCCCAGTATAAATCCAATCTGAGTAAATCCCAACTCTATAGTTCTCCCAGACATTTGGCTCGATACAACTGCTCAACTTTATAAAACCTGCCTAGTCGGTAAGTATTTAAGTCTGAAAGAGAACGTTGTCATTGGGCTAGGAAGGGTGCATTTTGTTTATTTTTTTAAATTAAACCATATCAGCACACTTATCCTTTCATAGAAAATACTACCTACACACTGGCTCTTTTTCTTCCCATGTGAAATTTAGAAAAAATAAATAAAAAGGGAGACCTGATTAAGAAAAGATAAAGGAGCTTTGCAAGTTCTATTGGTATAGCACATAAATGCATCAATATTAAAGCATGCCTAAAAACACATCATGAAGCTCACACCTGTAGTATAAGTTTACAAGGAAGAAAATACTCAACAGATGTGGAAGCCATATATCATCGTTGTCGACTGGTTAAAATAGGCATTTATCCAAATTCCCATTTTTGAGATATTGCTCTTCAAACAATTTTCAGAATTATGGAGGATAAAATAGCTGGAATTTTGTTAAATTACCAGAGAATATTTGACTGTCTATCTCATTGAATTAAAACGTTTTCCCTGGGACTCAATATCTCTTTATCCTTGATTTTGTCTTCAATTCTAAAACCTTTACAAAGTGAACACTATTGAATCTGTGCTATACCAGAGTAAAGCAATGTGATTCTATTCTATTTTGCCAAGAAGTAAGCCAAATAATTTTATTTTTCAGGCACTTACTATATCAGTCAATAAATGCAAAACAGGGAAAAAAATGATGCACATTTAAAAAAAAAACTTTCTGTTTAATATATCAACATCTTTTAAAGGAAATTTTGAGAAAACTAGATAGCTCAGACCGAAAACAGAAAAAATGCAAATAAAATAAAAGTAATAAACAAACTAAAGCCCACCCATTAGTATAGCTATGGATTAATTGAAATGAAAATAGGAAATCTAGAATGAATAGCAATTTATGATTTAAGTACTCTACAAGAAAATATGATTATCTGAGATAAACTTACTTAAGATTAAAACAATAAGCAAAGTTATCTACATGTTTCAAGCAGATAATTGCAAAGATCCCTCACTGTTAAAAAAGAAAATCAATTCATGTGTCTTTTGATGTTATAAATAAAAATATATAAGAAGGAGAAAGAAAGAAAGGAAAAAAAATCTTCATCAACTTGTATTTCTGTTATGTTCTATATCATGTCTGTAACCCTTTGGACTTTGCTATAAAAAATTCAGGCTCCATCTAAGATACTTTATTGGTCTCACCCGTCCGGGGCAAGGGAGAATAAAGAAAACCAAAGACGCAAGGGAAAGATTAGTCCAAAGGACTAATGAACCGCAAGTACCACAGCCTCCACCAGACCGAGTCCAGCACAAATAGATGGTGGCCAGCTACAACCACCGATTGCTCTGACAGGGATCATAATAGAGGTTCCCGGACAGAGCTGGAGAAAAGTGTACAACTATATATATGTATATATATATATGTATATATATATATATCACTGGCAAAGTTTTTTTTGTTCCAAATTCTTGAAATAGTTTATTATTTTTTATGGTGCTTTAGGTGAAGGTTTACAGAGCAAATTAGTTTCTCATTCAATAGTTTATACACAAATTGTTCCATGATATTGGTTGCAATCCCCTCAATGTGTCAGCACTTCCTGAATTACCACCCTAAATTCCCCATTTCCATTTGTCCAGTTTTCTTGCCCCTTTCTGCCTTCTCATCTTTGCTTTCCGGCAGATGTTGCCCTTTTGGTCTCATATAGATGATTGTTCTAAGGAGCACTTTCCACATGGTGTTACTGTTTTTACAGACCTATCATTTGGCTGAAAGTTGATCTCCGAGAATGGCTTTAGTTCCAAGTTAGAAGGGTGTCTAAGGGCCATAGTCTTGGGGGTTCTTCCAGTCTCTCTCAGGCCAACGAATCTGTTTTTTTTTTTTTTTAATGAATTAAACTTTTTTCTACATTTTTTTCCACACTCTAACTGGGACCTTCTATTGTGATCCTGGTCAGAGTGGTCGGTAGGGGTAACTGTGCACCATCTAGTTCTTCGGTCTCAGTCTAGTGGAGGCTGTGACTCCTGTGGCCCACTAGTCCTTTGGACTAATTGTTCCCTTGAGTCTTTGTTTTTCTTCACTCTCCTTTGCCCCAGATGGGAAAAGACCAATAGTTACATCTTAGATTGCTGCTGGTAAACTTTTAAGACCTCAGACATTACTCACCAAGTAGGATGTTGTCTTATGAACTCTGTTATGCCAGTTGACCTACATGTCCCCCAAGACTGTGGTCCTAGACTTCCAGCCCAGTAACTCAATTTAACGAGGTATTTGGTTATGTCTAGGATGTTTTCATGACTGTGTAACCTGCGTGCTCTATTATATACATAAGTATACAAGCAACACATACAAATATGTATGTAGAAATTTCCACAGCCAAACCTATATATGAATGTAAGTGTACTCCCTTACACCCTTCTACACCTATTCAACATACATATCTACCTATGTATCCACTCATAACTTATTGTTTGTTCTTATGGTGTACCTTGGAGATATTCCAGGTTCTGTTCTAGACCACTGCAATAAAGCAAATATTGCAATAAAGCATTCACAAGAATTTTTTGGTTCTGCAGTGCATATAAAAGTTATATTTACACTATACTGTAGTCTATTAATTGTGCAATAGCATTATGTCTAAAAAACAGTATACAAACCTTAATTAAAAAACACTTTATTGCTAAAAAATGCTAACCATCATCTGAGCCTTTGGCGAGTCATAATTTTTTTGCTGGTGGAGTGTCTTGCCTCAATGTTGATGACTGATGACTGATCAGGGTGGTGGTTGCTGAAGGTTAGAGTGGCTATGGCAATTTCTTAAGACAACAATGAAGTTTGCTTCATCGATTGACTCTCCCTTTCACTAAAGATTTCTCTGTAGTGTATGATATTATTTGATAGCATTTTACCCACAGTAGCCCACAGTAGAACTTCTTTCAAAACTGAGGTTAATCCTCTCAAATCCTGACACTGCTTTATCAATTTAGTTTATGTAATATTATAAATCCTTTGTTGTCATTTCAACAATATTCACAGCATCTTCACCAGGTGTGATTGCATCTCAACAAACCGTTTTCTTTGCTCATCCATAAGAAGCCACTCCTCATTCGTTACAGTTTTATCATGAGATTGCAGCAATTCAGCCACATCTTCAGGCTCTGCTTCTAATTCCAGTTCACTTGCTATTACTACCACATCAGCAGTTACTTCGTCCACTGAATCCTGAACCCCTCGAAGACATCCGTAGGAGTTGGAATCAATTTCTTCCAAATTCCTGTTAATGTTGATATTTTGGCCTCCTCCCATGTATCGCGAGTGTTCTTAATGGCATCTAGAATGATGAATCCTTTCCAGAAGGTTTTCAATTTACTTTGCCCAGATCCAAGGCGGAACACTATCTATGGCAGTTACAGCCTTACAAAATGCAGTTCTTAAATAATAAGACATGAAAGTTGAGATTACTCCTTGATCCACCAGCTGCAGAACGAGTGTTGTGTTAGCAGGCATGACAACAACATTAATCTCCTTGTACATCTCCATCAGAGCTCTTGGGTGACTAGGTGTATTGTCAATAGGCAGTAATATTTTGAAAGGAATCTTTTTTATGAGTGGTAGTTCTCGACAGTGGCTATAAAATATTCAGCAAACCATGTTGTAAACAGATGTGCTGTCATCCAGGCTTTGTTGTTCCATTTATAGAGCATAGGCAGAGTAGATTTAGTGTAATTCTTAAGGGCCCTACGATTTTGGGAATGGCAAATGATCACTGGCTTCAATTTACAGTCACCAGCTGCATTAGCCCCTAACAACAGAGTCAGCCCGTCCTTTTGAAACTTTGATACCAGACATTGACTTCTCTCTAGCCAAGAAATTCCTAAATGGCATCTTCTTCCAATATAAAGCTATTTTATCTACACTGAAAGTCTGTTGTTTAGTGTGGCCACCTTCATCTATTACCTTAGCTACATCTTCTGGATAACTTGCTGCAGCTTCTATGTCAAAACTTGCTGCTTCACCTTGTACTTTTATGTTATGGAGACGGCTTCCTTCCTTAAACCTCATGAACCAATCTCTGCTAACTTCAGACTTCATTCTGCAGCTTTCTCACCTCTCTCAGCCTTTATAGAATTGAAGAGAGTTAAAGCCTTGCTCTGGATTAGGTTTTGCCTTAAAGGACTATTGTGGCTGGTTTGATCTTCTATCCAGACCCCTAAAACTTACTCCATATCAGCAATAAGGCTGCTTAGCTTTCTTATCATTAGTGTGTTCACTGGAATAGCACTTTTAATTCCCTTCAAGAACTTTTCCTTGGCATTTACAACTTGGTGAATTATTTGGCGCAAGAGGCCTAACTTTCAGCCTATCTTAGCTTTCGACAAGCCTTCTTCATTAAGCTTAATCCTTTCTAGCTTTTGATTTAAAGTGAGAGATGTGTGACACTTCCTTTCACTTGAACACTTAGAGGACATTACAGGGTTACTAACTGGCCTAGTTTCAATAATGTCACACCTCACGGAATAGCAAGGCCCAAGAAGAGGGAGAGAGATGGGGAAACGGCTGGTCAGTGGAGCAGTCAGAACACACACAACATTTATCGATTAAGTTGCTGTTTTATATGGACACGGTTCGTGGTGCCCCAAAACAATTATAATGGTAACATCAGCAAAAACTGATCACAGATCATCATTACAAATATAATAATAATGAAAACATGTGCACTATTCCAGAATTACCAAAACGTGACACAGAAACACAAAGTGAGCACGTGCTGTTGGAAAAATGGCACCGGTAGACTTGCTTGATGCAGGGTTGCCACAAACCTTCAAACTGTAAAAATGCAGTAACTGTGAAACACAATAAAGTGAAAGGCAGTAAAATGAGGTATGCCCGTACTGTGTTGCAGAATTGTATATGTTATAGTATTTATCATTATTGTCTTTTATTCTTGCATGCTTCTCAGTGTCTTCTGTTGCCTGGGTCATGTTGTGCTGACTTCCTTTATATTGTGTACTGTCTTTCCCTTCCGTAAAGCTAACGCGTGTCTACTCTCTAGTTGGTAATTTTCCCTTCCTTCCCCTCCCATTCCTGGTAACCATCAAAAAATGTTTCTTTCTGTGTGCAAACCTTTTCTTGACTATTTATAATAGTGGTCTCATACAATAGTTATCCTTTTGAGATTGACTTATTTCACTTAACGTAATGTCCTCCAGATTCATCCATGTTGTGAGATGTTTCGTGGATTCATCATCATTTTTTATTGTTGTGTAGTATTCCATTGTGTGTGTTTCACAGTTTACCCATTTATCCATTGATGGGCACTTAGGTTGTTTCCATCTTTTGCTATTGTAAATAATGCTGCAATGAACATGGGTGTGCATATGTCTATTTATGTCACAGTTCTTATATCTCTAGGATATATACCTAGGAGTGGGATTGCTGGATCATACGAAATTCTTATGTATAGCTTTTTAAGGACACACCATACCGTTTTCCATAGTTGTACCATTTTACATTCCCACCAGCGATGCATAAGAGTTCTAATCTCCCCACAATTTTGCCAGCATTTGTTGTTTTCTGTTTTTTTAATCAATGCCATTATTGCTGAGGTGAGATAGTATCACACTGTAGTTTTGATTTGCATCTACCAAATGGCTAATGACAGTGAGCATCTCTTCATGGGTTTTTTAGCCACTTACTGATAAAGTTTTTGAGTGTTGTACTTGAAACCCATTTTTTTTCCCATAATTACTGCTGTTTTATTGTGCAGTTTTGCATAGGACGGTGATTTTTAGGTGTCCCTGGGCGGCATAAATGGTTAAGTACTCAACTACTAGCCAAAAATGTTGAAAGTTCAAACCTACCCAGAAGCACCTCAAAAGACAGACCTGGTGATCTGCTTCTGAAAATTCATAGCCTTGACCATCCTTTGGAGCAGTTCTATACTGCATACACAGGGTTGCAATGAGTTGGAATCAGCACTGGGCAAATAACAACAGCAATGTGATGATTTTTATGACTTGATAGCAACTAACAACAACAAAAATGATGTGTTATAGCAGAACTGACTGCATTTTATTTTGGAGAGTATGGCCAAGGTAAGAAGAAAAAAGAAAATGTAGTAATAGCAAATCTGGCCACTCTTAAATGCAAGAACTTCATATGGAATTGAACACTATCCCTTCTGTTCTTCTTTGTGCCTATAAAGTATAGTAACTGTTAAAATTCTTAGAACAAGGTGTATATACAAGTCAGATATCTTAGCCTTCAAAAAAATAAAACAAACAAGCAGAAAACCCAATATGTTTGCAAACACAAAACCCAGTCTATGACATCTGAGAAGCTGTTCAAATATCCTAAAACTACTTTTGCTGTTTGAGGTCTAAGACTCATTTTTCTTCCCATTGTTACTTGTCCTCCCACTTCACAGACAGCCATGCAAACAATTTCCTACCAGGGAAAGTACACTGGTTATTAGAAGTTGGTACTGGCTTAGATGTGTTAGGTATTATTAAATCCAATTGACAGTGACCTACCTGGCTACTTTCTTGGTCTACAAACCTACTCTCTCACAGTACATGAAAACAAAGTAGTAAAGAATGACAATGGCAAAGAGGAGATGTGGCCTAGCTTAGCCCATCATCTTAACATCATAATCCATGAGGCAAAGATTAGAAATACAGAGAATGGTTCTCAACAATACTAGTCTTAGGAGTATGATAGATATAAAAATTTAATACTCATTTTATATTCCATTGAATCTGAATTAACACAAAACAGTATGTACAAAAAGTATTGTCATATGAATGTATTAAAGATCACAGAAAAGATGACTAAAAAGAAAGGGAATGAATGAGAAATTGTAAATAAAGTTAAGATGTAGAAATAATATAACAGAGGGGGAAAATGGGAACTTGTGAAATAGTGATTATGAGTGTGAATTTGAGAATTTGTGAGAAAATCTGGCATAAATGACAGTGAATGAATTCCGAGGTTTCTTGGGAAAATTTTACCACATTTATTTATTCATTTAAGTCTTCCTCCAATTAATGAAATTTGTACTTTTGATGGATACTTGGGGAATGGTAGCCTTTTCCTTGTTTGTAGGAGCATAAATTATTGCATTTACATTAAACTTATCTAACAATATTACAAAATACGAATTGCCAATGAAACTATGGTAAGAAGACAATGATTCTTGGGAGTAAATATATACGCACAATATATATAATTTCATGCATCTATTTCATTAAAAATGTAATAACATAAATGAAGTATCCGTAACTAGAGTAAAGGCTCAGTAAAATATTTTATATCCATGCCATATTCAATAGCAGAAAAAAAAAAAGAATGATGTACTTCAATGTTTATTTACAGGGAGCCTATCATCAGTAATTTTCATAATAATATGTACAGTATACTCCAATTTTAAAAAGTACATGTATATGTATGTATGCATATATGTGTATGAATGTGAAAAAAAAAACCTGGAAATGTCCTCGTCAAAAAATTAATATGGATATAACTAATTGAATGGAATTGAAGAGATATGTGTAGGTGGAGAAGGGAATTAGAATTCCTACAATAGATTCTTAAAATAAGTTGGAGACATTATATGTGTTTTGCTTTTTACTTTTGCTTCATCATTCTCTACGGTTCCCAAATTAGTATAAACATTGAAATTAAAAAACAAAACAAAAAACCTGTGGAGAACTCAAGTGGTCCTTTAAGTTCTCTCTGGCTCAGAACTAAGTCTCTATATTTTGGAGATTGCTAATCAAAGGTGATCTTTCATACTTTACATGTTTATGTGTGGTTTGTTGTTATTAGGTGCCGTGGAGTCAGTTCTGACTTAGAGCAACCCTAAGTATAACAGAACGAAACACTGCCCTGTCTGGCAGCATCCTCATAATCATTGCTGTGCTTGAGCCTGTTGTTGCAGCCACTGTGTCAATCCATCTTGCTGAAGGTGTTCCTCTTTTGCCAACTGTCTACTTTACCAAGCATGATGTCCTTCTGCAGGGACTGATCTCTTCTGATAACAATAACAAAGTATGTGAGATGTAGTCTCTCCATCGTTGCTTCTAAGGAGCATTCTAGTCATACTGCTTCCAAGAAAGATTTGTTCATTCTTCTGGCAGTCCATGGTATATTCAATATTCTTCACCAACACCACAATTCAAAGGCACCAATTCTTCTTTGGTTTTCCGTATTCATTGTACAGCTTTTGCATGCATATGAGGTGATTGAAACCACCATGGCTTGGGTCAGGTGCATCTTATTCAAAGTGATATCTTTGCTTTTTAACACTTGAAAGAGGTCTTTTGCAGCAGATTTGCTCAATGCAATGAATCCTTTGATTTCTTGACTGCTGCTTCCATGAGTATTGATTGTGGATCCAAGTAAAATGAAATCCTTGACAACTTCAATCTTTTCTCTGTTTATCATGATGTTGCTTACTGGTCCAGTTGTTAGGACTTTTGTTTTCTTTATGTTGAGGTGCAATCCATTCTGAAGGCTATAGTATTTAATCTTCATCAGTAAGTGCTTCAAGTCCTCTTGGCTTTCAGAATGCAAGGTTGTGTCATCTGCATATGGCAGATTGCTAATGAGTCTTCCTCCAGTCCTGATGCCTTGTTCTTCACATAGTCCAGCTTCTCAGATTATTTACTGAGCATACAGACTGAATAGGTATAATGAAAAGATACAACCCTGACACACACATTTCCTGACTTTAAATCACACAGTATTCCTTTGTTCTGTTTGAACAACTGCCTCTTGGTCTATGTACAGGTTCCTCATGAGCACAATTAAGTGTTCTGGAATTCCCATTCTTCGCAATGTTATCCATAATTTGTCAGGATCCACACAGTCGAATGCCTTTGCATAGTCAGTAAAACATGGATAAACATCTTTCTGGTATTCTCTGCTTTCAGCTGGGATCCATCTGACATCAGCAATGATACCCCTCATTCCACGTCCACCTCTGAATCTGGCTTGAATTTTTGGCAGTTCCCTGTCCATGCACTGCTGCACCTGCTTTTGAATGATCTTCAGCAAAATTTTACTTGCGTGTTATATTAATGATATTGTTTGATAATTTCCGCATTTGGTTGGATCATCTTTCTTTGAAATAGCCATAAATATGAATCTCTTCCAGTCTGTTGGCCAGTTAACTATCTTCCAAATTTCTGGGCATAGAGGAGTGAGCACTTCTTATGCTGCATCCATTTTTTGAAATCTCTCAATCAGTGTTGATTTAGGAAATAATATTGGAATCATTTATTCATTCTCCTTGAACATAAAGAATGTGACCCAGGGGGAGCAGGGCTCACAAGGGCTCTCAAGGACATATCAACTGGGCCCTGATGTATAAAGACAGTAGCTAAGATAATCTTGGAAAATATCTTTTAGGGAACCTTTCACATAAAGCCAATCAAATAAAACACAAAAGACTTTTCGCTCTTTTCTTTTTCTATTAGCATTCAGTGAATAGAAATTTGTCGGACTAGTGAAGACCCTCCTGACTGTTGTTACTGAAACCAGTACCAATGATTGTTAAGAAAGGCAATTCAAATTGTAGGATCACAGTTTCTAGTCAATCTGTGAAAAGGTGAAGCTTTCAATGGTTTTGCCCATCTATCAAGTTAATATATACTGATGATTCTGTAACACTCTTTGGATTCGGGCGGACATGGCTCTAACAGCATGCTTGTCCGTTTTCCCACTTTTGTCTGCTCTGTGATATTTCCTTGGACTCGGGCAGACGTGGCTCTGGCAGCAAGGTTGTCCACTTCCCACTTTTGCCCCTTTGAATATATGCTGAATAAAACCTCCTTTTTACTTTACTAAACTTTGTGATGTTTTTACCCTACCACAGTATTCCGTCAATTCTTAGAGCCTTTTTTTTCTCTCTAATGCGTTCAGTGGCACTTGGGCCTCTTTCTTTAGTACCCATCGGTTCCTCATTATATGCTACCTCCTGAAATGATTGAACATTGACCAGTTCTTCTTGGTATAGTGACTCTGTGTATTCCTTCCATCTTTTTTTGATGCTTCCTGTGTCGTTTAATATTTCCTTCCTAGAAGCCTTCAATATTCCAACTCGAGGCTTGAATTTTTTCTTCAGTTCTTTTGGCTTGAGAAATGCTGAGAGTGTTCTTCCCTTGTGGTTTTCTAACTCCAGGTCTTTGCACATGTCATTATAATACTTTACTTTGTCTTCTTGAGCCACCATTTGAAAGCGCTTTTACTTCATCATTTCTTCCATTAGCTTTAGCTACTTGACTTTCAAGAGCAAGTTTCAGTGTCTCTTCTTACATCCATTTTTCTTCTTTCTTTCTTTCCTGTCTTTTTAACAACCTCTTGCTTTCTTCATCTATGATGTCCTTGATGTCATTCCATGACCAGTCTGGTCTTCGATCATTAGTATTCAAGGTGTCAAATCTATTCTTGAGATGATCTCTAAAGTCAGGTGGGATATACTCAAGGTCATACTTTGGCTCTTGTGGACTTGTTCTAATTGTGCATGGGGGGGGGCGAAATAAACTATTCAATACAACTGGGTCTACGTGTCTAAATCAATGTCTCCAGTCCAAAGCTATTATAATTACTACTTTTATTATTTGTAATATGGTTGTTTATGTTTATGTTTGCATTTTAAAATTTCTCTGAATTTCTTGTAAGCAAAACATTTCAGTACAAAGTGTACACTAATTGTTTATTATAATAGTCAAATGTGCATTGTATTAAAAAGCAAACAGCAAACAATAAAAGCAAAATATTTTCATATCTATAATTAATAGTAAATGATGCCTTCAAAATGAGGAAAATTTTGAAGACTTCAATACCCTTGAATATCTAACTCCTTTAATGTTCCTTTCTTTTCTCCTGTCTCCATCTTTTATGTCTTTGAGGAAAAAATCAAAAAGAATCTGGTTGAAAGCAAAGTGAATATTTTAATCAGTATCTTATCTTTTTAAAAGTATATTTGTATTTAAATCTTTTTCATCTGTATTTGTGAAATGAGAGGCTGTATTGCTAAGACTAGAGTAGTCTTAGCAGTAATGCTATCTGTGACTCTCTTCTGCAGACTATTGAACTGCTTGCTGTGAGCCTGAGACTGGGGCTTTACCAGAAATCATATCCTTGTTCATCCACTTCCCGTTCCTGTCCTGCTTCTTCCATTTCCTTATCAGTGGCACCATAAGCATTTTCTCAAGTCCTTTGAACACAAATTATTTTTCAGGGCCTACTTCTGGAGAACTCAACCTAAGACAATCTCACACATACACACACACACACACACACACACAAATAAAATCATGATAATAATGGTACAGTGATATAATTAGCTCTCTTCTGAGTAACTTTGCCTTATTCATTTTAGCATTGCATCCTTTTATTTGAAGTACTATTTCCAAAGCATTTTCACCAATATCATTTCACTTGATCTAAACAAGGAATTATTGAAAATATCCTGCTTTACAGATTAGTAACCTGAAGTGTGATGGTTCTAAGACTAGGTCATTTGACTGTACATTTTTAGAATGCAGGGCCAAGTATTACTAATTGAAAATTTGATAAGTATAGCCATGACTGGTAAGTGGAAAAATGAATATTAGCATCTTAATTTACTGTCAACTTATACAGTGTATTATCACCAAAACAATGACCACTGTAGATGGAGTTAATTAGAAGAGGGAGTATGAAGATTTTGTTTGTTTTTCCCTTTGGTTTGTTTGTTTTGTGTTGTTATTTTTAAGACATATTTTTAAATATCTGTAAATAATAATATTAATAAAGTTAGCAAAGGAACACCTAACATAGAATTGGTTCCTAGGGCATTGGCTGTGGAACATGCTAGCAGTTATTACCACCACCTGTCTGTCAGTTTGTTGTACTGTGGTGGCACGCAAGTTGTTATGATGCCTGAAGCTATGCCACCAGTATTTCCAATACCAGCACGGTCACACATGGTGGAGAAGTTTCAGTGGAGCTTCCAGATTAAGACGTGTTAGAAAGGAAAGCCTGGCAAACTACTTACTAAAATTAGCCAATGAAATCCCTATGGATCACAAAAGAACGTTGTCTGGTATAGTGCTGGAAGACGAGTCCCATACATTGGAAGGCACTATCCAATAGCCACAAAAATGGACTCAAACATACCGATGATCATAAAGATGGCAGAGGACTGGGCAGCATTTTGTTCTCTTATACATAAGGTCACCATGAGCCATAGCTGACTCGTTAGCAACTAATAACAACAAGCAGTTAGTAAAACTTGCTCCTCAATGTAATCATTTGAATCCAGGCATGACTAAACAACCTTATTTGATATGGTTAGCGTAAGACTCAAAAATCTGTTGGTGCAGGACCAGGTGAAGTTCTGTTCTGTTACTCATAAGGTCACTCTGAGTCAGAACTAACTTAATGGCACCGAACAACAGCAATAACATGTCATAGACAGGATGAATTAGTGTAAGGAGCCATTGCATCAGCCTCTCTTGCCACAACCGTAATCCTCTCTTGCTTACTCCTTGTACAAATGTTGTTGTTAGGTGCCGTGGAGTTGCTTCCAACTCAAAGGTACCCCATGTACAATAAAATGAAACGCTTCCCGATCCTGTGCATCCTCACAATCATTGCTATGTTTGAGCCCACTGTTGCTGCCACTATGTCAATTCATCTTGTTGAAGGTCTTTCTCTTTTTCTCTGACCCTTTACTTTAGCACCTGTACAGATATCAGTTTTTATTCCTAAATCATAACATCTATTCTCTCCCTTTCAGGGTATTTATGGATATTTCCTTCATGTGTATTTATGATCTGGACCAATGCAGTCTCATAGAAATACAATACAAGCAACATTTATATTTTTAAACACTGTAGTGGCCAAGTTAAAATATATATATATATATATATATATATATACACACATACATGTAAAATTGATACTTAAATATATTTTAACTAACCCTGTATGGTCAACATATTACTTTAGCATGTGATAATTATAAGAAATTGTTAATAAGAAAGTTAACATTCATATTTTGGTACTAAGTCTTCAAAATTTAGTGTGTATTTCACACATACAGCCCATCTCAATTCATATTAGCTGCATTTCAAATGTTCAGTAACTAATTCTTTGTAGAGATATGGAACTATTTTTTGTTGTCCTTTTTTTTCATTGTTTACTGATTGTTTCTATGCCACATATGGAGTATATGCAGTGATAAAGACTGAAGATGAGAGGGCCCGGTCAAATAGACTCTTTAGTCCCGATCTATGAGAATTGATTGTACAAGAAATTATAAATGTTGGTAAACAAGACTTAAGAGCTACCCTTCTAAGCCATGTGACTTTCTGTGTGAGTATGTGCACGCACGCGTGTGTGTGTGATTGAGAGTAAATGATTAAAATAAATAAAATGAGTCAGGGATTGTATTAGATATCTATTGCTGCATAATTAATCTCCCTAAACCAAAGGGCTGAAAATAAGAAAAACTTATTACCTCATAATTTCTGTGTGTCAGGGATCCAGGTCTTGCTTAGAGTGTGACTTATGGATCAAGTTCTCTCAGGAGGTTGCAGTCAAGGTCAAACAGTGCAGTCATCTGAAGACTCGAGTGAGAGTGGGAGATGCGATCTGCTTCCAAGCTCTTTTATGTGGTTGTTGTCAGGCCTTGGTCCCTTGCCACATCACCCTCTTCACAGGGATACATGTGACCTGGAAACTGTGTCACTCAGAGTGAGTAATGTGAGAGAAAGCAAGACAGTCCGCATGGCAGAGGACACAGTCTTCTGATAACCTAAGCACAGAAGAGATATCTCTTATTCTCTGTTAGAAGTCAAAAATCCAGCCCACTGTCAAGAGGACTGGATTACACAAGAGCATGAATAGCAGGAGTGAAGAATCATTGAGGCTAAGCTAGAGGCTGCCTAGCATAGTCTTCCCTCTTACTCCAATGATTCACATCCCTTCGCATGTAAACTACACTCACCCCTACTTAAGATCCCCAAAAGAATAACGATCAACTCAAAGTTTAGAATCTTCTTATCTAGATCAGGTCCAGGTGTGGACAAGGCTCCTCTGGTGTAGTTCCTTGGAGCCCTGGTTGCTCATTGGTTAAGAACTATGGCTGCTAATCACAAAGTCAGCAGTTTGAATCCACCAGCCACTCCTTGGAAACCCTATGGGGCAGTTCTACTTTGTCCTATAGGGTCGCTATGAGTCGGAATCGATTCAATGGCAACAGATTGTTTTTTGGTTTGGTGTAGTTCCTTAAGTATAACATTTCTAATATAGCTCTTCTCAACATATACCTCTTAAGCTAAAAAGGCAAGTTCTCTGCTCCCCAAAATCTAACATATAATGGCGGGACTGGCCTGCTTCCTGTATGAAGCATCCTGAGGGTACAAAGACCTTTCTTCGTTCTTCATGTCTTGATTCACTTCAGCCCAAGCTGGGAATGTTTGCTCATATATAACACTTTGAACAATTTTGTAGGTTTTTTGTGAGTCTTCTTTGATTTTCTTTCATTACACAAATCTTTTCAAGATAAATCTTTCTCAAAATTGATGGATTGAGATGATCTGTGAGCACACCCTTAATTTCCTTGAAGGATCTTTTATGTGACTGAATAACACTGTACATTTAACATTCTGATGTCTTAAAACTTTTTATATTCACACTCAGATTCCTCCTTAGGCCACATTTTCCTGGCAATATTCTCTGGATTTAATCTTTGGTATGAAATCATTCATTAATTTTGGCATTATTTGCTCTCTGGAGAGGCCAGAATTTTCAAAATCATCAAGTCCAGACTCTTTTTTGTTTAACAACCCTTCCCTCAGTTTAACTCTCTCCTCACAGAAGTATTTCCAGTCAGTGATATATTTATTTTATCTTCAACACATGTTATGACACATACGTGATATTGGAAATCCTGAAATATGTAACTATGTACGTACGTCAAATGTTTCTCAAAGTATGGCCAGTAGCATCAATTTTGGGTTTTGATTAGAATAGCTCTTTTACTTGGAGGGAGTTATCTCCCTTACCACTTTCTTCCCTCCTTCTCCTCCTCCTTTTATTCCGCCTCCTCCTTCTTCTTTCTCTCCCTCCTCCTCTCTGTCCCTCTCTCTGTCTCTCTCTCATTCTTTTTAAATCAGATAAGGCCGGTGGAGTAAGTCTATCCTTTCTGACTTATAAGGTGTACTGGGATTCAAGGGGAAATATTATAAAACAGATTTTCATGAATGTTATTAAATTAAGCAAAATTATTTATTCCCATTTCTAAAAACCAGCCAGATCATGAAAGAGGAAATCAAATATGAATCTAAAGAAATATCTGAGCTACTACAATTTAGTGTGGCCTTGCCAGAAGACCAGCAGGGAAGGAAGTGCTAGGGTAGCAGTGCTGGGTTCAGGGCAGCCAGCCAGGCAGCCATTCAGGATGCAATCCATACATCACTCGAATAATTTGCATGTGTAGTGCCAGTAAACTCAGGTTTTCACAAGTTACCCCTTACAGGAAAATTAAATGACACATCCTTCACCAAATAGGCTATACTTTATAGTGCAAATTAAACCAACATTTCCGCAAGTGAAAGCCTATTTCTACCAAGAAGTTTTCCAGCATGTACATGCAGTAACAAGATACAACATGTACCAGCCAATCTATAGTCAACGGATGTGAGTGGAGTACATGAAACTGATTACCAAGGATAAATTATTAATATTATCTGGGTTGCCAGCACTTTAATATGTCAAGCTAGAAGCTGCATGGTCTGTAACATCGCAATATAAAAATGAAAAGACAACAAGAACTAAACATCTTTAATCACAATAAATTTGCCTTACTGAATATCTTTGTTAAAAGGTCGTTCATTATTTACATGTAGATTACATCTGTCTGGGTTAGTGTAACTAGCACATCCTAATTAGCAGTGAAAGAAAACTAGAAAATTTGAAAATAATCACAAAAAATAGATGTTATCTTCAGATTATGTAAGTAATATATCAATTTTAACATAAAAGAGTAAATAATAATTATTATCAGATAATTAGTTTCTTGTATCTAAATCTTGAGTTCTCTAACATCTGAATTTTGAGAACTCTAAATACATACAGTTCTAAATTTTCATCTCTATATGTTATTTTACAATATATTATTACCTTGTCTGCCATATTCACGTGCCTCTATTTTCTCTGGTGCTCTGTGGCTAGCTGGTTAAAACAAAACAAACAAACCCATAGACGTGGGGTCAATTCCAGCTCCTAGTGACCCAATAGGATAGGGTAGAACTGCCCCATAGGGTTTGCAAGGCTGTAATTTTTACAGAAGGAGACTGCCATGTCTCTCCCCCACAGAGCAGGTGGTGGATTCAAACTGCCAACTTTCCAGTTAGCAGCCAAACTCTAAAAGAACTTCACCACCAGGGCTTCAGCCTAGCTGGCTAATAAATCTAATTAGGAATTTGGAATCTTGGTTTAAATTTGTTTATATCAGTTGCACATCTAACATTTTGTTGAATTTTGAAGAAATATTTTTATACAAGGGGCTGACATGTGTGAAACAAGCTCACAAAGAGCAATGAAAATCGAAGTATAACCACAGTTCTTAACTGCAACCCCCATGTAGAATGAGATCAGTTCAATTGCACTGGGCAAGGTTTTCTAGTGGTAATACCCACAACCTACAAACAAATGTGGCATGTGCTTGGAGGACATTCCATGTGAAAACAGTAATTTTTAATTTTAGAAGACATCATGATTGAATTTTAGGGTCAATTAGTCCATAATGAAGACCATAAATTACAAGTGTATTTGTAGGTCTTTGGGCAAAGTGAAGCAAGGAGGAGCTGGTTTTATTGGGAAGAAGGGTACATTTTTGGAATTAGGTCAAGTTTACCTTAAACTAGTCAGAGCAATAATGGGTAGACATTTTAACTTCCAAGTTCTCTTCTTCAGTTCCTCATATTTCTCATTTAGGCCTGAGTGACTAGCATATTAATTCCAATGAGAGAACCATTCCTGCATGTAGCAGGAAAGACGGTGGCTGAAGGGGATATTTATTGTGTGTTTGCAATATTTCAAAAGCTGGCATAGGGCAAGGTTATTTGGATGTTCGTGAAAGAGAGAATATATTTTCATTAGGTTCCTGAAAAGAAACTGGGAAAGCTCCAATACTAGCACCTTGGGCTAAGCAAAATTTGAAATCTTGCTGCGGTTAAAAGAATACAGAGATAAAAGCAGGAGACTGGCACTGCATAAGCATAAATATTGCTTAGATGGTTGCTTAGATTTTTTTAGAAATATCTGAAGCTCTGTACAGAGACAACATTTTAATAAATGAAACAAGCAAACTATGTTCACTGAATAACTACTAAACAAAGGAACTATGGGGTGACATGTAGAAATAAAACCATGTAATCAAAAGAGAGGAAGAAACAAAAGCAATGTGTATAGACAGAAAGAAATAACACAAGTAAAACAAGAAAATGGCAGATTTAAGTTTAAATATATCAGAAATACAAATAGAATGTATTAAGCACTCATTTAAAAATAAAGGTTTTCATAACACATTTAAAAATCTTTTGCTTGTAAGATACAGATTTTAAATATAAGAGTACTGAAAATTTCATTCTTAAGTGATTGAAAAAGATATACCATACACACACATAGCTACCATAGTATAAGACTTTAAAGCAAGAATTATTGTTAGAAATAAAGACAAAATTAATAAAATATGTCTAATCCAAATATATATGACTTCTATCGTAAACGATATAACTTTGTTAACAGGGATTATAGAGATTAAAAATAAATAGGCAGATTTTCAACATTAATGATTTGAAATATGCAATACTGTAAAGATAGTAGCTTCTTCTCAAATTGATCTAGAGATTCAATATAATCCCAAAGAAAATCTCAAAATATAGGGAAATTGAAACATTGTTTTGAAAACATGTATAGAAACGCAAAGGGCTAGCCATGAAAACTATAGAGAACAGCAAAGCTAGAAAATGTATTCTAATTCTACCAGATGAAATCACTTAGTTATAAAGCTGCAGTGTTGGTACAAGCCCAGATAAATAGATAAACGCAACAATAAAGAGATTTGAGAAGTGGTTCTTCTC
>NW_004443949.1:8189759-8226860 GCF_000243295.1 Trichechus manatus latirostris | reverse complement strand
TATATATACATATATATATATATATACATATACACACACAGCTGGTTTATGACCACAACTGGGCATTGAAGAAGTGACAGACTGGAAACAAACGAAAACAATGCAACCGCTAGAGTGAATAGAATTATTAAATAGAAATATTGGGCTTTGTTTACATGGTAGGACACATCTGATCCAATTTTTAGGAGTGTTTAGAGTAATTTAGCAGGGTGAAAAAGCTGAAGTTACACCTTATTCAGAAAGGAAAACTTGTGAAATATCAAGTAATATGACCCAAAGCATAGTCTTCATCCCAGGTGGCCAGAGATGATAATAAATATAAGAAGACAGATTATAGAAGTTCATAATATGGTGAAGGATACATATTGTATCCTAGAGAGATAATGATATACTGATAAATTTTAAGAAAATAGCTTTTTATATTAAAATTTTAAATTTTGGAAAATTAGAAAACCAGTCAGTCTGCAGTGTACAATGTGGGATTTTACCAGCTGAGACATGAGGAAGGGAAGTGAAAGAGGCTGCATCAGCCCGGCTCCCTATTATTTCCTCCCATTACTAACCACCACATTGTCCCGTGATCTTGTTTTTCCTTCTGGTTCCAGTCTCTACAAAACATTCAGGATTAACTGATGCTCCTCCTTAGAGGGTAGAAAACAAGTGATAATGATCTAAGGATGAAAAACCGAACCAAGCACCCATCTTGTGACAAGAAAACCAGGATGTCGCTAGATAACACCCAAGAATACCAGTAAAAGATCAACTCATCTGAGACGTGACCACCTCAAAGCGGAACTAACACAAACTTCTAAGACCCATAATCCTGTCCCCATAAAAGCCTTCAGCCGATCTCCAGTTGGGTAGACGGGGTTTTTGGAGGAATCTATTCCCTTCTGTCTCCTACATACTGAAATATAATAAAACTCTTGCTGCTCACCTCACTCCTGTCTCAGAATTGGCTATTGCAGCAGGCGGCTCCAATCTGCATTACTGCGGTAACAGAAGGACCAGGAGTATCCTATTTTTCATATGGCTTATCACGGCAGTAAACTAGCTGGACTTTGACTGATTCTTCTCAGCCTTCCAACTGAAGTCTCTGAAAAACAATATACTGCTGGAAAAAAATGATTATATTTATTACCATTAGCCATTTGTAGGAGAGAATTGGTATATATGATTCAAGAAACCCTAGAAACCTTTTAATTCCTAAAACTCAGTATGTGGCCACCATCAAGAAAACTACCCAAATGGTCATATTATCCACCTTACAACCCATCTCCTCCATGGTGCAAGGTGCCCCGGTGGCACAAATGATTAAGTGCTGGGCCACTAACTGGTAGTTCAAATTCACCCAGAAGCTCCATGGGAGAAAGATCCGTCGATCTGCTTCCATAAAGATTACCAGTTGTCATTGGGTGGATTCAACTATAGGACAGAATAGAACTGCTACATAGGGTTTCCAAGGCTGTGAAGCAGACTGTCACATCTTTCTTCCACGGAGTGACAGGAGGGTTTGAACTGCCAACCTTTACGTTAGCAGCTGAGCACTTAATCATTGTGCCACCAGGGTTTCTTTTATAAAGATTACAACTTTAAAGACTCTATGGTTTAGTTCTATTACGTCACATGGGGTTGCTGTAGTAAACATTGACTCAATAGCACCCAGCAGTAACAACATTCTGTGGTACAGACTTTTACCAACAAAACTCAGTATTTTCCTTACTCTCTGCATTAGTGTACAGTGAGCATCTTGACAGCTATATTCTCTTGATAAGTGACACTTTCCATAGAAATAAGGGGCAGATTAAGAGGACACATCAACGTGGAACAACATTAAATTAGTATATCTGAGCATTTTAGGGGGAAAAAAAAATAATTCCACATCTTCTGAAATGTCTCATGCTTTTAAATATATTTTCACTTGGTCATAAAAATAGTATGTTTCTGAAATTTTGTTATAAACATTGAGGACTGGAGCATGCTAAATACCAGATAATTTACTGTGAGTCTGGACAATTTAATTCAATTTTATCATGAAGACCTAAAGTGAAATGGAGCAAGGTATAAACTCATGGTTGAGTGGACACATTTATCTTACTACGACTATAACTCAGACAAAACCCGTTAGCAGGAATCTCTTGGTAGCGGTGGATTTAAGGTCACTTGTTTTATAATCAGGCCTTATAAAAAAGTGCAACACTCACTCAGCAGGTAGAGGAGTGTAGAACAAAAATATCAACAGCAGGAAAAGAGTATTTGATTCCACATAGGATTTGAAGTTGAAAACACGCTTACCCACTGAAGAAACAGCTGATGCATAACAAGAATATTTTCCCTGTAGTCTCTATTTTCACTCTTCTTTCTCTGCCCTGGTCTCTTTACATTCCTTTGACGTTTTCCCCCCTATCTTTTATCTCTCATCCTCTCAGAAAAAGACTAAAATTGGCAGTCATGCTGGGAAAGACATAATCCACCTCAGATTGCTGTTTAAAAGCTACAAAATTCCAGGGCTTAAATTGTATACAGAAGAGCAATCAAATACATCAACTGGAAATCACCCCTCTCTGTGAGTGAATAGACCAGTGCAAACAGCATGCTCCACTTACTTGACCAGCAAGGGCTGCAAAAGCAGAGGCAATGCCAAGATAGCCCGTTGTATGTCCCTCCAAAGGGTGTTTGCCCTTATAGAGAGAAATCCTTTATTACGTATTTTTTTGTTGTGTTTGTATTTAGAAATGTATTTGTATTTTGTGTGTCAGACATTAGGTGCTTTCCCACCTGCAAAACAATTATGATTTATATATATATATATATATTTAAAAAACAATCTGAATCTCAGAAAGTTTTTTTTTTTTTTCCAAGTTACCAGAACTAGTCAACTTAATTGTTAGTTTTGGATCTCATGGGGAATGGATCAGATTGGTATGATCAGTAATTTGATTGCAATGTAATTCAGTAATATAAATAAACAAAGCAAGCAACCAAAGAGACTCATTGTTGTTCAGTGAATTCCTACTCATGGAGACCACATGTGCTGCAGAGTAGAACTGTGCTTCAAAGAGTTTTCAAGGCTGTGACCTTTTGGAAAGCTATTGACATACCTGTCTTCCAAGGCACCACTGGGTGGGTTTGAACCACCAACCGTTCAGTTAGTAGTCGAGTGCTTAAATGTTTGCACTACCTAGGGATTCCTAACATCACACATAGTCATCATTTATTAGACAGCTACATGAATAGCTTACATAATACAAATAAATTTTCTTTCTATTTCTGTCATATAACCAAAAGTAGCTAGAGAAATTTTTCCCTAGGTTTGAAAGGGCTGCTTAACATTGTCTGCTTCAAAATATGGACTACTTGACGTATGCAAAATTCCCTTTGGGAGACCCTGAAGTGAACCTCAAAGCAGTAAGTATTCATACCTAAGAATAATGACAAACGTTGATTTTTTTTTTTTTGAATCTCCCCCATCCTGCGTTCCTAACTTCCTTTCAGGTGGATTTACCGAAAATGCTCTGGAATAAAGCTCCTGCGTAGCGTTCTGTCTGCAGAGTTTGTTTCCAGAAAATCAATTTTAAGATAATTGGTACCAGATTTGGGATAATCCTCGGAAGTAAAATTCACAATGGAATTTTGGAAATGTATCACTTGCTGAAAGCAAAGAGGACTTGAAGCACTTACTAACGAAGATCAAAGACTACAGCCTTCAGTATGGATTACACCTCAACATAAAACAAAAGTCCTCACAACTGGACCAATAAGCAACATCATGATAGACAGAGTAAATATTGAAGTTGTCAAAGATTTCATCTTACTTGGCTCCACAATCTACGCCCATAGAAGCAGCAGTCAAGAAATCAAGCGATGTACTGCATTGGGCAAATCTGCTGCAAAATACCTCTTTAAAGTGTTAAAAAAGCGAAGATGTCACTTCAAGCACTAAGGTGCACCTGACCCAAGCCATGATTTTTTTCAATCACCTCATATACATGCGAAAGCTAGACAATGAATGAATAAGAAAAACCAAAGAAGAATTGATGTCTTTGAATTATGGTGTTGGCAAAGAATATTGAATGTATCATGGACTGCCAGAAGAATGAACAAATCTGTCCTGAAAGAAGTACAACCAGCGTACTCCTTAGAAGTGAAGATGGCGAGACTTCATTTCACATACTTCAGATATGTTATCAGGAGGGACTAGTCCCTGGAGAAGGACATTATGCTTGGTAAAGTAGAGGGTCAATGAAAAAGAGGAAGACCCTCAATGAGATGGATTGACACAGTAGCTGCAACAATGGACTCAAGCCTAACAACAATTGTGAGGATGGCACAGGACTGGGCAGTGTTTTGTACTTTTGTATATAGGGTCACTATGAGTCAGAACTGACTTGATGTCATCTAACAACAATAACAATATCATCATTTGCTAAAGAAGCCCTAGTGGCCCAATGGTTAAGTGCTCAGCTGCTAACTGAAAGGTCTGCAGTTGGAACCCACCAACTGTTATGCAGGAGAAAAGACCCAGTGATCTGCTTCCAAAAAGATTACAGCCTGAGAAACCCTATGAGGCAGTTTTACTCTGTTCTGTAGGGTCGCTGTGAGTTGGAATCCACTGGTACACAACAACAACAGCATCACTTACTAAGTGACTGAATTCCGTCAGTCATGATGGTAACTGGAGTATTTATAGGGTTTCCCGGCGTGCACTAGCAGTGCAATTGCTACAGTTTTCGCTGGGAGAAGAGAAAACACTGGCTGGAATGGATCATCTCATTTGTTTATCGATTCACTTGTTGAACATTTGGGTTGTTAACAGTTTGGGAAGATTATGAATACCTGCTTGTTATGGATTGAATTGTGTCCCTTCAAAATATTTGTTGGAATCCTAACCTCCATACCTGTGTATGTAATCCCATTTGGAAATAGAATTTTCTTTTTTATGTAGATGCAGCCATATCAATGTAGAGTGTGTCATAAACTTAATCATTTTTGAGATATAAAAAGAGCAGGCTAGGCACAGAGACAAGCAAGAACAAATGGGGAAAGATAGATTACACATGAAGGTCACTAATGAGCCAAGAAAAGAAGCTGAAAGAGACAAAGATCTTTCCCCAGAGCCCACAGAGAGAGAGCCTTCCCCTAGAGCTAGTGACCTGCAATCAGACTTCTAGCCTCCTAAACTGTGATAAAATAAATTTCTGTTTGTTAAAGCCACCTACTTGTGCTAGTTCTATTACAGCAGCACTGGGAAACTAAGACACTGCTGTTAACATGTGCTTGCAAGATTTTGGTGAACATAATATTTTGTTTCTTTAGGGTAAATAACAGGAAGATTGCTGGGCTATATGGTAATTGTATGTTTAACTTTATAAGAAAATGCCAAACTGTTTTCAAGAGTAGTTGCCCATTTCACACTCTTGCCAGCAACGTATGAGAGATTCAGTTGTTCTACATCTTCACCATCATTTAGTGTGTTCAATGTTTTGATTTTAGCCATTCTAGTAGGTAAGTAAGGAGCCCTGGAGGCACAGTGGTTAAGAGCTAGGCTGCTAACCAAAAGTTCAGCAGTTCGAATTCACCAGCTGCTCCTTGGAAACCCTATAGGGCAGTTCTGCTCTGTCCTATAGGGTTGCTATGAGTCAGAATTGACTCAGTGGAACTGAACGACAACAACAACACCACTAGATATGTAAAGAATCCTGGTGGCTCAATGATTAAGCCCTCAGCTGCTAACGGAAAGGTTGGAGGATGGAACCCAGCAGGGGTTCCTCAGGAGAAAAGACCTGGCCATCTGCTCCCATAAAGATTACGGCCCAGGAAACCCTCTGGGGCAGTTCTACCGTGTCAGAATCCACTGGAAGGCACAGAACAACAATAAGTATGTAATAGTGTCTCATGATTTTAATATGCATTTCTCCTGTGACTAACTATGTTGAACAACTGTAAGTGTGCTTATTTCATATCTGTATAATATGTTTGTGAAGTATCTTTTTGTTGTTGTTTGTTTTGTTTTGCCCATTTTTACTCAATTATTTGTTTTCTTACTGTTGAGGTTTTAGTGTTCTTTGTATATTCTGGATACAAGTCCTTTGTTAGATACTTGATCTGTAAGGTTTTCTCCCAATATAAGTCTTTTTATTATTATTATTATTTTCATAATTAACATTTTTTAGACTACTCAGCTATTCGTATTTGTTTGTGTGTTTCTCCTGGATTTCATACTCTCCATCCTCATTCAGTTTAAAAATTCAGTAACTGCCTTCAGCCGAAAACCACTGAATATAGGAATCGATTTTTCACTATGATAGATTTTTTTAATTTGACTCTCAATCCTTTTCCTTTTTTTCATTTTTTGACATGCATACATATGCTCTCCAATAACTTCCTAATAAGAACATATGGAAGGTACATTTTTCCATTTTAATTTGGAAATTAGTTTTCTCTACTCTCATTTGATTAATACATAAACTGGGTATAGGTTTCTAGGTGGAAAGCCATTTTCACTGAAAAATTTTGGTGGCATTTTTGGGTTACTTTCTAGCTTTCAGGGTTAAGAAGTTTCATTTCATTCTGATTATATGTATCTGCTTCTATGTATCTAGCCTGGAAAGTATCAGGATGTCTATCATTTATGCACTAAAATTAGATAAAGTTTGTCAAATGATAAATTTCCCAGGAAGCTGACTCTGTACTGAAAATATGCAGAATTATACTGAGGACTACTCTTCATCAAACCTGTGAGGGCAGGAAAGAAACAGGATGATGTAGAGAAAGGAAGTGGACTTTGACCTAATTTGACTTACAGCATTGTTCCCAACTGGGCGGGGGAGCAGAGCTTTTATAACCCCTGTATTGACAATTGTGGGGCCCTGGTGGTGCAGTGGTTAAGCATTTGGCTGCTAACCAAAGGATCAACAGTTAGAATTCATTAGCTGCTCCTTGGAAACCCTATGTTCAGTTCTATTCTGTCCTGTAGGACGGCTGTGAGTCGGAATGACTCTATGGCAACTGGTTTTTTTTTGTTTTGTTTTTTTAAATCATTAGAGCCTTGATGTGTAGTGGTTAAGAGCTCAGCTGTTAACCAAAACGTCAGTAGTCTGACTCCACCAGCCGTTCCTTGGAAACCCTATAGGGCAGTTCAACTCTGTCCTAGAGGGTCACTATGAGCCGAATGGACTCAATGGCAATGGGTTTTTTGGTTTATATTGATCATTGAATGCAAGCTGTCCCTAGAAAGAAAGAAGGACCGTGGTGTATACTTTGGTATGGTGGCTCTACTCAGCCAAGCGCAATTGCTAAGAATTGGAACTCAGCTCCAAGCTGTCAGTTGTCAAGGCTATCAAACCACAGGGGGATGTACAGTCCAGTCTTGGAGGGAGGGCTGTTGTGGGCAGTGCCCTACTACAATGACACAGCTAGTTCTCCGTCTCTTTTCTTTCAACATACTCGGGATTTGGTATATCATTTTAGTTTTGAAACTCATGTTTTCACTAGAGGGAAATGGTCTTATTTACCTGAGCATTTCGTCTATCTTCCAAGTTCTCTATTCTCCATTTGTAGAACTTCCTGACTCAATTCTCTAATATTCTGTTTATTTGTTTTTGTCCATTTCTTTGATATTTTGTTCTGCTTCTAGGAGAGAGAAATTTTTTGACTTCATTTTCTATCCCAATGTTTATCCTATTTTTATTTTCCAAATGACTCTTTAGTATTGCTTTCTATTTTAAACAAAAATAGGTTTATTTTCTCCTTTTATGTGTGCACTATATTCTTTAATATTTGTAAGATATTATTAAAATTGTTCAATTTTTTTTCTCTGCCTTCTAAATCATCTGTAATTCCACCAGAATTATGTTTTGTTTGTTCATTTTGGTCTTTTTTTGTAATGTTTTATGGCCCTCTGTTGTCAGTACACAATTAAAGAAATTCATTAAAAGGAGATTAGAAACATGTTTTTAATATTGGGAATTGTAGGCTGAATGATCTCAGCTAAGCGACTGGGTAGCAAACCACTTTTATTATTGACGGAATCCCCAAATGCTAGTAGTTAAAGTTTTTTTTTTTTTTTTTTTTGGTGGGGGGAGGTGTGTATCTAAATTGGGAGGATCTCCAAACTATTTCCTCATATCTGCATGTACACGTGTAAACTTGGCTGTCAGAATTCCAGACTGAGGAAGAGTAGAGAGTGATATGTTGGATTTACATGAAGCAACATTAAGATTCACTCCCTTTCCACTCTGCTATAAACTGAGAGTCTTAGCTTCAGTTTCCCTGAAAATATTATTCTCTTTCCCGTATAACCAGGATGGAGTAAAAACCTGGAAATCCTAGCTGCTCCTTATGCAACTTTAACCATATTCTTTTCCAGACTTTTTTACTCATCTCATGTTTTGTGGTCCCTTGGGCCTACTGGTCTTGAGACTTCTAGAATTCTAAATTCTGTGGGGGTAATTGCCTCATTTTGCTTACTTCCATCCTCCAAAAAATGGTAAATATCATTAAGCCATGGCTGACCTTCACAATGTCCATCATTGCACGTTAATATATATATATTTTCTATCTCTTAAAATAATTTTAGTGGGCATTCAGGAGGTTGAGGAAATATACATATGGGTTCAAATGTTAAATTTGACATCCTATCAGTATTTTTCTGGAGCCCTGGTGGTTCAGTGTTTAAGAGCTCGGCTGCTAACCAAAAGATCAGCAGTTCGAATCCACCAGACACTACTTGGAAATCCTATGGGGCAATTCTATTGTGTCCTGTAGGGTCGCTATGAGTTGGAAAGACTCTATGGCAACAGGTTTGTTTGTTTGTTTTTTTATATTAATCATTAGAGCCCTGGTCGCATAATGGTTAAGAGCTCAGCTGCTAACTAAAAGGTCAGCAGTTTGTATCTACCAGTCACTCCTTGGAAACCCTATGGGGCTGTTTTACTCCATCCTATAGGGTCGCTATGAATAGGAATCAACTCAACAGCAATGGGTTTGCTTTGGTTTTTAGTTATCAGTATTTTACAAAGCTCTATTTGTGCTTCTGTACACATCTAATTTCATTATTAACATTTTCTCTAAATTTCGTATACAAACATGTTTGATATATTGACAAAGATACTACTGTGAAGAAATGTTACTTTCTTTGTGGACAAAGAACTAAGTGTAATCAAGTGATCAGGACTTGGGAATGATAAAATTTGTAGAATTATTTTTATTAGCCCTTGGAATAATTTTAAATTGTTTTTCAATAGCTACGGTTTTTATATGTGAAACTAGATTCTTATTCTTCAATATATTTATATTGTAACTCATTGAGAGAAACCCTGATGGGAAATTGTAACATAAGTACTTCTTTCAATGGCCTTATAAATGGAATTTATTCAATAGAGCCAATTTCTGCTTAAGGACTTCCATTACATGCTCTATTATAAACGTGCATTTGTTCAAGTTCTGACTAGAAACAGTAAGTGCATATAGTCAGTCTATTTGAAAATTCAACGGTGTGATTTTGAGAAGTAAATTTTTTTTTTAAGATTGGATGTTGATGATATTATTAATACATTATCAATAGGAGACAGATTTATTATAAATTATTTTCTTTATAAATAAAAATTGCATATAATCACTTGAAATATATCTTGCACCCTTGTGTGCTTGTCACTTTATTTAGTCTTACACGGTAAGAGAATTTCATAAAATACGCTTAATATATGTTCTGAGAAATACTTAGGCACAAATAATGCATTATGTAATGTCTAAATGAGGGGATGACTGAAACACTCCTAGTTTGTGTCCTTGAAAATGGTATAACCGTTTACACACTGATGAATTTGACCAAAAATTTTTGTTTTAAATTGCTGTCATATATCTTCCGCCAAGACATGTAAATTTAGCCAAAAAGTCTGAGTGACTAATTTGTAGAACCAATCCAAATAATATACTGCCTGGTTTTCTAGATATAAAGGTATATTTTTAATCCAATAAAATTATTGTCCATCTTCTTGTATCATAAGTAATTAGAGAAGTCAGGTGAACAACAAGACGGAAGGGGAGGATTTGTAAGTTGTATTCAAAATCTGTCCTGGTTACGCTTGGGACTTTTTTTTTTCCTAATTAGCACTTAAGTAAATGAGAATCCCAGTCTGAAGTTGGTTGTGCTAAGCTTTTTCCATCATTCATCAGTGCCTAAATGTGTGCTAGTGTAGCTTGTACCAAACTAAAGTTCTGACAAAAGACAACTAGAAAGTCTCGATACAGTTTTTTAAAAATACGTATATCTGTTTGAAAGTTTCAAGGTCTGCTTAAGCAGCCAAATTTAAGAGGTCAAGATCATGTACAGGAAATACAAAGAGGGCATGCAAGCTGGCTTTTCTCTTATGATATTTGCTGTTTATTGATGCAAATTCAAACAGCAAGTTGCTTCCAAAGGACAAAGATACCAGTAGAGCTTTAGTCAATATTACAGAGTTATAGAGACAAACAATTAAAATTTGGGGTGCTCAGAGAAGTCAGAACTTGAGGGGTCAAGAACATGGAGAGAGGTATACAGATCTTGCTGTCTTCTAGGTCACTTACATGATATCAAAGATCAGAAAGAGACCAAATTTCTTAACCTAACATTTAAAGCTAGAAAACAATTTAAAAAATGTTTCTAAGATTCTTGGCTCTAATTATTAGGTGAAAATGACTTCAAGGTAGAAATCTATACTAAGGTTATGTATCAATCAAATGTTTAACAGTAGAAAAAAAGTATTTTCAAATCAATGTTTAAAAATGTACCTTCCATCTAGGAATTAACTAGCAAGTTACTGGAGACATATTTTTTTTATATTCAAGAAGAAGAAACAAGGTCTAGAAAACAGAGAATATGCCACAGAAGAGTGGGAAAAGGTAATACATGGCAATTGCTGGGTCAGAAGATCAGAGCAAAAACAGTCTATGGGACAGGGAAATTAGGAGGTTCCAGATGCTCCAGAGTGTCTCCACTGGAGAATAATAGACCTAATATGTGTGAATCTAAAGAAATATTTTTATTACCATAAGAATAAATGTTGATGCATTTGGTAAAATTAATAATAATGACTGATAAGTGTATAGGAAACTAGGAAAATTGTCAAATTGCTGCAGTTACTAACTTCAGGATAAACAAATGATTAGTCACAAAGAGTTTTAAGTTCACTGCTTTGATTTAACAAAAAAAAATGAAATTTTTGCTATTAACTTAATGAAAAATTGTAAGTAATTTTGTAATGTGGGGAGTGTGCAGAGAGTAGTGGTTTCAGATAGGTAAATTATCAATAGTCTTTGGTGAATCTCCATAGAAAATAGTTAAAAGCGATAAATGAAGAAATAGTTGGGCAAGTTTCTATAAATGAAGAAGAGTAGAATACTTTGACTGTGGAAAGTGTTTTGAAAGATAATGGAGAAGAAGGAAATAATGTCTTGTTTTTCATTTAAGCCTTTTGACTATATTTGGTGTCTTATCTGTATATGCTGCTTGATAAAAAGTTAATTTTAAATGGAAATATAATGCAAGAAAGTACATTTTTGTACAACTAACTAAGCTTTTACTTCCAAAATTTGAACAGGAAATTCATTTGCTTTTATTAGGAGCTCCTTTTACTGTCCAAAGGACAAAAAAATATGCCTTTCCAAAAAGCAACGTCTCCTGTTACATAATTTCTCATTATTGGACTTGAGAATATAATTAGAAAGAAAAATACAAGTGATTAGATGTATGTACTCTCTTTGACCTACTTTATTTGGTAAACATTATTTTATTTTATATAATATTTATGAAAGTGAGAACAATAAATTATTTTAAATTTGGGTAATGATGCTTTTTTTTTGGGTAAAGTATGCTTTTAAATGTATATATATATTGCCAAATATAAGAGACTAATTCAACTATGAGAAACCTAGGGAATATGTGGCAGCATTATGAGTAATAAATACATCCACACACATAAACACATACATTGACATATTAATATAGGATGTAGAGGTATTAAATATGGAATGCAGAAATACTAAAATTGGGGGTTGTTTATAAAAATAGATTTAGACAAAAAACTATTTTTTAAACCATTATATTATTCAATAAATGTGATTATTATGAAGTCTTCAAATATGATTACATTATAAAAATTGCTTGCTAGATATGTTGTTGTTAGGTACCTTCGTGTCAGTTCTGACTCACAGCCACCCTCTGTACAACAGAAGGAAACACTGTCCAGTCCGGTGCCATCTTCACAGTTGTTGCTATGTTTGAGGCCATTGTTGCAGCCACTGTGTCAATCCATCTCATTGACAGTCTTCTTCTTTTTCGCTGACCCTCTACTTTACCAAGTATGATGTCCTTCTGCAGGGACTAGTCCTTCCTGATAACATGTCCAAAGCACTAGGCAAAGTCTCACCATCTTTGCTTCTAAGAAGTATTCTTACTGTATGTCTTCCAAGACAGATTTGTTCATTCTTCTAGACGTCCACAGTATATTCAGTATTCTTCAGCAACACCACACCATAATTCAAAGGCATCACTTCTTTGGTCTTCCTTATTATTGTTCAGCTTTCCCATGCATACGAAATGACTGAAAATACTATGGCTTGAGTCAGGGGCACCTTAGTCCTCAAAGTGACATCTTTGCTTTTTAACACTTTAAAGAGGTCTCTCGCAGCAGATTTGCCCAGTGCAATACACCATTTGATTTCTCGACTGCTGCTTCCGTGGGCATTGATTGTAGATTCAAGTAAAATTAACATCTTGACAAATTCAATCCTCTCTCCATTTATCATGATGTTGCTTATTGGTCCAGTTGTGAGAATTTTTGTGTTCTTTATGTTGAGGTGTAATCCATACTGAAGGATGTAGTCTTTGATCTTCATCAGTAAGTGCTTCAAATCCTCCTCTTCACTTTCAGCAAGCAAGCTTATGTCATCTGCACATCACAGCTTGTTAATGAGTCTGCCTCTAACCTGATGCCCTGTCCTTCATATAGTCCAGCTTCTTGGATTATTTGTTCAGCATACAGATTGAATAAGTATGGTGACAGGATACAACTCTGACACGCAACTTCTCTGATTTAAAACCATGCAGTATCTCCTTCTTCTTTTTGAACAACTGCCTCTTAATCTATGCACAGGTTCCATACGAGCACAATTAAGTGTTCTGGAATTCCTATTCTTCCCAATGTTATCCATAATTTGTTATTATCCACACAGTTAAATGCTTTTTCATAGTTATAAAATGCAGTAAACATCTTTCTCGTATTCTCTACCTTCAGCTAATATCCATCTGATATCAGCAATAATATCCCTGGTTCCTCATCTTCTTCTGAAATTGGGTTGAATTTCTGGCAGCTCCCTGTCAATGTACTGCTGCAACTTTTTGCATTATCTTCAGCAAAATTTTACTTGCATGTGATATTAATGATACTGTTCAATAATTTTCACATTCTGTTGGGTAACCTTTCTTTGAAATGGGCTCAAATATAGATACCTTCCAGTTGGTTGGCCAGGTAGTAGTCTTTCAAATATCTTGACATAGATGAGTGAGTACTTACAGAGTTGCATCCTTTTGTTGAAACATCTCAACTGGTATTCTGTCAATTTCTAGAGTCTTGTTTTTTTCATGAAAGCCTTCAGTGCTGCTTGGACTCCCTCCTTCGGTGTCATCAGTACTTGATCATATGCTACCTCTTGAAATGGTTGAATGTTGACCAATTTGTTTTGGGACAGTGACTCTGTGTATTCCTTCCAACTTTTTTATGTTTCCTGTGTCATTCAATTTTTGCCCATAGAATCCTTCAATATTGCGACTTGAGGCTTGAATTATTTCTTCAGTTCTTTCTGCTAGAGAATTGCCAACTTTTAGTACTTTACATGCAGGTTTCAGAGTATTTTCTGACATACATTTTGGTCTTTTTTTTCCCCCTATATTTTTAATGATCTTTTGTTTTCTTCATGCATGATGTCTTTGATATTATCCCACTACTCTGGTGTTCGGTCATTAGTGTCAACACCTCAAATCTATTCTTGAGATAGTCTGTAATTTCAGGTAGGATATACTCAAGGTTGTACTTTGGCTCTCGTGGACGTTTTAATTTTCTTTAGATTCAACTTGAACTTACATATGAGCAATTGATCATCTGTTCCACCGTTTGCCCCTAGCCTTGTTCTGACTGATGATATTGTGCTTTTCCATTATCTTTTTCCACAGATGCAGTCAATTTAATTCCTGTGCAATCCATCCAGCAAAGTCCTTGTGTACAGTCACAGTTTATGTTGTTGAAAAAATGTATTTGCAATGAATAACTTGTTGGTATTGCAAAATTCTGTCATGTGATCTCTTGCATCGTTTCATCACCAAGGCCATATTTTCCAACTACTGATTCTTCTCTTTGTTTGCAACTTTCACATTCTGATCACCAGTTATTATCAATGCATTATGATTGCATGTTCGATCAATTTCAGACTGCAGAAGTTGTAAAAATATTCAGTTTCCTCATCTTTGACGTTAGTCATTGCTGTGTAAATTTGAATAATAATCCTATTAACTGATCTTCCTTGTAGGGGTATGGATATTATTATATCACTGACAGAGTTGTATTTCAGGATAGATCTTGAAATGTTCTTTTTGATGATGAATGCGACATCATTTCTCTTCAATTTGTCATTCCCAGCATAGGAAATTATATGATTTTCTGTTTCAAAATTAACAAAACCAGTCCGTTTTGACTCACTAATGCCTAGGATATCAATCTTCAAGCATTCCATTTAATTTTTGACAACTTCCTATTTTCCTTGATTCATACTTCACACATTCCACATTCCGATTATTAATGGGTGTTTGCAGCTGTTTCTCTCATTTTGAGTCGTGCTACATCAGCAAATAAAAGTCCCCAAAACTTTCCTCCATCCACGTCATTAAGGTCTACTCTACTTTGAAGAGTCAGCTCTTCCCCAGTCATATTTTAAGTGTCTTCCAACAAGAGGGACTCATCTTTCAGCACTATAAACCTCATTGCCATTGAGTTGGTTCTGACTCATAGAAACCCTAGAGGACACAGTAGAACTGCCCCATAGGGTTTCTAAGGAGCAGCTGGTGAATTCAAACTGCAGACCTTTTGGTAAGCCGCCGAGCTCTTAACCACTGTGCCACCAGGGCTCCTTCAGCACTATAGCAGACAATATTCTGCTGCTATACATAAGGTTTTCATTGGCCCATCTTTTTTGAAAGTAGATCAACAAATTCTTTTTCCTAGCCTGTCTTAGTCTGGAAACTTTACTGAAACCTGTCTACTGTGGGTGACCCTGCTGCTATTTGAAATACCAGTGGCATAGTTTCCAGCATCACAGAACCACACAAGCCACCACAGTACAACAAACTGTCCGACAAGTGATGCCTGCTAGACATACAGCTAGAAGATTAAAAAGCAGTCCCTAGTTACTTATTCAGTTATTTTTACAGCAGAGGGAGAAGTGTTAGTCTCACAAAATGTGACTAATTTACTTTGTCCCACAGCAGAGCTATCTATAATCAGCAGGGAAAGGCGAGGGTTGCAAGGTGGCAGCTTAACTTTTTTCAACATAAGCTTATCCAATTTGAAAATGAAAATATATCACTTTATATTTTAAAGTAGTACTTCTTCTTCTTCTTTTTTTTTTTTTTTTTTCCTGTCTTGGAGTTGCTGCTGCTTCAGCAATTAATGGAGAAAATAGTTTCTGATCCAACTGTTTACGGGCAGAGAAGCACATAAGTTATGGACCACTCTGCCCTAAGAGATGACAGCTGCATCTGGGTTATTAGAGAAAATTAGAGATAAGATGCATCCTGAAACACTCCCTGCTGAACTTTTGACTTCAGAAGTTATAGTGCTTCCAGCCTGTTTAATAGGTTTGAAGTTTTAATCCAGCAGAGATGTAGCAGCATACTGTGGTCAGTTGAATGGACCCATGCCGTGTACTTTGTGCTGGAAATCTTTTCATTTCTCTGGAGTATTATTTCTCCACATAATGAGAACGATCAAAACTGGAGAGAGCAGTTCCCATTTAAAGAACATTAACACATAAAATAGACATTTGTACAAATTTGCTCATTTTATTTGCTATTTATATAATTTGAATGATTGGGAGAGCAACTTTGTTTTGTTGAAATTGAATTTTTTTCAGAATCAGAAGCTTGTGAGATAAACAATTAGATTATATTTTCTCTTGATGAGGATATATTACATACTTTCTTTAAAATGTTTTGTTCATGGTATTTCCAGACGCAAACATGAAGATGTATGATGGTACTCAGATAAACATGTAAATTTACAGGTCGTTCTGAATTATGATGAATTATAGTTCTGTGTTGAAATAGGATGGTAAGTGAAAATTTCTTTTATGAGGATCAGCACAAACTGGTTCTTTTGAGGCAGAGGTTAAAGATATCCCAAATGTCCAACTTCTCCAAATTACTGTACTACTCCATCTTCTCTATCATCAACTACTCCTCCTCCCCTCAGTACTCTCCCTCCCATCTTAGGGTTCCATAATTTGCTGCAACGTCTCACAGAACTCATGAACCTTATCAAGGAAATGGCTCATGTGGTTGTGGAGGCTGGGATAGGCTTCTCCTGACCCATGTGGCTTCAGGGACTGAGGAACCTAAACCAGCAGGTCAGACGACAGGCTGCTGGCTCACAAGGCTGGAGAAGCTGGTGAATCAGGTCAGACAATAGGCCACCAGCCCCACAGGGCTACAGAAACCAGTGGATCCTATAATCGGCAGGTCAGACAGCAGACTGCTGTGCTGAAACCTCAAAAACCAGAGGTCAGATGATCACAAACCAAACATGGGATCCAAAGTGAGAGAGAGAGAGAGCCCCTCCAGAGCACCTACATAAATAAATTGGATAGAGTCCACTCTACAGGGAAGGGCATAACTTGAGTAAGGGTAGGACTTGAGTCACCCCCTCTTGCAAGGTTGTGACTCAAGATACATGCCACACTAATCTTGCCTCATTAATTTATAGGGGTTAAGATTTACAACACAGAAAGTGAAGGATAACTAAGATAATTACATCAGATCACAAAATGGAGAACAACTGGGAATCATGGCCTAGCCAAGTAGACACATAACCTCAACCATTACAGCTTCCATATACCTTATTTGCATAGTCCCACTCAATCTTTGTGTGTGAGTCACAAAGATCATGGTTAGAAGGGCCATATTAAGTAATTCATTGCACTGCATATGAGAAGAATATATATGGAGATAAGAGTCATGTCACTTCACTATTACTTAGGGCTTTTGGCTAAAAAACATCTACTTATCCATAAGTAAGTTAGAATAGACCCAAGGTTATGCATAATATTTAAAATTTCACACTAGTTTAATTTAAAATCTGTCAGTCAAATAAATATTGATTGGTGAGTTAGCCCCACATTCTGATTCTATTCTTGTGTTTTAGTTTGTTAATTATCATAGTTTTTAAAAAAAGAGGAAAACTCTTTTAATGTTAGTATTTAGAAAATGAATGATTTCTTGAAGTTTCCATACGACATAGCTTATTTCCTACTTATATATATGTACACCACCTTGTGGCTCTACATGCATGAATGCATGTTCTTTGTTCTCTATACTTCAGCATTCAGATCTAATGTCACCTGAACGACAAATCACATTCTATCACTTAGTTATGAACGCTGTGTGTGCATTTCCAAAATACATGTTCCTTGTTTCAGTTCTTTGAACCTGAAAGAACTGTATTTATGCTATTTTGAACCATCAGAATTTACTGAAATTGTTAGAACTTAGTTTATTTATATCTAATATAAAGATAACTGAATAAATAATCCATGGCCATTTGGAAAAAGAAAAAGAGAAGACGAAGAAGATTATCCAAACAGAAAGAACCAGGTGGAAAGTGTATCTATAGCTTTTCTAACATAGCCCCAGAATTCACATCATGCTTGTTCTATCTCCTTCCATTAGTCATAAGTAAGTCACTAAGATTAACTCATATTCAAGGGGAGGTACAGTAGACCCAATCACCATGGAAGGAGTATCAAATGATTTGCTAAAATATTTTAAGATAATCACAGTCAGCCTTCTGGTCACAGAATATTTACATTTTTCTCATATGCTAAATACACTCCAACCCTCCCAAGATCCTCCAAAGTCTCAACTATTTTATACTAATCAGTCTCAAATTCAAGCTTCAGGATCTTGTTATCTAAATAAGATTCAGGGACAGATGAAGTTTCTTGGGTAAAATCCTCTTAATTCTGCTCTTTGAGTATTATTTCTTTCAATCAGGAGTCGTATAAATTGAAGAGTCAATGCATCTACCTCCAAAAATCTTAATGTCCATTGCTAACTAGTTGATTCTGACTCACAGCGACTGTGTAGGACAGAGGAGAACTGCCCTATATAGTTTTCAAGGCTATAATCTTTGGAAGCAGGCTACCACATCTTTCTCCCACAGAGCAGCTGGTGGGTTCAAACTGCTGATCTTTCAGTAAGCAGCCTAGCACTTAAACACCGCATGACCAGGGTTCCTCAATGTCCAATAGAGAGACCAGTATAAAATAACCACTGTAGACACTCCCATTCTAAAGACGAAAAAGGGCACAAAGTAGTCACTGGTCAGAAGTAATCTGAGATCCACGTGGGTGCATGTTGGCAGGTTCTTGATTAGGGTTCAGTCCTATTGGCTGGGAATGTTCCAATTCTTTGTCTCATTTTCTGGGATTTTGATTCTACCTTTTGAAAGAGGGTTCTTGTAGTCCATGTTTTCAGATGAGTAATTTTCTCAGCCTGCTTCCTATTCACAGAAGTTCGGAGGTACAAATTTACCCTTTTATTTTATTATATTTATATTCCTTTTACTATAAGTAACCGTATTCTCACTAATGAAACTTTTTAAAACAGTCTTTGAGTAATCTAAGTATTAATGGAGTTCATCGCACTGTAGGATTCTTAGAAACTTTATGGATTAATGGAAATACATGAGATACATATCTCCATTAATGATGTTTGTAGAGCTTATTGTCTGAATGGATTATTATTATTTTTATTTTTCCTGAAAATTTTCTGAGCCCTTAATGAAGGGTTTTACGGTCACACTCTTGGCTTGGTTTTAAACCATGTTTTCCTGAGATCACTCTGGATGTGATATTTGCCTTGAAACTGTTTCTTAATTTGAGAATTATTTGCCATCTGAGGAGGTTAGGAATGAAAAATAGTTTATTTTTGAATCCAGCCAAATCTTGGTTTTGTTTATATTTTATCTCATCTCTCTCCTCTCTTACTTTACTATAGGAAGCTATAAGAATCCAGGAAGCTCCATCAACATTACCTTAACATATTATCAACTAAATCGTCAATTCATTTTCATTTTGCCATGTTATCTCAGTGGCAATGTTGCTAAGCTTTCCACAACTGTGTAACAGAGAACCTCTTTCCTTTAGATTCCAAAAACATTTTCTTTCTGTGGGACAACCCACTTGAATTTTAATAACATAAATAGCAAGAATCATTTTTTATTGTTGTTTTTTAATCATCATGTTTCCGTGGGTTGACTGAGCTCAGCTAGGTGGTTCTCACTTATGGTGTCTCAGGTATTTACAGTCAGATGACAGCTGAGACTGGAGACATCACAAAGTTTTCCTCAGTCATGTGTCTGGTAGTTTATGCTGGCTCTAGGCTTGAACACCAGCAGGGGCTATCAGCCAGAAAAACTTGCATGCGGCCTTCCAATATAGCATGGGATTCCTGACAGCACGGTGGCTGTGATCATCCCAATAGACAGAGCTAGGAAAAAGCTGCATTGCTTTTTTCAAATCTGCCCTTGGAAATTACATCGTGCATTGTGTGTGTGTGTGTGTGTGTGTGTGTGTGTGTGTTCTATTCTTTTGAGCATGTAGCTAAAGACAGTCTTTTTTCAAGAGAAGGTGAATTTTAGACTCCAACTCTAGATAGTAGGACTGTGAAAGAATTTGTGAACATATTTTAAAACCATCACAGCTACCTAAAGAAATCTTTATTTTGTGATTCTGGAATTTTATCACACTAGACTTCTTAAATTTAAAAATTCTGACTTTCACCTCTTCATACTTTCAAAGCATGCTCTGTGTGAATTCCTCATTTTTCTGCTCCAGATCGCTATTGTCATTTTTACTTGCATATGTTTTCTATTCGCTATTTCTATTGTAATTTTTTAAAATTTCTCATTCTATAATTTGAATTTCCCCATCTCAATCTTCAATATTCACTAAACCAATTCCCATGTTCCCATTTTCCTTCTTTGTTTTTTTCAATGTCAACTATTACTTTTTTAATTACTAGGAACTCCAATTACTTTTTCCAAAGCAATCTTGCCTGGATTGATAGATAAAATATTCTATTATTATCTCTCTAATAATACGCTCATGGGCATAATTAAGTTCTGGAATTCCCTTTCTTGGAAATGTTATCCATAATTTATTATGATCCACACAGTCAAATGCCTTTGCATAGTCAATAAAACACAGGTAAACGTCTTTCTGGTATTCTCTGCTTTCAGCCAGTATCCATCCGACATGAGCAATGATATCTCTGGTTCCAAGTTCTCTTCTGAATCCAGCTTAAATTTTTGGCAGTTCCCAATTGATATACTGCTGCAGCCACTTTTGAATGATCTTCAGCAAAATTTTACTTTCATGTGATATTAATGATATTGTTTGATAATTTCCACATTCAACTGGATCACCTTTCTTAAGAATAGGCATGCATATGGAGCTCTTCCAGCCAGTTGGCTAGGTAGCTGTCTTCCAAATTTCTTGGCATAGACAAATGCGTACTTCCAGTGCTGCATCTGTTTGTAGAAACATCTCAATTGATACTCTGTCAATTCCTGGAGGCTTGTTTTTCGCCATTGCCTTCAGAGCAACTTGGACTTCTTCCGTCAGTACCATTGGTTCAGATCAAGAAGCAGTTGTTCGAACAGAGCAATGGGATACTTCATGGTTTAAAGTCAGGGAAGGTGTGCATCAGGGTTGTATCCTTTCACCATACGTATTCAATCTGTATGCTGAGCAAATAATCTGAGCAGCTGGACTATATGAAGAAGAACATGGCATCACAATTGGAAGAAGATACATTAAAAACTTACGTTATGCAGATGACACAACCTTGCCTGTTTTTTTCTTCTTTAAAATGGCAGAGAAGGGAGAAATGGGTGTCTTTAAGATTTACTGTACTATGTACTTGCTTATCTATTTTCCTCTGAAAGAGTCCCATATTGTTTTTAATAAAAATTGTTAAGATTCTAAAAAGTCCTGATTTTCAAAAAGCCACAGAAGCATATAATTGTTTAATTACTGAAGTTAATTTACTTTCTATTTTACTTGTTAGTAATTCATCTACTTGGGATTTAAGGTGATCTACCCATAAATCTAAAAACCAAACCTGTTGCCATCGAGTCGATTCCGACTCGTAATCAATTTGTCTAATGAATATTCAGAAATGAAGGAAAAGATTCAAGTTACTTCTGAGTGCATATTTGGCAACTGAGGCAATATGAGAAGTTTAAATGAGTATATTTCTTCATGTTCTTGTGGAAAGGCAGAGTGCATATTTTCATTTAATTTTTATATGTGAGTGGCCTGCTTGTGGTCAACTTAAATTTAAAGAACCTTACACATTGACTCGACAGCAAGTCTTCATCAAAGTTGGCCAGCTATCTGTCATCCTGTTAGTGTATATACTGACATTATTGGAAGCGTTTGTATGGTAGAGGAAAGAACAAAGAAAATAATTGACTACAGATAAGTATAGACATTTGGAATTTATAAATAAAAAAGTGTAAATTCAACAAGAGATAAAGAATTCTAAAATTGTATGCACTCAAAAACATAGCTTAAAATATATAAAGCATCAGAACTAAGTAAATCTAAAATTATAGTTGGATAATTTTATGCATCTCTAAAAATAGCTGAGACAAAAAGCAGAGAAAAGAAAATGAATAAGGATGTAGAGGATCTTAAATAACAGAATTAAAAATTTTTCATAAGGTGGTCATGTATAAGTTAATATGGAAACACAAAATAAAGCCACAATTGAATATTATTACTGTACAGACACCCTAAGAGCTGACATACCCATCCCCAGCTTTTGAGAACAACGAGAAGCCAGTGACTGGTTACTACACAGATGCAAAGTTCTGGCCCCTTTCCTCATTTGAGATCATGTACCCAAGCACCAGAGCTCCACATAGGATTGCAGTGTACATCAGTCTGTCCTTCTGCCCAGTCCTCATCCCTAACTTCCTTTCAGATGTTTCTCCTGAGAATACTATTCAAGAAAGCTTTTGCATGGTATTCTTCACACCAGAATTGCAGAAAACCAATTTTAAGATAATTAGTACCAGAATTAAGGTGACCCTAGGAGACAACTTTTACAATGTGATTTTTGGAAATCTATCACTTGCTGGCTGGCTGTATCCCACCAATCAATTGATCTAGCCATGCAATTGTTAAAATTTTCACCAGTTGAAAGGAAAACACTGGCTGAAGAAATTTTTCTGAGACTAGACAGGTATGGGAGAACAATAATTATAATGACTATATAATTAGTGGTTGTTGGGAAACATTTTGGATCCATTGAAAAGAGATAATGCCTAGTTCAAAATAATTAATAATCATTTTAAGGGAAAAAATAAGGAAATCAGAAAGCATCCCTCGTGGGGTTTAAGGAAACCTTCATCTTCTATAGCTACAAAACAGAGTGGAAATCTCTTCTTCAGATAATAGGTTTGAGCTTGAGAAATGGCTCATTTATGGAGACCAAGAAAAGGGTTATAGCTTTTAAAATCAGTTAATTATCCTCTATAAATTTGTATTGCATAAATTAAGTAATACCTTTGTTGACTACTCATTTATGTCTGGGAAGGCCATTTTCTATTAATTATTTCCATAGATTTCTATGGGTTGGGACCCGAGTTGCTATTCAGATTTTGCAATTGATGGCAATAATTTTGCTTACCTTGTTTCTGAGAGTTATGACTGACCACTTGATCTTATTTATTTCAGGATTCTATATTCCTCTTGAAATAAGAGGCCCAAATTCTTTAATAGCATCTCCTACCATCAGCACTGGAGTATAGAGAACCATAACTGAGTTTCTTGGTGAAGCCGTTGCATTCCTTATTGGTCAATAAATGGAACGTTCTCATGGTCCTCCAATGGAAAGTAGTCAGCTGCTGAGTTTTCTGGAATTTGGTATGATATCCACTCTAGCATGCCCACTTATCTGAGTCTTTAGCCCTTGTCTTAGGCTGGGTTCTCTAGAGAAGCAAAACCAATAAAGTTTATAAATATATATAGAGACAGAGATTATATCAAGGAAACAGCTCATACGATTGTAGAGGGTAGAACATCCCAAGTCAGTGGATCAGGGTAGAAGCCTCTCTCAAGTCACACAGCTGCAGAAGCTGGCAAGCCCAAGATCAGCAGGTCAGAGAGCAGAGCTCCCACTCACAGGCTGTGCAGATTGATGAATCCCAAGTTTGGCAGATAAGCTGACAGCTCAAGTCCCAAGAAAGGGAGATGAGACAACAGGAAGCAGCCGCAAGATCCAGAGAGAGCAAAAAGCCAGAATGTCTGCTTATATACAGATGTGAGCCACACCTCCAAGGAGACTCCCTTTCGTCTGATTGGCTACTCACAATATATTCAGTCATGGGAGTGATTACATTAAAACACTGAGAATCATGACCCAAACAAGCTGACACACAATCTTAACCATCACAGCCCTTTTTTCCCTGTCCACCATGGAAATCCTAGCATTTCTAGCTCATTTAGTGTGGGCCATTGTCCCTTCCCCCCCAATTAAGTTTTTGAGAGCTGTCTCAGCAGTATATTAGCACTGTCTGCCAATATGCTTTCCAAGGTGTTAAATTTTCTATCACTGGAGAATACCCCTATATTGTTAAAATCTCCCTTATGCAAATTTATACTGTACACCCCTTGATCCACATCCTCAGACGCAGTCGCTTGCTTACTCTCTCAAATTCTGCTGATATATACAGAAATTTTGCAGCTCCTTCAGCATATAGGTGCTTTTCACAACACAGTCAGGCTGCGTTGGGATTTAATCCTTATCCTTGACTTGATTACCAGGAAGGGAGGTAAGGAAAATGTTTCCTTAAAAGACACTTGCCATATTTTAATAAGGGGGAGACACTATAATCTATCAATGAAGAGTGGACCTCTTCTTCTTATCCAATACATTCAGGGGAGTCTGGTATACAAATTCCAAGTGTTAGGGTCTCACACCTTCTCTACTAGGGTGCTGGTCTTGGTTTAAGATACCTATCAGGACTTAGAATTCAACTTTTTCTAAATCTCTGTTACTAATAAATTTAAGCCTTGAGCCTAGATCTGGAAATCAACATGATGGGGTAGGAATGGTATTTCACCATCACCTCAGTGACCCATTGGGGAATCTGTGCTTTTCATTCCTCAAACTCTGGGCAATATAGATCCAAATTTTATTCTTCTCAAAAGGGGAATTTTTTAATTTTTTTTTTTACTGGGAGACATAGTAAGAGTACCACTTAACTTTATCTATGTTGTTGCCTGGTCATTTAAGCCTCTTCATGCCAAGAGTCCATCAGGTAAGGAATGGAATCACCATAATAGCAAGGGTAATTGACCCTCAGCATCAGGGAAAGGTAGAGTTGCTGCTATACGATGGGGGAGAGGAGTGATGCTTTCAGTGCTCAGGTGATCGGTTGAGGCACGTTTGGAGCTCACATGCCCAATTTTAACTGTGAATTCGTAGATAAATACAATAACCACAGCTTGAGGAGATGAAAGTATCTAGGGGACAAGCTTCCGCAAGGATGTGTGCCTGAATCCTCCCACCAGACACCCTACCAAGATCAGTCTAAGTGCTACACAAGGATGAGAGAGATTTTGCCTTGAGATCAGTTGCAGCACTGGGCTGTGGTTTCTCCCTTAACTGTTATAAATTCCTCAAAAAACAAGACCAACTGGAATCCTGTTCCCAGACGGGGCTAACCGTCTACGAGAAACAGATGGATGCAGACGGTGCAAGGTGGTGATTATAATGGATAACGTTGGACTCCATCCACATCCCTTCCTCTGCACTGATGTGTGCATGCCTCAGTTGCTGCTAGTATAAGCCCCAGATTTTTCAATCTATGTCCCTCTCTGAGAATTGCTGTTGGCCACAGACAACTGTCTCATTCAAAGTTAAACTTTCTTTCAGGGATCCTGCCTTCAATGTCTGGCTAATGCTGTGATGTAAAGTCTAGTTCCCTTGCCTCCATCTCTAATAATCCTGGTGCCATTCTAACTTCAGACCTCCCAGAGGAAGGCATGAGAAACCCAGAAGCCTAAAAATTTGGAGAAAGGGTATGAAATATTTGAATAGTTTATATACAATTTAGAATAGTTAATGGTGATGAGAAGGTATTGGTATTTTCCTCAGGGGTTGAGTAGATGAATATAAAATTATTTTATGAAAAGAGCATAAATACGTAAACATTTTGATATCACAACACACGACTGTCACGTCCTATATAATGTATTAAATGTAAGAAAAGTTAATATTTATTAAAATATTTAAAAAAACAGAGTGGATATTCCCAGAGTGTTTAACTTCTGATCTTTTTGCTATCTTCTCTGAAAACCCAGTTCGTATTAACGATTATGCCCATTTTGTATTTTACATGCAATTAGGTGTGCTTTACACTCCTTTAAATTCACTTATTAATGAATGACTATGTTAGGTGAAGGAAATTCTGTAACCACGTTATGCACTGAGTTACTAACCTACACTGTCAAGGCTGTACAAATCCCAGCTGAGCTGTAGTGAGGAAACTACTTGCCGTATCAGCAGGAGATAACACTGACTCCAGGGAACTTTCCTTTCTCTTGTTTGAGCAACCTGAAACAGCACAAAATGTCACATCAGTAAAATGTGTAGGCAAAGCAGATGCTATAATGATTCTCTCCTACAGAAGAAAGGGAGTCACTGCATTATGAATCTGTACTGCGAGGCTACGATGATAATTAGCCACAGAGCATGGACTTGCACAGGAAAGCATTAGGAAGATCTCTAGACTGCCATGTGGCTCTATCCCACTTAATTGCCTTCCACAACTGATCCCTACAGATAGCCCTGTGCAATTTATGCTCAGAGGTCATGCTGGCCCAAAGGCCAAATGTAAATGCTATACTAAAACCCAAAATCCCATGGGAAGACAGAGATTTCCTATGTGTACATCACCTTGACCCCAACTAGAAACCAAATAAGCCCTCACCTATTCTTCTAGTCTTCTAAATACAAAAAAAAAACAACAAAAACTGGGAATTAGATATTAGACACAATGCCAAATACAATGCTCAGATTCTATCAATATTTTAGCTTTCGGCAGTTAAAAAAAAAATCAGCAACTCAAAAAGGAACAACTGACAGTAGCTATTAGTTAAATCGCATATATACAAATATACACGTAATGTTAAACTCATTGTTTATATATGCATACGTATGTATATCTATGCATATATATCTTATAAAATTTTACACAAAACTAAATATATCTATACTGTCTGCCATATGGTAGTTGCTCAATAAATATTTTATTTTTTTATTCAGTTTTAAGCAACTATATGAAGAGTTTACCTTGTGTAAGTTTACATTTACTATATTAAAGGCTTGGAAGCAATGTTACATATTTCAGATGAACATTGAGAAAAACTGAAGTCAATAACTTTGGTTCATAATCTCACCAAAATTTATGTAATGTGTGGTTTTGAACAGGAGTCTGTATTTCTGAACCTCATTTTCTACTCTTATAAATTAAGAGACATATTACTTAAAATCACTTCCAAAACTTTAGAAGATAACAGAATTTTGGAATTAACTTTATTCGTAGGATTATTTGGAGGATAAACAGAAAGATTGTTTCCTAAATTGTAATGTGCACATTCTTGCAAATAAATTATCCTTTTTTTTTTTTTTTCCATAGACTATACTTTTTTGGAAGCTTTATCTGAGCATTGTGGCTTCTCTCCTACATAGCACCTACAACATTTCTTTAGTGTGAAGTATAATAAAGCAACAGAATTAGAAGTTGCAGAATGAAATAAACATTGGCAGTCAATTTCCAATTTACTTAAGCAGAATTACAGTGCGCCTTTGAGAGCTGAAACTTGGTGGGACTGCCTTGTTTTTCAGGGTCTCACAAGTTTTCTGCCTTTGATAAGGTTCAGTCTTACAGTTTTCTCTCTTCTCTTAGGGGAAAATGTTTGAGTTTTGCTTGTCTGACAGGTTATGACTTTCACGAGTTTTACTGTATTTACAGCATTTTACCAATTACATTGAAAGACAACTCTGGTGCCATTTTGAGGATAATTACTTCATTTTATGAGGATCTAGTGATTGAAGTTCCTGAGTGGTGCATATGGTTTGCTCTTGGCTACTAATTTAAAGGTTGATGGTTCAAACCCACCCACAAGTAAAATAGAAGAAAGGTCTGGTGATCTGCTTCCATAAAGATTACAGCCAAAAAAACCCTATGGAGCAGTTTTACTCTGTAACACATGGGGTCACCAAGAGTCCAAACTGACTCCATAAGAAGAGGTTTGGTTTTCTTGTTTGGTAGTAATTTAGATCAATAAGCAACATCATGATAAACAAAGAAAAAATTGAACCTTGTCAAGGATTTCATTTTACTTGGATCCAAAATCAATGCCCATGGACGCAGCAGTCAAGAAATCAAATGATGCATTGCATCAGGCAAATCTACTGCCAAAGACCTCTTTAAACTGTTAAAAACCAAAGATGTCACTCTGAGGGCTAAGGTGAGCCTGACTCAAGCCATGGTGTTTTCAATCACCTCATATGCATGGGAAAGCTGGACAATGAATAAGGAAGACTAAAGAAGAATTAACTTTTGAATTATGGTGTTGGTAAAGAATATTGAATATATGATGGACTGCTAAAAGAACAAACAAATCAGTCTTGGAATAAGTATAGCCTTAGAAGCAAGGATGCAAGACTTTGTCTCACATACTTTGGAAATGTTATCAAGAAGGACCAGTCCCTGGAAAAGGACATCATACTTGGTAAAGAGGAAGACCCTCAATGAGATGGATTGACACAGTGGCTGCAACAATGGGCTCAAGCCTAACAACGATAGTGAAAATGGCTCAGGACTGGGCAGTGTTTTGTTCTGTTGCATATAGGGTCTCTGTGAGTGGGAACTGACTTGATGGCACCTAACAACAACAGTAATTGAGATGTGCATAAAGTCTCTGATCTAGATCGATAGAAGACATATATTTATTTTAAAAACTGTAGTTTTTTGTTAGTTTCAGCATTTATCAATAGGCTTCTATGTTCCACATATTGGACTGGCTTACAAAGATGACTATGTCATGATTCTTTTTTCAAAGATACCAGATTTTAATTGGAAACCAGCATAATTAAAATACACCAAGTATTATAGGAGCTACGGGAACAAAGGAGCTGAGAGACATACTCAGCAAAGGCTTGGGAAATATTAGCAGATGAAATTTTGATAGAGCAGCATTTTGTTCACCAGGTGATCAAGAACAAAAAGTCATTCTAGGCTGGGGAAAATTTAGAGCAAATATTCAGATACAGGGAGAAATTAAATGCAGATTCTCAGATGTGTAAACATGGAGTGTTCACAGAATTACAAATGGCTTTGAAGTCTATCAGGGAAAGTTGAGTTAATTGCTAGGTTATGGAACTGGTTTCCTGCCTACCTTAGATCTTTACCTTTGTGACCTATGACATACATAGTAAATTGGTTTCTTGTGTCTTTCCAACTGATAGGATAGTGGCTGTCTTAGTTATCCAGTGCTGCTATAACAGAAATATCACAAATGAATGGCTTTAACAAAGAGAAATTTATTCTCTCACAGTCTAGGAGGCTAGGAGTCTGATTTCAGGGAGCCAGCTCCAAGGGAAGGCTTTCTCTCTCTGTTGGCTTTCTTCCTCGGTCGAAGAACTTCTCAGGGGAGGGACCCCAGGTCCAAAGGACGTGCTATTGTCCTGGCTCTTGTTTCTTGGTGGTATGTGGTCCCCTGTCTCTCTGCTCTCTTCTCTCTTTTATATCTCAAAACAAATTGGATTTAGACAAAACCTAATCTTGCAGATTGAGTCTTCCTCGTTAACATAAATTGCCACTAATCTTACCTCAGTAACATCATGGAGATAGGATTTACAACACGTAGAATATCACATCTGATGACAAAATGGTGGATAATCACACAATACTGAGCATCACGGAGTAGCCAAGTTGACAGGTATTTTGGGGGGACACAATTCAAACCACAACCGTGGCTGTTCAGAGAACTGTGGTATATTGTTGCTGTTGTATATTTTTCCTAAAATTGAATGCTAGAATGGGAAAAAGTGCCAGGATCTGTCATCCCCATTGCTTAGGGCTTGGAGAAGGGAGAGAGAAGAGGGATCACAGATGTGGTAAATTTGACTAGCTTTCTCAAAGTGATAGGTAGGCAATCAAGTATTTTGAAGCGTAATTTAGAAAACAATCCATGTGGCAGTTTCATGTGCACAATAGACACCATGAAGAAAACCTGAGGGACAAAGTTGAAGGCTTTAAATAAGACACTATAAAAAAAAAGAATGGAGTACTTGTCTGTTTAGATTAGGGGAAAAAAAACACAACCTAGTGTTTTCCCAGATTTTTGCTAATATAGTAATTGTAAAAACTCTTTAATTTGCCTGAAATGACTTGATATCAATAATTATATTTTTAGAATCATACTTTTTATTGAATGGTGACTATAAAACAGGTATTATGCTAAATGCTTTGCAGACGTTATCATATTTGATCCCCCACAGAACACTATAGAGTAGGCATTATTTTTATTATTTTAATAAATTTTTAATTTTAGGATAATTTCAAATTTAAAGATAAGTTGCAAAACTAATCCAGAGTTCTCATATATCCCATATCCAATTTCCCTTACTATTGACATGTTACATTAACATGGTACTTTTGTCAAAACTAAGAAAACAACATGCGTTACTATCAGCTAAACCTGGGACTCCATTTAGATTTCACTGCTTTTTAAACTAATGCTCTTTTTTTGTTCAAGTATCCCATCCAGGATACCATATAAAATGAGTTTTTAGTTTCCTGTGGTCTGTAAGTTTCTCAGTCTTTTTTGTGTTTTTCATGACCTTTGGGGTTTTAAAGAGTTTGATCAGGCAGTTTGTGGAATGTCTCTCAATTTGGGTTTGTCAGTGTTTTCCTCAAGACTAGATTTGGAGTTATGGGCCTTGGGGAAGTGTACGACAAATGTGAAATGACCATCTTATTATGTTACCCCATGGAGTACACTATATTCAAATGACATCACTGATAATGTTAACTGCATTGTTTGGTTAAGTCAATATTTGCCAAGTTTCTCCACTTGTAATGATACTATTTTCCTCATTCCATCTTCTAACCTTTGGATGCAAGTCACTAAGTCAAAACACAAATAAGACGGGAGGATTAAGTTCCACCTTCTGGAGGGAGTATCTATTTGTATTATTTTAATTTTCTGTAAGAAAGTTTTGTCCTTGCAACCCCATTTATTTATTCATTATCTTTATTCATTAATATGAACATTTGTGTATTTATTTTTTACTTTGGTTTATAATCCAGTATGATATTTATTTTATAGTTTAATTTGTTCCAGCTTTGGCCATTAGGAGCTCCTTCACATTGTCTCCTTTTTTCCTTTTGATATACCACCTTCCTTTTTTTTTTTTTTTTTTGAGCACTTTTTTGCTTTCTGACACTAAAAAATGCTCCAGGAATTTTGTATGTTCCTTGTCCTAGCTCTAAAATCAGTCATTTTCCAAAGAGGTCCGGTTCCTTTTATTCAAGAATGTTATTTGAAACCAAGATCTGGGCACAGGGTGTATTCATTGCTATTGAGAAGCCGTGGCTTATAGGTCTTATCAGAAGATAGAACTGAAAATATATAAATGTACATGAATCAATGTATACACGTATATCTGTATTTCTGTTTACGTGTATATATTATATAAGTATATATATAAATCAAAAACCAAACCTGTTGCCATCGAGTCAATTCTGACTCATAGTGACCCTACAGGACAGAGTAGAACTGCCCCATAGAGTTTCCAAGGACTGCCTGGTGGATTCAAGCTGTCAGCCTTTTGGTTAGCAGATGTAGATCTTAACCACTATGCCAACAAGGTTTCTCATACAGATATATATACATAATATATACACACATATATATATATATACTTAATGAGATAATCGATACATGAGGAGTCTAAAAAAAAACCCATTGCCATAGAGTCGATACTGACTCACAGCAACACTGTAGGACAGAGTAGAACTGCCCCATAAGATTTCCAAAGAGTGACTGGTGGATTCAAACTGCCGACCTTTTGGTTAGCAGCTGAGCTGTTAACCACTTCACCACCAGGGCTTGAAGTTGGGAGTTGGGGTATATATATTTATAAATAACTACACTAAAAATGAGACACTATTATTTTTATTTCCACTTTATTTCCACTTTACAGATAATGTTTCTGAAGTTTAGGGAAGCTAAGTAACTTGTCCAAAGTCATCTTGTTAGTAATTGGTATGATTTTCTTTTTTTCAAATTTCACTTTCTCACTTGATACTGCCATTATTTAAAAAAAAAAAAAAAAAAAAAAAACACCTTCCATCAGGTCAATTCTGACCCTAGACGAGTTGAGTAGATTTGGGTTTCAATACTGGATATGCCACCACAAACTGGGTGATTTGAAACATGTTATTTCACCTGTCATTATTAGGTAAACCTTTTAGACGGTCAGTGACAGAAATTCAATAAGAACTATTCTAAATTAAAATATAATTTCTTTTCTAATGGAAGGATTGGGCATTCAAGTTACAGGAAGAGCAGGAACATCAGTGAAGCGCAGAAGAAATACTATGAAGGATGAAAAATACATCAGAACTTTTCCAGTCCTACATCTTTTTTTCTCCACACATGCTGTCTTTCTCATTTTTTTAACATTTACAGGTGAAATACTAATTTGACACTCTTGCTGTTGCTGAGCCCTAATTAAGGGAAACAATGTGACTGGCCCAGTTGAATGAAAAGTCCACCCATGTACCAGTCATCTATGACCTTTTACTAAAGACATGACTCTTCTATGAGCATGGATTTGTATAGAAATGGTCATTTTGGTATAATGGGACATTCTTAATGATTGAGTGTTCTATAATCATAATAGAAGCCTTACTTATCTTGAGTGTTACAAGGGGATAATATTGATATTTAACTTAACAGGATTATGACTAGTGATATAATGAATTTCAATACACCAGCTTTATCAGTTCTTTTAAATTGCGTGCATTTGAGATATTATTACTATTATTATTATTAAAGGCAGTAGGTGGAGACAGAACTGAAATCCTATACATCCTCTGTTGTCGCTGTTAGTTGCCATCAAGTTGGCTCCAACTCATGGCGACCTTATGTATAATAGAACAAAACGTTGTCTGGTCCTGGTCCTGTGCCATCTTCTTGAACATTAAGTTTGAGTCGATTATTGTTGCTATTGTGTCAATCCACCTCATTGAGGATTTCCCTTGTTTTTTGCTGACCCTCTACTTTACAGAAACGATGTTCTTTTCTAGTAGTTGGTCTTTCCTGATGGCATATCCAAAGTAAGTGAGCCAAAGTGTCATGATCCTAGCTTCTAAAGAGTATTCTGGTTATATTTCTTCTAACAGTGATTTGTCTGTTCTTCTGGCAGTCCATGGTATATTCAATATTCTTCACTGTCACAGTTAAAATTCATCAATTTTTCTTCTATTTTACTTTTTCATTGTCTAGGTTTTCCATATGTATGAGGCTACTGAAAAGACTATGGATTGGGTCAGGTGCACCTTAGTCATAAAAGTGCCTTTGCTTTTTAAAGCTTTAAAGAGGTATTTTGCAGAAGGTTTCTCTGAAGTGTTCCTTAATGACCGCTTTCTAAAACCCCCTTTTCTTCAGGGCTAACCAGCGTAGTTCAGGTTGGTATATGCCATTCTCCAAGTATATATAATACTTTTTACATTTATAAAATATGTACATTTTCTACTTACTAAATTAACGTACTATTTTATTGTTCATATATTTTGAAATTTAGAAGTAATGGCATCACGGAACAGTTAACTATCATTATTCCACCTGTTAATTTGTTTGTTTCCACTCAATACTATGGTTTTCAGATTTATCCATGTTTATATGTATATTTATCTGTATATTTATATGTATATATTTATAAATAAATATTTATATAAATATAAATATACATATTTATATGTATATATTATCTTCATTTACCCAAAAAGCTGTAAGTTATGCCATCATACTTCAAGTCCTCTTCACTTTCAACAAGCAAGGTTGTGTCATCTGCATATAGCAGGTTGGTAATAAGCCTTCCTCCAGTCCTAATGTCGCGTTCTTCTTCATATAGCCCATCTTCTCAGATTGTTTAACTCAGCATACAGATTGAATTAAGTATGGTGAAAAGATACAAACTTGACACACACCTTTCTTGATTTTAAACCATGCAGTAACCTCTTGTTTTGTTAGAACAACTACCTCTTGGTCTACATACAGGTTTCACATGAGCACAATTAAGAGCTCTGGAATTCCCATTCTTCTGAATGTTATCGATAATTTGTTATGATCCACACAGTCGAAAGCCTTGTGTAGTCAATAAAACACAGGTAAATATCTTTTTGACGTCCTCTCCTCTCAGCCAAGATTCATCTGACATCAGCAATGATATCCCTTGCTCCACTAAATAAGAGGTTATTCATAATCCTTTTTAGATGAGCACCAAAGGCTTTTCAAAAGATATTTGCCAATTAACCTCTTTGTGCCTTGGTTTTCTCATATGTAAAAATAGTTAATAACACAAAACTCAAAGGTTTGTTTTGAAGATAAATGATTGAGAGATATTAAAGTAACTGGAATGTGTTTGTCACACAGGAGAGGTTCTTTTAGTCAGTGCTAGATTCTACTGTTTTTCCCTTGAAGGTAAAGATATCTCCAGTTACATGAAGACAAAATGTCAAGATACAGTTGATATTTACAATTGCTATTAACCTAAAATTTTTCAACCCTAAGATTTTCAGTTCAAAATGTGTCAGTGATACGCATTACAACATACTGACGAATAACGAGAGTTCTGAATTCAGAAAACCTAGGTACAAATCTGGGCTTGATCACAAACTTCGTTTTGATGTTGAAAAAATGTTATCTGGTCTTTCCAACTCCATTTCCTTATTTAAAAAATTGGGGATAATAATATATCAATGAATGGGTCAGAAATTAAATGAGATGATTCTTGAGAGGGATTTGAATGGTTCTGTCATATAGAGGTATTATTAGCTAATATTAGCAGTAATAATGCTATTGCCCACCACCTGTCTGTCATTTTGTAGTACTATGGTGACTTGTGTGTTGCTGTGATGCTGGAAACTATGCCACCAGTATTTCAAACACCAGCAGGGTCATCCATGGTGGACAAGTTTCAGGAGAGCTTCCAGACTAAGACAGACTAGGAAGAAAAACCTGGAAATCTACTTCCAAAAATGAGCCAATGGAAACTCTATGAATCACAACAGAATATTATCAGGAGGCATCAATTGCTGGAGGAGTACCTTATTTTTGGTGAAGCAGAGGGCCAACAAGGTCCAGAAAGATCCTCAGTGAAATGCATTGGCACAATAGCCACAATCATGGCCTCAACATGCTGGCTATAGTGAAGGTGACGAAGGACAGGACAACATTTTATTCTGTCGCACTTAAGTTTACCATGAATCGAGTCAACTTGAAGGAAGCTATCTATCTATCTGCATATCTATTGATCTATCTAATATTATAGCTTAAGAAAATTCTACCTTTTTAAAGAGGGACCATAAAGATTAATCTCATGGTAATCACTTGAGAGTTGTTAGATGTAGGAGGAAGGGACAATAAAATCATAAGATTATGATTAACATTCATACTCAGGACAGAATCCCTTCTACAATAGCTCCTACCTGGAGAGAGGAATAGAGACTCAGTTCTTTAGAATCACAGAATTTTAAGTACTAGAACTTTAGATTGTTGTTAGGTGCCGTCAAGTCATTTCCGACTCATAGCAACCCTACGCAGCACAGAACATAACAATTCCCTGTCCTGCGTCATCCTCATAATCGTTGTTATGCTTGAACCCATTGTTGCAGACACTGTATCAATCCATCCCATTGAAGGTCTTCCTCTTTTTTGCTGACCTTCTACTTTACCAAGCATGATGTCCTTCTCCAGGGACTGATCCCTCCTGATAACACATACAAAGTATGTGAGACGAAGTCTTGCCATCCTTGCTTTAATGAGCATTCTGGCAGTACTTCTTCCAAGACAGATTTGTTCATTCTTCTGGCAGTCTGTGGATATTCAATATTCTTCACCAACACCATAAATCAAAGACATCAATTCACATAGTATGGCTTTTTTCACTGAGAACTGAGTCTCCTGGATTGGCCACTCTTAGGTAATAACAAAGCAAGCATTGGATTTCCTGATTTGAAAAGTCTCTAACATGCATCTCAGGCCAATGTAGTTCTCTGCTCTTCTGTAGAGGGTGCACCCTCAAAGGCAACAAAGGATGAGAATCATGGAGCTTTAAGGAAGTTTTCAATCAGAGTATTTGTAATAAAAGTATTTCCTACTTGAAGCACATCTACTTTCTAGATTCAACAAACCATCTTTCATTTATGTGCAAATATTGTCTTAGCAAACTTAATTGCTTTGGAAAAAAAAATAATTTCTTTTGAGGATGAAAAGAGTTGTAATATGTTTCTGTGTTATAAAAAATAGTATTATATATAATTAAGTATACATATACATATGTTTATATTTCAGGTGGATAGTTATTTGATCAAGTATCACCTGCTTCTTGTTCAAACCTTTAAGTTATAATAGGATGTCCATTCCAGAAAAGACCAGACTTACCTCAATTCTGTTTATGTGTGCATTAGCTCCCTTAGATTCTAAATGACTTAACAACTTCGTATGTCTCAGTCATCTAGTGCTACTATTACAGAAATACCGTAAGTGGATGGCTTTAGCAAATATTTGTTCTCTCACAGTCTAGTAGGTTAGAAGTCTGAATTTAGGGTATCAGCTCCAGGGGAAGGCTTTGTCTCTCTGTTGGCTCTGGAGGAAAGTCCTTCTCATCAATCTTCCCCTTGTCTAGGAGCTTCTCCACGCAGGAACCCCAAGTCCAAATGATGAGCTCTGCTCCCTGCACTGCTTTCTTGGTGGTATGAGGTTTCTCTGTCTCTCTGCTCACTTCTGTTTCTTATATCTCAAAAGAGGTTGGCTCAAGATACAATCTAATCTTGTAGATTGAGTCCTGCCTCATTAACGTGACTGCCGCTAATCCCATCTCATCAACATCATGGAGATAGAATTTACAGCACATAAGAAAATCACATCAGATGACAAAATGGGTGGAAAATCACACAATACTGGGAATCATGACATATACAAATTAATACACATATTTTTGGGGGGCAGAATTCAATCCATGACAGTGTCTTACTTTGACATTTGTGGATTAGTGACCTGGCTTAACACCAAACATTGTGTTTGTCCAATCCCAGCAATTACAGACCTTAATACATGCATGTCACCCTTAAAAATATATTAGAACCCTTGAATACCAGAAAAGACACCAGAACATGTATTACAGTAGCTGAAGAGTGAAGCAAGTGGAGAGAATAAGTTGTCAGAGATAAAGTCAAGAACAGGAATTTTTAGACATAGACTGAAGAATATAAAATAAATATCTATAACAAAAAACAATTCAGCAGGAAACCAATGAATTTTATGTGCATCATCATGACCACATAAGTACTTGGCAGGGGTCGTGGGCAGTGATATTTTGAAGTCTTGAAAACATAGCCATATATGCAGTCTTGAAAGCAGAGCCTCTGCCTTCCATTGTATGTCTCAGGAAACTTAAATATATATACATTATATATATAT
>NW_004443949.1:8170462-8189659 GCF_000243295.1 Trichechus manatus latirostris | reverse complement strand
TATATATACTTATAGCGTTGTTTTAAAACAATTTGGGAAGTACATTTGGAATAGACTTTATGCCCTGGAGTTAAAATCCATTATTCTATTTTTTTTCCTTCCTCTTTTGTAGCCAGCCATTCAGTTCAACCTTTCCCTTTTCCACATATGTGAATTAAATGGGACTGACCTGGGTCCCAAACCAGGCATCTGCTCCTGGGAATTTAGTGCTGCAGAGTAACATTTGCAATATTGTTCCGTGTAAGAAGGGTATGGCCCAAAACAGGGCAACATTTCATTCTGTTATGCACAAGGTCACTGTGAGTCAAAGCCTACTAGACTGTAACTAACAGCAACAACAGCAAGGGGAATGAGAGCCTGAAGCCAGAAGCTAGACTGTCAAAGAGTTTTCTCCCTCCTAAGCGCTCACTCTCACACACACACACAAATAGTTAAAGTAGTTAAAATATGGAGGTGGAAAATTTGACAAGGGATATTGATGATGGATGCACAAAATGATTGATGTAATTGGTTTTACTGAATTGTATATGTGAAAAATATTGAACTAACAAATGTGTTCTCTATTTTTTTATGATTTTTTAAACATTTTATTGTGGTTTGGGTGAAATTTTACAAAGTAAATTAGTTTCCCATTCAACAATTTATACACATTTTGTTTTGTAATATTTGTTGCAATCTCCTCAATGTGACAACATTCTACTCATTTCTTCCCTACATTCCCCGTTTCTGTTCATTCATCCTTCCTGTCCCTTCCTACCTTCTGAACTTTGATTTTGGACAAGTGCTGCCCCTTTGGTCTTGTATGGTTCATGTTCTGAGAAGCACATTCCTCATGGGTGTTATTGTTTACTTTATAGGCCTGTTTATTGTGTGGCTGAAAGGTGATCTCAGGGAGTGGTTTCAGTTCCAGGTTTGAAGGATGTCTAAGAGCCATAGTATCAGGGGTTCACCAGTCTCCAACAGACCAGTGACTCTGCTCCTTTTTATGAATTTGAATTTTTTTCTACATTTTTATCCCACTTTTCCCAGGACCTTCATCGTGATCTCAGAGCAGTTGTTGTTGGTAGCCAGGCACCATCTGTTTCTTCTAGTCTCAGGCTCGTGGGGGCTGTGGCTCCTGTGATCCATTACTCCTTTGGATTAATTGCTTCTTTGAGTCTTTGATTTTCTTCACTCTTCTTTATTCCAGACGGGAAGAGACCAATAGTTGTACCTTAGATGGCTGCTGGCAAACTTTTAAGACCCTAGTCGCTACTAACCAAAGTAAGATGTAGACCATTGTCTCTATGGACTACGTTATGCCAACTGACCTAGACGTCCCCCGAGATTCTGGTCCTAAGCCCTCAAGCCCAGTGACTCAGTCTTTCAATGTGTTTGGTTATGGCTAAGGAGTTTTTATAACTTTGCCCCCTGTATGCTTTACTATATACACGGGTATCTTACAGCACATACAAATTGCATGTAGAAATATCCTCTGCCAAACCTGTATATGTTCATGGGTGTACTCCTACACGCCATCCAATACCTATTCAGCTTACATGTATTCCTATGTATCTACTTGGAAACTACTGTTTGTTATTACTATTATTGCAGGATTGTGTATGTAATAGTATTACCACTGTTGCCTTTTCCCCTTGCTTACTTTCCAGTGTCTTCCTTTGCCTTGGTCATATTCTGCTGACATCCCCTTATTGTGTATTGCCCTTCCCTTCACCCAAGTTAATACGTATCTACTATCTAGTGATTTTCCCTCCCTTCTCCTCCCATCCCTGGTAACCAACAAATAATGTTTCTTTCTTTGTGTAAACCTTTTCTTGATATAATAGGGGCCTCATATAATATTTTTCGTTTTGTGACTGACTTATTTCACTCAGCATAATATCCTCCAGGTTCACCCAGGTTGTGAGAAGTTTCACAGATTCCTTTAATGTTGCGTAGTATCTCATTGTGTGTATGCACCATAGTTTGTTTATCCATTCATCTGTTGATGGGCACTTAGGTTGTTTCCATCGTTTTGCTGTTGTAAATAATGCAACAATGAACATGAGTGTGCATATATCTACTCAAGTCATGGCTCTTATTTCTCTACATTTTTAAAACAATAAAAAGGTAAAAAACAGTTAAAATAAGAATTAGGGACACAGAAAAATATACACAGGAAAAAATTTTATTGCTGCAGTAGGCATTTGAAGGAACATTCAAACATCCGCTCAAGAACGGAGCAATTTTGTGATTCCTTAGAGACCTCTCTACTCTGGTGACCTCTGCTGAGCTCTTGTCATTGGTGAGGTGATCTTCTTAAGACTGCCTATTACTCCCTCCAATTCACCCCATCTTTCCTTTCAGTATTCTTTGCTACCTTTCCAGCTTTATGTGTTTTGTTTGTTTGCTGAGTAGTCTCACCACAGATAAGATTTTTTTTGGTGGTGGAGAAGGATAGGAATATTTTATAGTATCACGAAGTGCATAGTACAACTCATATTCTAATGCTGAAAGCATGATTTTCTCAGTTCAGCTCTAACTACTTACAGTCACAGAGCTGCAAGCCAGTCTCATTTTTTTTTTTCTTTTCAACTATCAGACACCCAAATCTTCATCTTCCATGTGTCAAGAACACATGTCAAAATCTCCAACCATTCTCTCCTATTATCATTCTTGGACTTCAGGCAGCAGGAGCTTCCCTCCCTCATGGTGAGAGTAGGAGATAGTCTCAGTATTTTTGTTGTTGTTATTGTTGAGAATATACACAGCAAAACATGCATCAATTCAACCATTTCTATTTGTACAATTCAGTGACACTGATTACATTCTTTGAGATGTGCAACCATTCTCCCCCTCCTTTTCTGAGTTGTTCCTCTCCCATTAACATAAACTCACTGCCCACTCAGGTTCCTATCATTTGCAATTCCTGTTATCACTTTGATCTTTTATAGATAGTTCTTAAGAGAACATAATGCTCAAGACAGACATATTTTGCTAGTTTAAGCTAGGCTATTGTTTGGCTTTAAGAAGACTTCAGGGGATATTTTTGGTTTAAGTTTAAAGATTATCTCAGGGCAGTAGTTTTGGAGATTCATCCAGCCTCCATGATTCCAGAAAATCTTGAGTCCATGAGAATTTGAAAGTCTTCTGCATTTTTCCCCTTTTGATCAGGATTCTGCTATAGTATCTTTGATCAAAATGTTCAGTAATGGTAGCTGGGCAAAATCTAGTTCTTTTTTCATGGTAAAGGAAGCAGTTGTTCTTGGAGGCAATTAGTCACACATTCCATGTCCTCCTCCTATTCCTGACTTTCTTTCTTCCTCTGTTGAGCCAGGCAAATAGAGACAAGCTGGGTGCTTGCAAGCTTTTAAGATTCTAGGCACTATGCAAAAACTAGGAGGTAGAACAGAAGCACTAAACACATTATTAGGCCAATTAACTGGGATGTCCCATGAAACCATTACCCTAAACCTCCAAGCCAATGAACCAAATCCCATGAAGTTTTTGGCTGTGCATAAGCAGCCTCAGCTGTTACTTTTTTTTCGTTTGTCATTGTTATCTCAGCATTTGACAACAATTTTGGAATAGATCTCCAAATTAGAATCTCTTGTTTCAAAAAAGCCTGAATCACTTATCGTTGAGTTGATTCCCACTTATGATGACCCCATGTATTACAGAGTATAACTGCTCCAAACGGTTTTCTTGGCTGTAATCTTTATGAAAGCAGATTGCCAAGCCTTTTTTTCATGGCGTCACTGGGTGGTTTCAAATCATCAACCTTTAGATTAGTAGTCAAGGGCAAACCATTTGTGGCACCCAGAGACCTTGAATCTCTAGTTAAATTTCTTCTGGTATCCTTACTGCTTCAGCTTAGATTCTGTCTGATTCCTTGCAGTTGAATATGTGGTCGTTTAATGCCCATGGGATTATTTGTTGTAGTTTTCCAGCTGTTTGAAATATTTCCTCCCCCAAATGATCATGATATCATTAAAACAATTTAAAAGGAAGAAAAGAGGGAGAGAGAAAAAGAGAAAGGAAGGGAAAATAAACAGAGAAGATCTAACCCAGGCACCAGGACTGGCTACACAATTTATGAGACCTAGGGCAAAAAGAAAATGCAGGGCCCTTTGTTCAAAATTTATTAACATTTCAAAATGGCTACAGCAGAGCATTGATCCCTGTGATCCAGCCTTGCCTGGCACAAGAGAAAAAATTATTTAAACAAATGTTCATAATATAACCTATAATCAGACTGGAAAATAATGTCACCCAGGGTTCTTTTAACGGCAACATATAGTCTATTACAATTTACATGTATTTAAATTAAATTAATTTTATTGTAAGAAATATTTTATTTTAAGCATGTATAATTTCCTCTCTTCGTGGTGTTAATAAAAACCTACATATTTAACTGTGTGCAATTTTTCTATGAATGTAATGTCATATCCTAATACAATGATTGTGACATAGTTAGCCAATTTGAAATAAATAAAATTGGTTCTCTTGTATGCCTCTAATCTCTGGTAGTGACATATGCATCTTTTTTCTACCCTGGTCAGAGAGCAGGTGTTATATGTTAAGTATCTAAGACACCTAACTTTCAAACAGCCTCAACCAGAAGTTTTGGCTTTGGAAGGCGTATAGACAAGAATCCAATAAACGAAACTTAAGTAAATCTACAAGGAAAACTTTATTACTGAGTAGAAATATTATTCCTACTTTTTAATACCTTTTATAAAACCAAATGAAGTCAATTTAGAAAATTTATATTTTGCCAACATGTGGCTTTTTTTTTTTTTTTTAATACACGCACACGATTTTCTTTCTTTACCTCAGAAGTTTTCTTCATAATACAATCATTGCTTCTGCTCTACTTGTTCTGGCTCTTTTTCAAGAAAACTAGCTTTGGGTTGTTTAGTCCTTTATTATCTGTCTTCTCTATTAATATCTCACATCTAATATGTGTTATTCTTTTGCCTTTTCCTCTGAATAATCTAGTCTGTCATTTATTTCACTAAATCAATGTTACACAACTCAAATTCAGTACCCTTGCAAACCTGTCATACCTTATGCATTTCCCTTTTATTTCGTTTTCAACTTAAACTGTGTCCTTCTTTTTATCCTGTTCTGTAATCTGAGTTTTCTTTTCATGGCTATATATTCCTGTCATCCAGAGACCAATGAATTGTTCTCACACTGTATGCTTAATATTAAAGATTTGTGGAATTTCTTTTAAAGAGGTCAATAAATCTTTTTCGACGAATGATTTTCTTTTGTTTTTCTTCATGTTTTTGCCCTAATTTGTCTTTGAGGAAGGGCAAAAAAGATGAAGAAAAACACAAGAAAATCATATACTTAAAAAGATTTATTGTCTTATTCAAAAGAAATTTCATGAATCTGTTTCTGCCCTTCCTTAATTTGTCTTTAAGGAACCCTAGTGGCACAGTGGTTAAGCACTCGACTGCTAAGGAAAAGATCAGGAGTTTGAACCCACTAGCAGCTCTGGAGGAGAAAGATGTGACAGTCTGCTTCTCTAAGGAGTCATAGACTTAGAAACTCTATGGAGCACTTCTGCTCTGTCCTATGGGGTCTCTATGAGTTAGAACTGACTCCACGGCAGTGGGTTTGGTTTTGATTTTAATGTCTTTACTTTGAAACACGTTGGATTCAACAAGCATATGACTCATGCTAAATTTTTCCCTTTGATCAACATCCTTCCAACTTCAGGTTTTCCAAAAGATTTATCTGAATGGATTATCCTGCCCTCACGCTACATATGCTTTTGTATTTAACAGTCCCAAAGTTGAGCTGGAAGTCAGATTAATGTCTACAGCCTCCATTCAAACTCCCACTTTTCAGAGATCTTGATCTGCTCTACTCCCTTACCCTAGAAATAATGGCTTCTGCAAGCCCCAGTGTGTTATTTTTAGGCAATTTAAACTGATGGGGACCATATGCAAAAATCTACAGCATGCTCTGCTGAAAGGTTTTTGCCTTTCTTTTCTCATCACTGGGTCCCTGGTGGCACAGTGGTTAAGCGTGTGTCTGTTAACCAAAAGGTCAGCAGTTTGAATCCACCAGCCACTCCTTGGAAACCCTATAGGGCAGTTCTGTTCTGTCCTATAGGGTCCCCGTGAGTCAGAATTGACTTGGCGGCAACGGGTTTGGTTTGGTTTTTGGTTTCTCAGCACTACATTGAATTTTCATGAAGACTACATCTTCCAGGATCCGAATCACAGCTAATGTGCCTACAACAAAATTTCCATGTTTGGCCTCTGGTTGAATGCTGGGTGATGTTTTGGGAAGAACTAAGTTCTGACTTTCTGGCCCTGGTAGAGGGCTCAAGTAGGGAAACTATGGCATGTCTTTCTCACTTTTCCCTGCTAAACAAAACAGATAATTTTTATTTCTTTTATTCTTTTGCTGTTTATTAATCCACTTTAAGATACATTAAGAATATTAGGGTTTTCTCTCAGTTTCTTATCTGATTTTGTTTTTATAAAATGTGTGTATTTTCTGCCATCTTCACTCTTTTTATGAGATAGTGAGATGGGTTTAAGGTAAACTTTCTCTATTGACTTCATTCTGAACTAGCTGTTGCTCAATTTTAAAATCTGAAAAAAATTTCATATAGGTGAAAATGCTCTCTATTTACATATCTTTATAAATGACTATGTTTATCAACTTTTAGAAGGTAGGATGTTTTCTGTTAGAGGTTGAATAGACCTATGTTATTAATTTTTGTGTATAAATGGAGTAAAAGTATTTTAGAATTGCTACAGTTTTGCTTCATAGAGTTTTGCTCCATTGAGTAGCAACACTATAGCAATCCCCTAAATCTTCTGTTCATAAGATGTATAACTTCCCTGATTATATAATTCTCTAAGCCTCAGCTTTCCTCTAAGCATGCATAATATAATAGCTACCAAATATAATTTTTGTAGAATTAATAAAAAATGCATAGGACAGAGCCTGGCATTGAAGAAGTACTCAATAAAAATTAGCTAACACTATTTTTAAACATAACCAATTTGTTTAAATGTAAAACCATAACTTTCAGAGAGAGATTTTAGGAGAACAATGTTTAAATATAAATGCATCTGCATCTGCAATTACCTGTGAATTCTGATCTATTTGTTTCATTGAACATGCATCTTGAACATGGTACTTGAAGATAGATAATTTTTTATAGTTTTAATTTTGTCCTTTTGTGTCTTCAGCCAACTTTTGTATAAGTGGGTAAAATGCATAAATAATAAATTTAAGAATAAATATTTAATGTTAAAAAGATTAAACTCCTTCACATTTTTTGATACATGTATAGAGAAAAAAATGAACATTTTGCTAGTTCTAAATGGAAACAAAATTAATAGAAAACTCTAAGAATCATGTAAAAGTTTTTCTTTATTAAATTCATCACCTGTTAGCTGCCGTCGAGTCAATGCCTACTCGTAGCGACCCTATGCTACAGAAGGAATCACTACCTAGTCCTGCACCATCCTCACAATTGTTGCAGCCAGTGTGTCAATCCACTTCATTGAGATTCTTCCCTTTTTGTGCTGACCCTCTGCTTTACCAAGCATGATGTCCTTCTCCAGAGACTCGCCCCTCCTGATAACTTGACCAAAGTACATGAGAAAAAGTCGCTCCATCCTCACTTCTAGGGAGCATTCTGGCTGTACTTCTTAAATATACAATACTTCTGATTTAACTAATAGAAAAATAATAATGTCAGTTTCAAAATCTATGGAGGACAGATGTACATAATGAAGTTAGTTCTGTAGCATGGTGATTCCAATATAACATAGGTTCACGAAAACTGAGATATACTAACTTTCTCAATTTGAGCAAAGAAAAGTATTTAAGATTATTTATAGCTATAACAGATACAGCAACTATAAACTGAGAATAAAAAAGACAAACAGTACTTTATCCTTGAAACAAAGGAAAGACATGTAAATTAGACTGGAATGCAGTAGAAGAATTCATCTACATTTTCACACAGATTTATGCTTAAGTTAATCATTAGTAATTAGAATTTTGCCAGAAATTAAAGATATTGCATGAGAAAAATCAGAAGATCATTTCAGGGAGAAGAAATAGCTTGGGTTCCTGTGCTCATATTTGTGTCTATAAAAATAGCGTGGTAGGTTTGATGAAGTGCAAACAATTTTATACAGAGAAAGTAAACACTGTGGGTGTATGGAAATAGTGTCAAAACAGGTAAACTGAGACCAAATCTTAAAGGAATTTATGTGTGATGTGGAGTGCATACTTTATAATGAAAGTCATTCCAAGTTTGTAAAGATTTTCAAGTATGGAGATGACCTAATCATACTGGAATTTTAGAATTATTACAGTGACAAAATGTAGTAGACTGGAGATTAGAAACAGTACATGCAGAAAAATATGTTCTATCATATTGGATCAATCCAGTAGATGAAGATCTGGACCAAGACAGTGACTGTGAGAATGGGAGGGGGAAATGCTTTAGATATTAGTAGAATTTTGTGATTCATTGAATATAGGAATTGAAAGAGAGAGATGTTCACAATAACCTAAGTTTTTAAATATTTCTAAATGATCTTTGGAATTAAATCATGAAATACTGTATTAATCCAATACATTATTTGAACCCTTAGTTATTACTTTTATAGGAAAATGTTTGTACAACCATAACTCAAAAGGGATCTTCAAGAAGTTGTGAGATTCAGAAAATTATATGAAGAGAAAGAAAAATACAAAGATTTGTGAAATGCATGAATCAAATCATGGTTACACTTAGTGATTAGCTCTATAAATTAAACATATTTAGAAGTTCAGGAAACAAACTCAATTCCTACAACCAAATTCTTCAATTAATCTTAGTAAGCTAAAGGATTAGAATTTAGTATCAGATTCTTCAATAATTTTCAGAAAGCTTTTAATGGTTAAAATATCAATCATTGGTTCAGGAAATGATCAATGATAAAAAGAAACTTTTGAGATATGCATTATCTTAGTTATCTAGTGCTGCTGTAAAATAAATATCACAAGTAGGCTTTAACAAACAGAAGTTTATTTTCTCACCGTTTAGGACGCTAGAAGTCTGAACTCAGAGTGCCGACTGTAGGGTAAGGCTTTCTCTCTCTGCTGGCTCTGGAGGAAGGTTCTTGTCTCTTGACCTTCCACTCCTGAGCTATCTTCCAGTGGTTTGACATCTCCCTTCCCCATCTCTGCTTGCTTGTTCAATCTCTTCTATATCTCAAAAAAGACATTGATTCAAGAATATCCTACACTAATCCTATCTTATTAACATAAAAAAGATAACACATTCCCAAATGGGATTATAACAACAGGCATAGAAGTTAGAATTTACAACACATATTTTTGGGGGACACAATTCAACCCATAACATTCCACCCTTTGGCTCCCAAAAACTCATGTCCTTGCCACATGTAAAACACATTCACCACATCACGTCATCTCAAAAGTCTAAAATCAACTCCAAGTCCAAAATTTCATCTTCTGAATCCTCTAAGTCAAATATAGGTGAAACTTTAGGCATATTCCATCCTGGGGCAAAATTCTTATTCATCTGCGTACCTGTGAAATCTAGACTACAAGTTATGTGTTTCCAAAGTACAATGGTAGAACAAGCACAAAGTAAACATTACTATTAGAAATGGGAGAAATTGGAGGGAAAGAAGGGATAATGGGCCCCAAGCAAGTCCAAAATCCAGCAGAACAATTTACATTAGCTGTTGAGGCTTGAAAATAATCCTCTGTTCTCTGAGACTATCTCTGGATTCTGAGTGGAGGGCTTGGCAGTCCTCATTCTTCTGCCCCTTGGGCATGGTAGCTGCCCCTCAAGCTTTGGGCAGTGGCACCATCACCCTAGTATACCTTAATGACAGCCCCACACTCCAGAACCGAGTTGGTGAAGACCCGCCTCTTTGAAACCTATGAAGATGTGTCCCCAGCTTTTGAGATCCAGGAGACCGTGGCCCAACCCTTTGAAACTGAGAAGGCCCTGCGTCTCCTGCTTCTTCCAACAGTTCTGCTGATCTCCAAGCTGCTCCAGCGATGGCCCTTTTCTTTTCTTGGAAGACAACAGATGTAGCTCCTTTGGCCCGTTCCTGCCAAACAGGCAGACAGCAATCTTTCCTTTTGTTCTTTCTCTGTCCCCTTCATTCCAAGCTGATGAGTTTTCTGCTGTGGTAGTTGGTTCGATTCATCATTCACAGGCTTAATCTCTTCAACAAAAGATTCTGTAGCCATGTCCTAGTTGAATATTCTAGGACACATGTCCTGAGTTTGTACAAAAGAATTTTCCAAATCTTTAAGTTCTGTTTTCATTGACTACAGTAGATTTGGTATAAATATATATATATACACACACACATATATGTATACATATAATCCAACCAATATGAACTTACTTTTCAGAGATATGTTGATATTTTTCCATGATTTGAACACTACCAATGTGAGATTGAATTTTTAACGACTAAAGGGAGTTTATTCCTGAGTCAAGTAAATGATCCTGAAAATAGCTTTACACCAATGGCTTCTAATTGAAATTTAGGATAGTAACCTTAATTTCACCAGCTGTTCTTGTTGGAATAGAAAGTCCCAGGAAAAACACAAAGCTGAATATGGGAATTTACAAACACATGTTATATGTGGTCAAGCAAGATCTTAAAACAACAAGCTTTCTAAATTGGAGCCAATTTTTAATAATTTAGTACACCTTACTACTTCTGTGGGTATAGTTTTTTTTTAATAACAGTAGGCATTTATGTACAAAACGATTTATAAACTAATATTTAGATAATTAAAAAAGATTCATAGTTCAAAGTAGCATATATTGTATTTATTTTTCTATTGATACTGTTTATGAACCATGAACCAGATGCTGCAATAATGTTTTGTCAAGTAATAATTTAAAAAAACCTATAAATCACACATTTTGCTACATAGTTGTATCTGTTTCAAACATGTACAAATTTAACTATAGTTGAGTATTTAATTAAGAAATTTATTTATTATTTTCTGATCTCCTTTTACATAGTCGTATTCCCTCAGCAAGAAAGAGTCAAAATATACAAGAAAGCTACATTTTAAAAATAAGTTTAAAAACCAGAAAAAGCCATAAGCGTCAGTTTGATAACTCATAGTGAATAACTTTTTTCCAAAAGCATAAAGAGTTAAAACTAAAACTTTAACCACTGTGGAAAACGGTATGGTGCCTCCTTAAAAAGCTAGAAATAGAAATACCATAATATCCAGCAATTCCACTCCTAGGAATATATCTTAGAGAAGCGACCCATCACATGAATAGACATATGCACATCCATGTTCATTCAGCATTATTCACAATCGCAAAAAGATGGAAACAACCCAAGTGCCCATTGACAAAGGAATGGATAAACAAATTACAGTACATACACACAATGGAATACTTTGCAATGATAAAGAATGATGATTAATCTGCAAGATACCTCACAACATGGATGAATCTGGAAGGCATTATGCTGAGTGAAATAAGTGAATTACAAAACGGCAAATATTGTATGAGACCACTATTATAAAAACCCAAGTAAAGGTTTACACATGGAAAAAAGCAATCTTTGATGGTTGTGAGGGATGGGAGGGCTGGGGAGGAGAAATCGCTACCTCAATAGTAGGCAAGTGTTAACTTTGGTGAAGGGAAAGATAACCCACAATGTAGGGGGAAGTCAGCACAACTTGACCAAGGCAAAGTCATAAAAGCTTTCTAGACACATCCAAACACCTTGAGGGACCAAGTTACTGGGGTTGAAGGCTGGGGACCATGATCTTGGGGGATATCTCTCTCAATTGTCATAACATAGCTCATAAAGACAATGTTCTACATCCTACTTTGTTGAGTAGTGTCTGGGATCTTATGTGAGTGGCCATCTAAGATACATCTATTTGTCCCATTATATTCAGAGCAAAGGAGAATGAAGAACGTCAAAGGCAACAAGGAAAATATTAGTCCAAAAGGCTAATGGACCACATGAACCATAGCCTCCACCAACCTGAGGCCACAAGAACTAGATGCTGTCTAGCTACCATCACCGACAGCTTTAACAGGGATCACAATACAGAGTCCAGGACAGAGCGGGAGAAGAATATAGAACAAAATTCAAATACACAAAAAAAGACCAGACTTACTGGTCTGACAAAAACTGGAGTTAGCCCAGAGACTATGGTCCCTGGACATCCTGTTAATTCAGAACTGATGCGACTCCCGAAGTCCACCTTTCAGCCAAAGATTAGGAAGGCCTATAAAACAAACAACACATGTGAGGAACGTGCTTCTTAGTTCAATTAAGTATGAGGGACAAAATGGGCAACACTTGCCCAAAAGTAAAGACAAGAAGGCAAGAAGGAACAGGAAAAGTGGACTAAAGGACACAGAAAATCCAGGGTGTAAAGGGAAAGAGGGAGAGTGCTGACACGTTGTGGGGATTGCAACCAATGTCACAAAACAATTTGTATATAAATTTTTGAATGAGAAACTAATTTGCATTGTAAACTTTCACCTAAAATACAATAAAATTTAAATAAATAAGCAAAGCCTTAACATGCCTGAGTATCTTATTGCATTTCTTTAATAATCTTGCCTTCATGTCCCTTTTCATACCTTTCTTATTTTCATCAGATTGTCTAATACACTTTATCCTTGGCAGAGGTATAGCGAGAGGAGCAGAGGGGGAACTCAGCTGTGGGCACAAGTCCAAGGAGGTTCCAGACTAGGTGCAGATGACATTCCTAGGCACCACAAATATGAAAGGAGCCTGACTGAGGTAGCAGAACAAAAGGTGGGAAGGTGTTTCTGGTGACACAATACTACTATCAACGTCTCATTCATCTTGAAATTGGTGTGGGGGGGTGTGACTTAGAGATTGACCCTGGATACTAGATGCCCTTGCTGTGCCTCTGATCCTTGGCTTTCCCTTTAGGAAATTATCTTATTATTTATTGAAAAAAATGAAATAAAGCAGTTGGAAAACTGAGGTATCTACCCACAATTAAATCTCCAAGCATCCTTATGTTATCTTCTCCTAATTCCTCCTTATTAAAACAGAGAAAAGATCCCTTCCAGTGTTTGATACTGGAGTTCTCTTACCTTTCAGGTATTTTACACCATCAGATAATACTCTCCCTTCTGCATTTTAACTTCTCATTCTCTATTGGATCATTTATATAAGTAAATACATACTCGCCCGTTAAAAACAAAACAAAACAAATCCTTAAAACCTCAGCTTTCTTCAGTCCAGTTACCACCCTATGTCTGGACTCTCCTTCTCATACAATATTTTGAAGAATTTTCTATAGACGATGTATGAACTTCCTCGCTTGCCTTTCATTGTCCATCTAACCTGCCAGTGTAATATCCACTCATACTTTATCAAAAAAAAAAAAAGAAAAGAAAAATCTTTAATTCCAAAATCAGTAGTGATTTTTCATGTTGTCGAACCCAATGGCCATTTTTCAGTCTTCATATTCTAACCTCTAAATCTCATTCATCATAACTAAATTCCTCAGTTTCTACTTTTGGCTTCTGAGACTCAACTATGTCCATCTCTGATACACAACTATCACTGCTTTTTATCAGTATCTTTTCCTGGATCCTCCTGTATTACCTAACTTCTGTGTTTTGACTTGCCTCTAGGAAGTTTCCTGGGCCCACTATTTTTTTTCTATTTTTACAACCTATCACTAATGAATTTTACCCATTTCCACATGTTAAATGGTGTCCATGTGCTGACATAATGAAATATTTAAAATCCAGTTAACCTTCTTTCCAAGCTCCAGACTCATAAGTTGTTCATATGTATATGACACATATTCAATATTAAATACTTGATTTTCCTACATCTTTACTGCTCACTCAACCCTATTTCAGTAACGGCTCTACCATATATCACAAGACAGAGTCATGGAAATATTTCTGGATATCTTTCATTGCATTCACAGTGAACCCAAATGCCTTAACGTGGGGTATGAAGTTCTGCATGTATGTCCACTTTCTAACTCGGGACCTTAAAAATCCGCTATATTGACACTTCTGCTTCCAGAAAGATGTAGTAGACATACTTTTCCCTATAACTTTTGCTAAGTACTACTAAAACCAGTGGACATTATTTATAAAACAAACAAAAGAACTCTAAAAGATGGAGAAAATAAGACACTAGTAAATTTGGGGTCCATGAAATGACACAGTGGTGGATTTCTTGGGTTTTCTTTTTGCCTCATATATCTCATATTTGTAGTTGAAAAAGGCAGCAGATAAGAAATGTCAGTGATGTATACACACACACACACACACACACAAAACAATAAAAACCTACTCTCTTTATCCAAAATATCAGGGAAAGAGCATTCTAGGAAGACGACAAACATTTAAATAATTAATGTTCTACTCCAGCCAAACACTGAAGAAGAAACTGTGGTCCCACTCCCACCCATGATGTCAAATGCTGAGTGGGAGCATAAGTATTCATCCTTTGAAACTCTAACAAGATATTCCAATACCTGCACTGAGTTTTGTTAGATAAGGCTAAATAGGGAGCCAGGACCTTCATCTTTACTGGCTGATAATAAGCCCTGCACCTCTATTACGCTAATGAAGACCACAAGAACGACCTGGATTAAACTATGGTACATACACACAATGGAGTACTATGCAACGAGAAAGAACAATAATGAATCAGTGAACCATCGCATAACATGGATGAAACTGGAGGACACTATGCTGAGTGAAATAAGTCAATCACAAAGACAAATATTGTATGAGACCTCTATTGTAAAAACCAATGAAAAAGTTCACACGCAAAATGTAACAATTCTTGTTGGTTACCAGAGATGGGAGGGGTGGGGGGGAATATTAAATAGGCAATAGACAAGTGGTATCTTGGGTGAAGGGTGAGACAGTACACAATACAGGGGAAACTAACACAACCTGTACAAGGAAAGGTCATGGAGGCCCCATGGACACATCCAAACTCCCCGAGGGACTGAGTTGCTGGACGGAGGACTCTGGGGACCATGGTCTCGGGGAACATCTAGCTCAACTGGCATGACACTACTTATAAAGATAATGCTCTACATTCTACCTTGGTGAGTAGTGTCTGGGGTCTTAAAAGCCTGTGAGCGGTCATCTAAGATACTCCACTGGTCTCATCCCTTCTGGAGCGAGTGAGAATGAAGAGAACAGGATACAACGAAAAGATTAGTCCAAAGGACTAATTGTCCACAGCTACCAAGACCTTCACCGGACTGAGTCCAGTACAGCTAGATGGTGCCCGGCTACCACCGCTGACTGCTCTGACCAGGATCACAACAGAGGGTTCTGGACAGAGCTGGAGAAGGATGTAGAGCATAATTCTAACTCACACACACACAAAAAAAGACCAGATTTACTGGCCTAAAGGAGACTGGAGAAACCCCGAGTGTATGGCCCCCAGACACCCTTTTAGCTCAGTGGTAAAGTTACCTTCGAGGTTCACTGATCAGCCTGCGAGTGGACAGCCCAGTAAAACCATGAGAGTGACGAGGTACAGGAGTCCTGTGACAAGGCCCAGAAGGCAGAAGGGGAGTAGGAAGCTGATGATAGGGAACACAAAGTAGAGTAAGGATATTGTTGATGTGTTGTGAGATTGTTAACCATTGTCATAGGGCAACATTTGTAGTAACTGTTAAATGGGAGACTATTTTGTCCTGTAAGCCTTCATCTTAAGTGAGAATAACAGCACAATTGGAAGAGCATAGTCAATGTCACTTAAATGTGTATGTAAAAAAAATTTTTGAAATGGCGTATCTTTGGCTATGAGTATTTTCACAAAAAAAAAAAAAAAAAAAAGTTGAGAATTTGGAGGGTTAAAATGTTGTGGGGTTGTTAACCAATGTCATAAAACAGCATGTGTGTTACTGTTACATGAGAAACTATCTGTTCTGTAAGCCTTCACCTGAAGTACAATAAAATATTAAAAAAAAAAAAAAAAAGAACGACCTGGACTTCCACCCCCATCTAGCAGTAATGAGGTCCATCTGCCTCCCTCCCTTGCCCTTCTGGAGTGGTGTCAGAGGAAGCCTAGTGAAGCCTAGGAGTCAAGGTTTTCACCATTGTCTGTTTATAATGAAGCAGACTACCATGGTGTCAGTGTGCAACATATGAAGAGCCGGAATTCCCATGCCCACCCAGCAATAATGAGGATCTTCTCCCCAAAATCAGGTGTCAATGGTCAAATTAAGAACCTGCAGTTCTACCTCCATCTGGCGGCAATGGGGTGGCATCTCACTCCTTTTCTCTGCAGAAGCAGGGTCAAAGAATATTAAATATATTGCATGCAAATGGTCTAAATACAATGATTAAAAGAAAGAGATTGTCAGAGTGGCTTAAAAATCATAAAGCAAGTTCAAGCTATCTACAAGAAACTCACTTTAAATGTGATTATATAGTCAAGTTGAAAGTAAAAGCATAGAAAAGATATAACATGTAAATATTAAAAGAAAGCAGGAGTGGCTATATTATTTCAGATGAAGAAGGTTCCAGAGAAAATAATTTCCCAGAGACAGAAAGTGACATTACATAACAATAAAAGGGTTACTCTACCAAGAAAAACCAAAAACCTACCACCATCGAGTCAATTCTGACTCACAGTGACCCTATAGGACAGAGTAGAACTGCCCCACAGAGTGTGTGAGGCTGTAAATCTTTACAGAAGCAGACTGCCACCTCTTTCTTCTGTGGAGCAGCTGGTGGGCTTGAACAACTGACCATTCAGTTAGCAGCCGAGTGTTTTAACCACTGCACTACTAGGGCCCCTAATCCACCAAGAGGACACAGAAACCCTAAATGTGTATGCACCAAACAACATAGCTGCAAAATATGTGAACACTTAAAAGGAGAACTAGACAAACCCACAAATATTATTGGAAATGTTGCCACCTTTTCTAAACAATTGATAGAATAACTAGATATAAGATGGCCAATGATATACAGGAATTCAATACATAATCAACCATAAAGACCAAAATTTATATTTATAGAACATTCCACTCAAAAAAAAAAAAAAAAAAAAAGCATGATACACTATCTATCCAAGTACCATGGAACAAATACTAAGAAAGACCATACTGTGGGCCATAACAGAAACCTCAACAATTTTAAAAGAATCAAAATCATACAGACCATATTCTCTGACCATAATAAAGTAAAAAGTATAAATTAATAATAGAAAATCTATCAAGAAATCTAACAAAAATCTAACTATCATGAAAATTTTCAGATACTTAGAAACTAAACAACACACTTCTAAATAAACTAAACAACATACTTCAATGAAGAAGTCTCAAGGTAAATAAAAATATATGTTGAACTGAATGAAAATGAAAATATAACACAGTTGTCATGGATTGAATTCTGTCCCCCAAAAAAATGTGTGGGCAACTTGGGTGGGTCATGATTCCCAGTATTGTATGATTGTGTTATCTGATGTGATTTCCTTATGTATTGTAAACTCTACCACTATGATGAGATTATATGTGATCTCCTCATGTGTTATAAATTCTGTCACTGTGATGAAGTTATACTGATGAGGTTGACAAGATTAGTGTCTTAATGCAATCTCTTTTGAGATATAAAAGAAGTGAGCAGAGACACCTGGGAACCTCATACCACCAAGAAAGCAGTGCCGGGAGCAGAGCACGTCCTTTGGACCTGAGGTTCCTGCACAGAGAAGCTCCCAGACTAAAGGAAGATTGATGACACAGACCTTCCTCCAGAGCCAAAGGAGAAAGCGTTCCCCTGGAGCTGATGCCCTGAATTTCGACTTGTAGCCTACTGGACTGTGAGAGAATAAATTTCTGTTTGTAAAGCCATCCACTTGTGGTAGTTCTGTTGGAGTAGCACTAGATGAGAGACAACAGTTAAACCAGTGCTGAGAGTGAAATTAATAGCACTAAATGTATATATTAAAAGAAAATCTCAGAGCAATACACTAAGGGCACACCTGAAGAATCTAGAAAAAGAGAAACATAAACTGAAATCAAGCTGAAGAAAAAAGTAATAAATGAAATTGAAAACAGTAAAACTATAAATAAAACATTAATGAGAAGATCAATAAAGTTGAGAAAATTCTAGCAAGAGATTAGACACAAAATACCATTGTCATCAGCTTTATGTGTCAGTATTTTAGGTTAGTTTCTGAAATGAATTATACCATTACCTTGTTCCTCAATCTCTGTAAGCACCAATTTCTTCCAAAGTTAAAAATACCTAAGTTATATATATACATATATATATATATATATGTAGAAGCATCTTGTAACTTTCTCAGGTTTTAGCATTTCTTTATTTTTACTTCCTGAGTCAATTATGATCATTTACATTTTTAGAAACACACCTATTTCATTTAGCTTTCCAATACTTTTCAGTTGTAATCTTGCCAATATTTAATCTTAAAATTGATAAGTATTTTTTAATTTAATTTTTAGTTACTTTTTTAAAGTATTTTTAATAATTTTGCTGCATTCTTGCCTTTTCGTCTCTCATTTTATTATTATAATTGGCAGACTTTTGTCTTTGTTTTGTTGAAGATGCAAAAGAATCTTCCGTCAAAGAAAAGACAATGTGCTGTGAATTTATATGGCAAAAATCCAAAGATTATCATTCATATTCTCCATTACCCCAGTATCTGATTCATAATTTATTGTTTTATATTTGACTTTTATTTACTAATATGCACAGGTTTTAAGCCTTGAAAACATTTTTCTGTCTGACTTCTCTAAGCAGCAGGTCTCAATTTTTCTGCCCATCAGTAAGCCAGATTGTGTGTTTATTTTGAATCCTACTCCTATGTTTGAATCACGGGCAATAATGTACTAGCTCTATGACTTTTTCAACTTACTTTATCTCATTATCTCATATTCTTATTAATGGGAAGGTAATAATAATGGCAGTATAAAAAGAGTTGCTAGGGAAATTCATGATCTAGTAGTAACATAAAAAGTGATGTTGAGTTCCAGCAAAATGACGCCCTAGGCAGAAGCACCACGCCGTCCCTCCACAGCAAAGATCCGAAAAACTAAGCCAAACAGAGAATCAACAATCCTGAAACCTTAAAATATCAAATGAAGAGATAAAGAACTCAGCCAAGCACCAAATGGAGTGAGAAAACTGACAGAGAACGGAGAGCGAGG
>NW_004443949.1:8167653-8169394 GCF_000243295.1 Trichechus manatus latirostris | reverse complement strand
TTTTCTTGAGTTGGGAGCCCTTTCTGGCCAGGTGGAGCTGCGTGGCAAGGAACTCCCCTTCAGCTTCCACAGACGTGCAGAGGGATCCCTGAGAGCATTTCTTTTTTCATTGGTTTTTATTTTTTTCTGTTTTTTGGGGGGGACTTTCTTGTTCTTTTTTTTTTTTAATTTGTTTTGTTTTGTTTTCCCTGTTTTTCCCTTTTTGTCTTTCTTCATTGCTCAGTTTCTCGTCCCTCTATATCTTCCTTCTTTTTCTGATCCCTGGATACCAGGTGTTGGATACCTCTATGTCTTCTAGCCAGGCTGTATTGCAACACCTGAGAGTGACTTCCCATGACCCCATAGCCACACCGGTGGGATCCCTGGGAACTTTGCAGTTCTTTAACCTTTCTGATTTTTATTTATTCATTTTCTTTTCTACTTCTTCCGCTTTCTGTTTCTTTCCATTTCATAGTCTCTCATCTCTCCATTCCAACGGCAAGCTCCCCTAGCATTCTTTTTTTGTTTGTTTGTATGTTTTTGGCTCCTGTTCCTCTCTCCTCTCTCCCATATCCATCTTACCTTCACACATAACAATCTCCCCGCTGCATCCTGCCTACCTGCACCATGCGTTTAACATCACACCACCAAGCAACATGGCCGTGGCCTACTGGAACCTACCCTGCACTGATTACTGACCCGCCCTGCGTGGCTGTAATAAGTACCACAAACAACCCATCCCAGTGACTCCTCTTCAGCTAGATCTGCCCTGCTGTACCATATCTGAGTGACTGACCCTGCCATTTGGAGAAGGAGGTGAAAAGTATTGAGGGCACAGACAAGCAAACAACAAAGAACACACAGTCCGCCTGCTCAGACATAGTCAATTTTTTTTTTTAAAAAGGGACGAAACAAACAAATCTACAATCAATAAACAAGAAAAATAACTACTGAATGCCCCCAAAACAGCAGACAATATCTAAACACTTACAAAAACAGGACAGGATGGTTCCAGTAGGCCTCCAAAATGAAACACCAGATGACTCTCTTCTGGAAGAAAATGCACTCAAACTACCTCATAGGGAATTCAAATTTCTAATACTCGAAATTCTCCAAGAACTGAGGCAAAAAGCTGACAAATGTGAGGTAAAAATAGACAAATTCATGGAAAATATAGACAAAAAATTAGAAGAATTCAGAAAGATGATGCAGGAACAAAATGCCAAATAAATTCACAATTAGAAATTATACAAAGACAACAATTAGAAATCCAAAAGATAAACAACAGGATTTCAGAAATGGATGATGTTATAGAAAGGCTGAGAAGCAGATTTGAAATGGTGGAAGATAGGATCAGTGGAATTGAAGACAAACACTTGGATACTACTCTGTTTCAGGAAAACTCAGAAAAAAGAACAAAGAAAAACGAAGAGACCCTGAGAGTTATGTGGGACACAAAAGCAAAAATTTACGAGTGATTGGCATTCCAGAACAGGGGGAGAGAACAGAAAAAACAGAGAGGATCACTGAGGAACTACTGACAGAAAACTTCCCCAATATAACGAAAGATGAAAAGCTGGCCATCCAAGAAGCTCAACGAACCCCATTTAGAAGAGACCCCAAAAGAAAATCTCCAAGCCGTATCATATTTACACTCGCCAAAACTAAAGACAAACAAAGAATCCTGAGAGCAGCTCGTGAAAAACAAGAAGTCACATACAGAGGAGAAACAATAAGACTAAGCTCAGATTATTCGGCAGAA
>NW_004443949.1:8127968-8164172 GCF_000243295.1 Trichechus manatus latirostris | reverse complement strand
GGGTTGTTAACCAATGTCATAAAACAACATGTGTACTACTGTTTCATGAGAAACTATTTGTTCTGTAAGCCTTCACCTGAAGTACAATAAAATTAAAAAAAAAAAATCCAAGCTCATGTATAATAAAAAAAATTACAAATTAAATAAAAAATATTTTACTCGTTAAAAAAAAAAGAAAAAGTGATGTTGTTGTTGTTAGGTGCCCTCGAGTCGGTGTGACTCAGAGCGACTCTATGTACAGCAAAACGAAACACTGTCCAGTCCTGCGCCATAAATTGCATTTTCCAATGTCATTCTTAATGGCACTACTCTATTTCACCGTGGCTCCGTTCTTGGAATCTTTCATCAAGATGGTCTCTTGCAATGCTATAGTAATGAACTGATTTGTTTCTCTTCACTGTCCTTCCTGCCCAGTGTTCTAAGAAGTGTATTCCTACAGTCAAGTATATTTAATGAACAGGCTTTATAAGTTTAGTAGAAAATCACAGTATTTAGTAGCTTTCGATTTCAACATTGATAAGTCCTTTATCTTCTACCAAAATGAATAAAGAAAAATCCTTCACAAAATGGTCCACAGATGTTTAAAATGTTTAATATTAAACAATTCACAAACATACTCATATAGTGCTCACATACATATGACAGAAAATATTCTGAAGCTCATGATAATAACTTATATGTTTCTGCTAAATTTTCAGAACTACTTGTGTTTGTTTTCTCATTTGGCTGTGAGTCAGAATCTACTGGATGACAATGTATGTTTTTTTTTTTTTTTTGGTTTGGGCAAATACAGAAAGAACACAGATAGACTTAATACATAATGCTGTATCTAAGCAAATTGAATATCTAGTCACTTCATAATAAATAGTACAAATTCTTACACAAGTTCTATTACAGAAACGGGATAGAAGAATTGATTCATAAAAAAATACAAAAACATCTGTTGGAATGCTCCAGTATCTGTGCTACATTATAAAATATCAGGATTAATTTAAAGCAATATTTTTGAAGAATAGTATCACAGTACTTATTGAATTAATGTTCCTAGTTTGTTCTTGTATCTGGTTTTTAGATATGAATATTTCAGTTAAAATATTAAAAGTATTTGTCAGTACTGAAGTTCTGGCTTCTTACTATGGTTTTAACATGCGGATGAAGGATAGGCATACTTAGTTGCAGAAGGGAAGGCTAAAAAAGTTTTTTAAAATACAGTATGTGGAAAATTTGAGGATACAGAGAGCTAATTGAGAGAGTGCAGAACTGTTATGTTTAATTTTTCTTCATAAGTCCAATGACCAAATGACAAAGGCAGAAACCAAAACCAAACCAAACCCATTGTTGATGAGTTGATTCCAACTCACAGCGGCCCTATAGGACAGAGTAGAACTACCCCATAGAGTTTCCAAGGAGCACCTGGTGAACTGAACTGCCAACCATTTGGTTAGCAGCTGTAGCTCTTAACCACTACACCACTGGGTTTCCGACAAAGGCAGAACATAGACTAATTCAGAGGTGGACATTTTTTTTTTTTTTTTAAGACTAGAGAGTAAATAGTTTAGGCTTTTCAGGACACATAAAGTCTTTTATTTTTTATTACACTTTTAAAATATAAAATAATAATAATAACTCTTACCTCAAAAGCCATACATAAACAGATATTCAGCCAAATTTGGCCTAAGGATTGTTGTTTCCCTACCCCTGGTTCTAGGCTTGTCAAGCATAACTCAGATTTGGAACAGTTCCTAGGGAGTAAGGTTAAGAGCTTCTCTAAGACTACAACCTTCAGTATGGATTACACCTCAACATAAAGAAAACAAAAAACCTCACAATTAGACCAATAAACAACATAATGATAAATGAAGAAAAGATTGAAGTTGTCAAGGGTTTCGTTTTAGTTGGAGCCACAATCAACACCCATGGAAGCAGCAGTCAAGAAATCAAATAATGTATTGCATTGGCCAAATCTGCTGCAAAAGGCTTCTTCAAAATGTTAACAAGCAAAGATGTCACCTTGAAAACTAAGGTGCGCCCGACCCAAGCCATGGTATTTTCATTTGCTTCATATGCATGTGAAAACTGGACAATGAGTAAGGAAGACAGAAGAAGAATTGATGCCTTTAAATTATATTGTTGGTGAAGAATATTGAATATACCATAAACTGCCAGAAGAACAAGCAAATCTGTCTTGCGAGGAGTACAGCCAGAATGCTCCTTAGAAGCAGGATGGTGGGATGTCGTCTCAAGTACTTTGGACATGTTATCAGGAGGGACTAGTCCCTGCAGAAGGACATCGTACTTGGTAAAGCAGAGGGTCAGTGAAAAAGAGGAAGATCCTCAAGGAGATGGATTGACACAGTGGCTTCACCAATGGGCTCTAACATAATGATTATGAGGATGGTGCAGGACTGGGCAGTGTTTCTTTCTGTTGTACGTGGGGTAGCTAAGAGTCGGAATCATCTGGACGGCTACTAACAAGAAGAAGTTAACAAAAGGATTAGTGGAGAATAAGAGTCTAACAACACAAACTTGTGGTCTATCCAGGGAAGGTAGGTTAATGACAAAATATTTAAAAGCAAGAAACCTCAAAATTCCTAATTACCAGTTCATTTTTAATCACGTATTTTATCTTATGGCATTACTCTATCTGAAACACTATCTTTTTCCATAAATATTTTTTTTATATTGGTTAATTTAGATCATGTAAGAAAAGGTGACCTTCAAAAGATAAGATTCACTTTTACTATAAATATTGACTTCTCTGTATAATACAGTAAAATTTAATATAATACAGTAAATAGTTGACTTTTAAATTGTTTGCCACAGGCTATCTCTCTAAAGTGAATTATGAATCATCCCTGTTTTAACTGGGAATATGCACATTATTCTATTGAGAAGATACATTAACATTTGTTTGGATTAACAATGAATGTGAGGGTGGATTAAGATTTATGTGAATTTACATTAAAATAGATCCTAGAGAATTTGAACTATATAGATGGTAGAAAAATTAGGTATTATATGTGTTCTATTTTTTATGCATTTAAATAAGAAAGAAGTAATTTTTACTAATAAATTTTCAATCCAACCTTAGAAAGATTTGCAAGAAGAATACATATATAAATAAATATGTGTACATATAAAGCATCAGCAGAAATACAGAAAACAATCTAGATGGACAGATTTGAGTGTTAAAACATATTTCCATTTCCACGACTGTGACTGATCTTAGGTAAGTTAGTTCTTTTATCCTTTGAGTAAAAAAATAATTTAAAAAAAAGTTGCATTATCTTCCTCAAATAAATTCAGGCATATGGAATTGGAAGTGTATTTTTCATTTTGGCTCCTTTTATATGCTTTCCAGTTCTGTCCCTTCCTATTTTCGTTTCTATCACTTTGTTTGAAGGTGCCACCTTGTACCAGGCAAAGCTTGATAGAGTATGATAGAGGACAAGTTTTCTATTGTCTTTCTTACCAAGATTTCTCATCTCCCCCATGAACAAATACATAATCAACTCCTACCACTCTTACTACATTTATTTGATTTTGTTATGCATCTTTAATCAAAAACAACCATCAGATTAAACCAAGAAAACTTTTACTACACAGGAATTTGTGAAAAATTGAGATTTTTTTTTTAAATGAACAAAAATAACACATGAATTCATGTGCTTCGCAATTCAAGTAAACATAAATGAAAGTACCGTCTACTGAGCCCATGTCCTCATATATCTGGAATCATTCATATTTTATAAAGATCTTCTTATGGCTAATTTTTTGCAGTCAAAGAAATAAATCCTCAGCATTTTATTATCATAAGTAGAAATCTAAATCTCTCATGCTTTGAGAGCACTTTCTTCCTACATGATGTAGCAGGCACTTGGAGAGATTCTTGGACCACGCAGTACAGCAGAGGGGAGATGAGGAATCTTGAGCACTGTTTTCTCAATGTTTCTGGCAATAGACGAGCAGCCTTGGCCTCGGATGTTTTGTACCCTTCCATTTCCCTCGCCATGATCTCCTAATCTATGACAGGAGCTCAGCCTGCAGCCCGTAGGGTCTACTGAACATCAGGTGCTGAAGAAACTCAGGGTGTTCTCAGTGTCAGCTGTCAGCAACAGCGTTAAGGAAAGAGAACAGTGACAGCACAGCAGCACAGCAAACAATCTGGCATTTTATTTGTTCTTTTTTTGTAGGCTCCCATCTGAAGTCGTTAAGTTTTTGTCAGTGGGAATGTCATCGCTCCTCACACAAGAGGGCCATGTCAAAAAGTGTATGAACAGATTAAATAATTATTTTCCAGAAAATTTTCATCACTCACAGTAATGGTGTCAAAATTTCACTGATTGTGTGCTGGTTGTATTTATGTGTGGGCAATTGTTAATGTATTTTTTTTCCATGAAATAAAATCATTTACAATAATATTTTATTTCTCTGTGATTTTCTGAGTCTGGCCATGTATTCTCTGAAGTTCTTCATATACTGTCAGTTTACAGACTCTGAGGCAATGGTCTAAGGCAGGCATCTGTTCCATAGACATGTTTGGGAATTAATTTGTAAGAGGCTTCCCTAATAAGACCTGGAAGGCATTGAGTTGAACAGATTGACGAGCGGGAAATAAGCTTTTCTACTCTTGAATTACACTGATACACGGAGTGGCACTTCCACTTAAGTGCCTGCTCCCCGCCCCCACACTACCCCACACATGTTAAATGAGACTTATGAATGAGAAAAACATTTCCAAAAAGAAGCGTATTGTTTACTAGGAAATTAAATCCACATCATGAAGTGAATAAGATCTCTTTGATATTTAAATTCATAATCTTCTCCTTTTCAAGCTTTAAAATCTATCTGTTGAAATTCTCAACCTACTTTCAAGAAGGTAATTTCTTGTAGTCATTGTGTATTCATTCTTTTCATATTCATATGTATTTTTTTATGTATATGTATATATGTGTGTGTATGTATATATGCATGCATATATATATGTATATATGCTCTGAGTGATGGGACAATAGCCATACACCTACAAGGAAGACCAGTTAATACAACTATTACTCTAATTTACGCACCAACCACTAAGGCCAAAGATGAAGACAATGAAGATTTTTACCAACTTCTACGGTCTGAAATTCATCAAATATGCAATCAGGATGCATTGATAGTTACTGGTGATTAGAATTGGAAAACTAGAAACAAAGAAGAAGAATCAGTATTTGGAAAATACGGCCTTGTTGATAGAAATGATGACAGAGATCACATGTTAGAATTTTGCAAAACCAATGACTTCTTCACCGCAAATACCTTTTTTCACCAACATAAACAGTGACTATACATGAACACCTCACCAGATGGAATACACAGAAATCAAACTGTCTACTTCTGTGGAAAGAGACAATGGAAAAGCTCTATATTATCAGTCAGAACAAGTCCAGGGGCTGACTGCAGAACAGATCATCAATTGCTCATATGCAAGTTAAAGCTGAAACTGAAGAAAATTAGAACAGGTCCACGAGAGCCGAAGTACAACCTTGAGTATATCCCACCTGAATTTAGAGACTTTCACAAGAACAGATTTGACAAGTTCAACACTAATGACCTAAGAACAGATGAGTTGTGGAATGACATCAATGATATCATACATGAAGAAAGCAAGAGGTTATTAAAAAGACAGGAAAGGAAAGATCAAAATGGATGTCAGAAGAGACTCTGAAACTTGCTTTTGAATGTGGAGTAGCCAAAGGAAGAAATGATGAAGTAAAAGAGCTGAACAGAAGATGTCAAAGGGCGGCTCAAGAAGGCAAAAGTGTGATAATGACATGTGCAAAGAGCTGGAGATAGAAAACCAAAGGAAGGAACACGCTCAGCATTTGTCAAGCTGAAAGAACTGAATTAAAAATTCAAGCCTTGACTTGCAATATTGAAGGATTCTATGCTGGAAGTGCTCACTTGCCTGTGACAAGAAATTTGGAAGACAGCTACCTGGCCAACTGACAGGAAGAGATCCATATTTATGCCTATTTTAAAGAAAGGTGATGCAAATGAATATGTAAATTATCAAACAATATTATTAATATAACACACAAGTAAAATTTTGCTAAAGATCATTCAAAAGTGGCTGCAGCAGTATATTGACAGGGAACTGCTAGAAATTCAAGGCAGATTCAGAAGAGAACATGGAATAAGGGATATCATTGCTAAAGTCCGATGGATCCTGGCTGAAAGCAGAGAATACCAGAAAGGTGTTTACTTGTGTTTTATTGACTATGCAAAAGCATTCAACTGTGTGGATCAAAACAAATTATGGATAACACTAAAGAATGAGAATTCCAGAACACTTAATTATGCTCATGAGGGGCCTGTACATAGATCAAGAGGCAATTATTTGAACAGAACAAGGGGACACTGCATGGTTTAAAGTCAGAAAAGGTATGTGTCAGGGTTGTATCCTTTCACCATACTTATTCAATCAGTGTGCTGAGAAAATAATCCAAGAAGCTGGACTATATGAAGAACAGAGCATCAGGATTGGAGGATGACTCATTAACGACCTGTGTTATGCAGGTGACACAACCTTGCTTGCTGAAAGTGAAGAGGACTTGAAGCACTTACTAATGAAGATCGAAGACCACAGCCTTCAGTATGGATTACACCTCAACATAAAGAAAACAAAAATTCTCACAACTGGACCAAAAAGAAACATCATGATAAATGGAGAAAAGATTGAAGTTGTCAAGAATTTCATTTTACTTGGATCAACAACCAACATCCATGGAAATGGAAGTCAAGAAATCAAAGAACGCACTTCATTAGGCAAATCTGCTGCAAAAGACCTCTTTAAAGTGTTAAAAAGCAAAGATGTCACCTTGAAGACTAAGATGCGCCTGACCCAAGCCATGGTGTTTTCAATCACCTCATACGCATGCAAAAGCTGGACAATGAATAAGGAAGACCAAAGAATAATTGACACCTTTGAATTGTGGTGTTGACGAATAATATTGAATATACCATGGACTGCCAAAAAAATGAACTTATCTGTCTTGGAAGAAGTACTGCCAGAATGCTCCTTAGAAGGAAGGATGGTGAGACTACTTCTCACGTACTTTTTACATGTTATCAGGAGGGTTCAGTCCCTGGAGAAGGGCATCATGCTTTGTAGAGTAGAGAGTCAGTGAAAAAGAGGAAGACCCTCAATGAGATGGATTGAGACAGTGGCTACAACAATGGTCTCAAGCATAACAATGATTGTGAGGATGCACACAACTGGGCAGTGTTTCCTTCTGTTGTACACAGGGTCGCTATAAGTAGGAACCGACTCGACTGCACCTGACAACAACAACATGTGTGTGTGTGTGTGTGTGTGTATATATATATACACTTTGTTATATACAGTTGTAACAAAATATTAATATTTCTATCTTTTATGGGAGCTAAAATATCTTGCTGACAAACTGTCAATGATGTGAAAATGTTCAATAATGCTACACTATCTACAAAATTAAATACATACACATACATACTCCTTGGAGCCCTGGTGATGCAGTGGTTAAGAGCTACGGCTGCTAAGCAAAACATCGGCAGTTTGAATCCACCAGCTGCTCTTTGGAGACGTTATGGGGGCAGTTCTACTCTATCCTATAGGGTCACTACGAGTTGTAATTGACTGAACGGCAACTTTTTTTTAATACATCTGTGCAGAAACTGTAATCTCAACAGTCTTTCTAGCCACTGTTTTTTCTCATATATCTAGATGGTTCAACAAAACTGTTTATTGCTCCTTAAAAATGCCCTGTACTTACTCTCTTTTGAAATTTTGCTTATGCTGTTTACTCTGCCTATAGTGTTTCCAGTCCCCTTTATCTTAGCTCAGCTTTCAAGTTTATTTAAAATGCATTTTAAAAATATCTTCAGACAGGTGACTTGTGGAATTGTGGCCTGAGATATTCTGTGAACTCTCCTCAGAAAAACAACAAAACTGGTAAAAAGTAATTAGAAAGAAAAAAAAATTAAATTATCTAGAAATTTTCTTGAAGGCATTTAACCCATGAAGAAACATTTATTGAAGAAAATTTACTGAATCTTGGTAAGAACAGTTATAGCATGTGGCACTTGAGGCATGACCTGCTACTCCAGTTCAATGTGACAAAACTTACAGTCATGGTAGGTTACCAAAGAGAACGTACTCTCTCTCCCTACAGATCCCAGACAAGTGCTGTAGTATCTCTTCAGGAGAATCAGGCCACCAGCACTTCTGATCACCCTCTGCTCCATATTTCGGAGCCCAAATTTCAGGCTAGTGTGACCAGGAGGTCACACTTCCTCCATCCAACCCCCACTAAAACCAAAAAACCAAACTCATTGCCATCGAGTCAATTCTGACTCAGAGCAACCCTATAGGACAGAGTAGAACTGCCCCATAGGGTTTCCAAGGAGTGGCTGGTGGATTCCAACTGCTGACCTTTTAGTTAACAGCTGTAACTCTTAACCACTGTGCCACCAGCCCCTACTAGTAGGACTGAAACGACATTAGGCACAGCAGGCCAGGAATCCTGTGACCTCAGTTGCTTTACCTGACTTCACTTGTAAGGTGGATAGTCCATGCTCAGGGAGGCAAGCAAAGAAAATCAGAGCTTATTGCCCCTGCCTAGGTCCATTGCTTGTAGACCAGGGGCGTCACTCTGAGAGAAGCAGGACACTGCCCCCACTCCTAGTTTTAGAGCAGTGGTTCTGAGATTTTGACCATGAGGAGAGGCAAGTCATAGCAACAGAGAAATTGCCAAAGTTCCCCCCAAGGACCCAGCTTTACTTGGAATAGAGTGTAGGGAAGATCAGAGTCCCTGGGTGGTGTAAACAGTTGAGTCCTTGACTGCTAACTGAAAGGTTGAAGGTTCTAGTCTACCAAGGCACCTCATAAGAAAGTCATGGTGATTTGCTTCCGAAAAATTAGCCATTGAAAACCGTATGGAGCACACTTCTACTCTGATACTTACGGGGTTGACACGAGTCAGAATCCACTAGGTATCAACTGCCAACTGGTAGGGAAGTTCAAGCCTAAGAGTACTGTCGAAAACAATGGGAATTTTGGTGGTAAGCAGTTAAGAGGAAGCTAGTAGCGCCCTGTGAGCGAGAAGCTAAAATAGTAGGCCAGCCAGTTTATTAGAGAGAACCAACGAAAAAGACAACTTAGAGCCCTCCTGGGGTCAGAACAAATCAACAAGACTGTCCTAAAAACCACAAATTCTTCATATATTAGTTAATAAACCACTAATGTTAACATGCTCTAGGGAAATAATAATATTTTCACCAGTTTGCCCATAATTTTCCATCTTTTTTTAAAATTACTGTTGCATAATTCCATTTACTTTACAATCTATTTATCTTTAACTTAGAGGAGACAATATAAAATGGATTATTTACGTGTCAAAAAACAAATCAGCAAAAGAACATAGCTTTGCAGCCACATATTGGATATGATCAAAAAAAAAGATAAAGAATATATTTTATTGGGAAAGTATTGGCAAAATGGAGACCCATAAATATAAAATAAACCATTTTGTTTTTTAAATAATGAACATGGGATATAGTGAAATAATTTAGGTTGAAAGAGCATGTGTAAATTTTATTTGATATTTGTAACTGAATTATGTTTCTTTCTATTTATGTAAATGAAGAAGTGATTTACTATTTTTAGCTGAAGATATATGAATTAAAATGATGGTTTATAGATGATTTATTTTTCTGGTTTGTTTATATTGTTAATACTGGAGATAAGATTTTCCAGGAAAAGTGATTATAACCACATGGATTTGCTATATTTAGCAAGACATTATGTATTAGTTTTCATCTACAAAAAAAATCTGGAGACGCAAATCAAAAAAACCCTTCTGTTTCTTACTTTAGATACATATAAATCTTAATTCTCGTAGCATCTACTTATTATGGGATATAAAAGATATCAGATTGTGTGGGTAATGAGATGTGCATTTGGAAAAGAGATAGCAAAAGATATATTAAAGATACCCATTCTTTAAATTTAACAGTTCTTATCACTCATAAGATAAATGTACAAATTAAGTATAAACATAAAAATGGAAATATCATTTGGAATTACAATACAAAAGTTATGCTTTCCAATTTTAAAATAAATAGTAAGATGAACTAACTACTTTGCCTCCAACTGGTTACTCAATTCAAAATCAATACAGTTAACTTCATAACATTCTTGGTTCCTATTCTGTTATTAACTAAATCTCCAACAATTTTACTTAGATGTGCACATTCTTGTAGCTGATGGGGTGACAATGGAGATATTCACCATGAGATAAGGATAACACCTTGGAGTCAAAAGTTAATAACATCTTTCTACCAGTCGACAAGCGGTAATACGGGAAACGAATAAATTGTATCTTTTGCAGTAGAGGTGGGATTAAGTGATAATCAGTCTTCCAGTGTGTGAAGTCATAGGGAGAATGGACCTTTATTATTGGGATATTAAGCACCCCCTGCAGTAGACCGTTACCTGTACCAATTCACCTCCATATGTATTTCACTGCTGTTAGGGAGAATTGCTGCTTCTCAATGAATATAGCAGAATCAAAATCAAAGAAACAATAGGACTTGTCCAGAACCACAAAAAAACGCCGGATATTAGAGAGAGATGGCCATATTTCGTGTTCTGATCACTTCAGTTGCATATATGACAAAGATCTGTATTGCGAGACAAGGAGGTCTGATTGAACAGTGGTTAAGAGGATGGCTGCTAATTGAAAAGTGGGCAGTTCAAACCCTCCAGTGGCTCTTCGGGAGTAAGATGTGGCAGTCTGCTTTCACAAAGATTATAGCCTTGGAAACCCTATGGGGCAGTTCTAGTCTGCCCTATAGGGTCACTATAATGTTTTTTGTTATTGTTATTGTTGTTGTTGATGTTTTGTTTGTTTTATTGTGTGAAAGGTTGACACCTTGCCCAACAAGGAAGTCCACGGCATATTCCTACTTTGTTTCAAGAGAAGTGCATGCTTCTGTGTGTGTGTGTGTGTGTGTGTGTGTATAAGTGAGTTTAAGGTAAGAATGTGCATACTGAGAAAAACAGCGTTTACAATATTTTACTCAACTCAACCCCAATCTCCCTTGTAGACTGGAGAAGTATTAAATTGTAGCAATATGGATAGTAATCACTGTAATCTGACTGCCTCTGTTTGTACGGCCACTGCATCACCTAGTAGTGGGGCAATACTGGAAAATTTATTAATCTTCTCTGTGCCTTTTTTTCTTTATATGAAAAATGGAGATACAATCATACATTCCTCATATGGTGACAGTGACGCAAAATTGACGATGTATGTCAATCACTTAAAACAGTGTATATTGTCTTTGTTGCTGCTTTTTGCTGTCAAGTTGGCTCAAACACATGGCAACCTTATGTATAACAGATAAAAACTGTGGCTCTGTCCTGAGCTATCTTCATAATCATTGGTATGTTTGAGTTTATTGCTGTGGGTATTATGTCAATTCAGCTCATTTTTGCTGACCTCTACTTTACTAAGGAGACCTGGTGGCACAGTGGTTAAGAGCTTGACTGCTAACCAAAAGGTTAGCAGTTTGAATACACCAGCTGCTCCTTGGAAACCTTATAGGGCAGTTTTACTCTATCCTGTAGAGTTGCTGAGTCAGAATACACTTGATGACAACGGATTTGGTTTTTGATTTTCTTTACCAAACATGATGTCCTTTTACCAAGCATGATGTCCTTTTCCCGATGATGTCTCCATGCTTCTAAGATGCGTTCTTGTTGTGTTTCTTCTAAGACTCATTTATTTGTTCATTTTTCTGACAGTCCATGGTATGTTTAATATTCTTGGCCCACATCACAGTTTAAAAGTGTCAATTCTTCTCTCTTCCTTTTTCATTGTCCCGCAATCACATGCATATAAGACCATTGAGAAGGTCATGCACTCCTTAGTCGTCAAAGTGACATCTTTGCTTTTTAAAACTTTAAAGGAGTATTTTTGCAGTAGATTTGAATAATGCACTATGTCATTTGATTTCCTCACTGCTATTTTCATGGCCATTGATTGTTGATCCAAATAAAATGAAATCATTGACAACTCTGATTTCTTCTCCATTCACCATAATGCTGTTTATTGGTGCAGTTGTGAAGATTTGATATTTTCTTCATGTTCAGGTTTAATCCATATTGAAGACTGTAATCTCTGACCTTCATCAGTATGTGCTTCAAGTTGTCTTGACAGAAATGATTGTGTCATCTGCATATCTCAGGTCGTTTATGAGTCCTCCACCAATCCTGATGCCACGTTCTTCTTCACATAGTCCAGTTTCTTGGATTATATGCTCATCATACAGAGTAAATAAGTATGACAAAATGATACAACCCTGCTGCACACTTTTCAAATATCAAATTCCAATTTCTGTTCCAGTGATTGCCTCTTTATCTACACACAGGTTCTGCATGAGGACAATCTAGTGTTCTGAAATTCCCAGTTTTTATAATGTTAACCATAATTTGTTATAATCCACACAGCCCAACGTCTTTGCACTGTCGATAAAACATAACTAAACATCTTCCTGGTATTCTCTGCTTTAGGCCATGATCCATCTGACATCAGCAGTGATAACCCTTGTTCCATGTCTTCTTTTGAATATGGCTTGAACGTCTGGAAGTTCCCTGTGGATGAATGGCTGAATTTGTTTTTGAATTATCTTCAGATTCCAGGGTCTAGCATATAATAAGAGATATTACACTTTAGCTATCATTATTACTGTTATGATATAAGGTGACTTAGTCTGAGTTTTACATGTTCGTGTAAATGGAAGAGTGTATATATTTCTGTTTCTATAGGTAGTTTATTAGAAAAATCGGGAGAGGATGCCTGTAGGGTTGTTAACTGAATGAGTTGAAGCAGGAAATTCCAGATCAATATACTTAAATATCAAAAGAAGTGATAACAAACCTGGTATCCTTTAAAAAAAACTCAAAAAAAATTTTAGACCCTCACCTGGATTGATTTCCACCCTGATTACAAATAAAGATGAACTTTAGGTACACCCAAAGTAGAACCAGTGTTTTATAAGATTCAGCTCAAAAATTTTTTTTAATTCAATGAATGCCACTCGTTTTTAATATATTAATCATAGAAACACCTTTCTTAACTTGACAGTAAGTGCAAACTGGCCATAATAAATTTGAAAAATTCTCAACTATACTCTCATGGGGGGCCCTGCTGGCGCACTCATTAAAGAGTTTGGCTGCTAACCAAAAGGTTGGCAGTTCAAATCCACCAGCTGCTCTCTATGGGGCAATTCTACTCTGTCCTATAGGGTCACGCTATGAGTCAGGAATTTATTTGACTGCAATGAGTTTTATACTCTCATGGAGAATTGAGCTTAAAAAATATCTATTTTGGACAAAGTGCTAAATAAGAACTCAGAATTTAAAGTAGTAATATTCATCTTTTGGGAGTAACATCATGTTAGTAACAGACAGTATTTGATTATTACTTTAGGATTAACAATGTTTTTGACATATATCTCTGAATTATTCATACCTCAAAATGTGTAAGTTAGATTATAATATGCCAATTTTACAAATGAACAGACTTAGTATTAGTGATATTCCAAAATATCCAGAAGTAATTAAGATGGTTTAGCTGTCTTGAACCATGTCTTATAACTCTATATCTGAGGGATTTACTTCACACCAAAATGCCTATGATATTCTATTAACTGAAAAGAGCCAAGATTATACCCTAATTTAAGTAAGATATGCATGTTCATAATATTTTAATACACTATTCCCAACAGATGTTTGACATTCAGTCAAGGTTATATCTCTAGAGAATGAAAACTAGGAATCATCATAACCTAATAAAGGACATACATTACTTTTTACAAATATATGAAACATAAAAATCCAAGTAAAACATTTTAGCTAAATCAAAATGACTACAAATACAGTCTAGTCTTACATCCTGTGTTTTTTGTCAATGTATCAGAATATTTGTTTTGTCAGACTTTGAGCTTAATTGTTGTTAGATGCCATCTAGTTGGTTCCCACACGTAAAGACCCTATGTACAACAGAAGGAAACACTGCCCGGTCCTGCACCATCCTCACAATCATTGCTGTATTTGAGCCTGTTGTTGCAGCCATTGTGTCAGTCTAACTCATCGAGGGTCTTCTTCATATTCACCAAGCCTCTACCTTATCAAGCATGATGTCTTTCTCTAGGGATTGGTTCCTCCTGATTACATGTCCAAAGTACCTGAGACAAAATCTGAACATCCTTGCTTCCAAGGAGGATTCTAGCTGTACTTCTTCCAAGACAAATTTATTCATTCTTGTGGCAGTCCATGGTACAGTCAATATTCTTCACCAATACCATAATTCAAAGACATCAATTCTTCTGTCTTCCTTATTAATTGCCCAACTTTCACACGTGTATGAGGAGATTGAAAATACCATAGCTTGGGCCAGGCACACCTTAGTCCTCAAAATGATATCTTTGCTTTTTAACACTTTAAAGAGGTCTTTTGCAGCAGAATTGCCCAATACAATATGTCGTTTGATTCCCTGACTGCTGCTTCCATGGGCGTTGATTATGGATCCAACTAAAATTAAATCCTTGACAACTTTCAATTTTTTCTCCATTCGTCATAATGTTGCTTATTGGTCTATTTGGGAGGATTTTTGTTTTCTTTATGTTGAGGTGTAATCCCTACTGAAGGCTGTCGTCTTTGATCTTCATCAGTAAGTGCTTCAAGTCCTCTTCACTTTCACCAAGCAAAGTTGTGTCTCCTGCATATTGCAGATTGTTAGTCTTCCACCAATCCTGATGCCACATTCTTCTCATATAGCCTAGCTTCTGTGATTATTTTCTCAGTATACAGATTGAATAAGTATAGTGAAAGGATACAACTCTGACACACACCTTTCCTGATTTTAAACCACACAGTATCCCCTTATTTTATTCAAACAACTACCTCTTGTTCTATGTACAGGTTTCACATGAGCACGATTAAGTGTTCTGGAATTCCCATTCTTTGCAATGTTATCCATAATTTGTTATGATCCATACAGTTGAATGCCTTTGCATAGTTAATAAAACACAGATAAACATCTTTCTGTTATTCTCTCACCTTTCTTTGGAATGGGCACAAATACAGATCTCTTCCAGTCAGCTGGTCAGGTAACCATCTTCCAAATCTCTTGGCATAGATGAGTGAGCACCTCAAGTGCTGAATCTGGTTTTTGAAACATCTCAACTGGTATTCTGTCAATTTCTGGAGGTTTGTTTTTCACCAAAGTTTTCACTGCAGCTTGGACTTCTTCCTTTAATACCAGTGGGTCTTAATCATATGCAGTCTCCTGAAATGGTTGAACATTGACCAGTTCTTTTTGGTACACTGACTCTACGTATTCCTTCCATCTGCCTTTGGTGCTGCCTGCATCGTTCAATATTTTGCAGACAGAATGCTTCAGTATTGCAATCCGAGGCTTGAATGTTTTTCTTCAGTCTTTCAGCTTGAGAAATGTTAAGCATGTTCTTCCGTTTTGGTTTTCTAACTCCAGGTCTTTGCACATTTCATTATAATACTTTGTCTTCTTGAGCTGTCCTTTGATATCGTCTGTTCAGCTCTTTTACTTCATCATTTTTTTCCATTCTCTTTAGTCACTCTATGTTCAAGAACAAGTTTCAGAGTCTCTTTTGACATCCATTTTGCTATTTTCTTTCTTTCCCATATATTTAATGACATTTTGCTTTCTTCATATATGATATCCTTGATGTCATCCCACAACTTGTCTGGTCTTCAGACATTAGTGTTCAATGTGTCAAATCTATTCTTGAGATGGTGTGATGGTTAAGATTGTGTGTCATCTCTGGGCCATGATTCTCAGTGTTTTGGCAGTATAATGTCATGACCACTTCCCTGTTGAAATTTGATATGCGATCACTCCCATGATGGAATCTGCTGAGTGGTACTGGTGGGAGCAGGGCCTGTGGCAGCTCACTGCCCTCTCAGCCTTCATCTCTCTGCCCTCTGCCACCTACTTCCTTCCTGCTCACCTTGTCAAGGATTTTTGGCTTGTTCTGTATCCTGCAGCTACCTCTTGTTTGTCTGATCTCTGGTTCTTGGGATTTGAGCTAGCAGCTTAGCAGCTTACCTCCTGATCTTGGGATTCGTCAGCCTTCACAGCCTGTGAGCAAGAGTCCTACTCTTCTGCCAGCAGATCTTGGGTTAGCCAGCCCGTGTGGCTACGTGAATCGGAAGCCCCTATCCTGATTCCTGGACTTGCGATGTACCAGGCTCTACAATCGCAAGCTGTTTCCTTGATATAAATCTCTCTTTATATATATATTTATACCCTTTACTGGTTTTGTTTCTTTAGAGAACCTAGCCTAAGACTGATGGTCTCCAAATTCAGGTGGGATATACTCAAGGTTGTATTTTGGTTTTCAGGGACTTGTTTTAATTTTCTTCAGTTTCAATTTCAACTTGCATTCGAACAATTGATGGTCTGTTCTATAGTCAGACCTGGCCTTGTTCTGACTGATGATATTGAGCTTTTCCATCATCTATTTCCACCAATGTAGTCAGTTTGATTCCTGCATTTTCCATCCAGTGAGGTTTACATGTATAGACAGTCACCCTTTGTGTTGTTGAGAAATGGTATTTGTAATAAATAAATTGTTGGTGTTATAACATTCTATCATGTGATCTCAGGCAACATTTCTATCACCAAGACCATATTATCCAACTACAGATCCTTCTTTTTTGTTTCCAACCTTCACATTCTCATCACCATTAATTATCAATGTATCTTGATTGCATGTTTGATCAATTTCAGACTGCAGAAGTTGGTAAAAATCTTCAATTTCCTCAACTTTGGCATTAATGGTTGGTAGGTTAAATTTGAATAAGAGTCGTATTAACTGGTCTTCCTTGTAGGCCAGTGGTATAGCTTGTAGCATCACAGCAACATGCAAGCCACCACAGTATGACAAACTGACAGATGTGTGGAGGTAAGCGTAATTAAAAACATAATTTTTTCATATTCCTTTACACTTCATAAATAAGATGTACCAAACTTATAAATTATTTTATTTTATAAAGCATATTTGTTTTTGCTTCTAATGATAGGTATATTGAAGAGAAACAAACTGCAGCTGTATAAGCATCATTAATCACAGAGTATCACGAATTAGTCTTTAATACAATTTTATGGCATGAAAGAGAGCTTCATGTGAGATTAGCAGCAATATTGCTTCATTAAACATTGTCAAGGAAAGTACAGTAATTTGAAATTTTTGAGCATATTGTTAGGATAGAAAGAAAAGCAGTAAGGCATATTAACTTATTTTCTTGATGGGTATATGAAACTTTTGTAATTAGAAGAGGAAAATAATGTTTACCTTATTTTAAACAGTTAAGAGAGTTAAACTAAAAAGTGATTTTTATAACTGCTCTGTTTTAATTAGTGTCTGAGCAATTACTAGAAAATTTTAATAATGTTTTTAAATTTTTGCATATCCCATTGAAAGTGATTTTACTTAACTACTTTTCATAAAAACTACTCAATGCGTCTTTTAAAATGTTAGCACAGTGTCTTTTAAATCTTTTAGATTTCATTTGACCTGCCATCCAGCTTAATCTGATAGCAGTCATATTTCAAGCCAGAAATGTTTCTATATCTCCCAGTAGTATTTTTCAAGCCATATTTTTTTCATACACACTCATGGTCTTAGTCGTCAATTCTCCATAGTCAAAAATTACCTTAATCTCTATTTTCCAATCCTTTAACTTATAAAACAATACTAGTACTGGTACCCCTACTAATGCTGCTGATGCCGCTATTCCTTCTGCTATAAATATCGACAATAATCACTGTAATATAAATTTTTCCATTCTTACTTTGGTCATGATATGGAAAACCAAAAACCAAACCGTTTGCCATCAAGTTGATTCCAACTCTTAGTGACCCTATAGGACAGAGTAAAACTGCCCTACAGGATTTCTAAGTAGTTGCTGGTGGTAGCCTAGCTCTTAACTGTGGCACTGTGCCACCAGGTCTCCATATGCTCATATATATTTAACAGGCAATATCATATTTTATATTTGCAACACCTATGTGTTAGATCCTTTTATTAATCATATTTTACACATGGGAAAATTGTAATTTCCCACATTCACACAGATAATATTTTGTAACCCACAAAACCAGGTGGTCTGATTCAAAAGCTCTTGCTTGCTCTTACTTCTATCTTGTAGGTGTATAAAATAATAATTTAACTTTTGTTGTATTATATATAATTTTAATGCATTATAATAATCCATTAATATGATCCAATAATCTATTAATATTAATTTGAAAATTAATATCAAATAAATTTTAAAATGTAATAATAAGCATTGATATTAGTACTTACATGCTTCATTATACTCTAGTTTAATTCTCCTACTTTGGATACCGAAAAAAAAAGCCAAACCCATTGCTGTTGAGTGGATTCCAACTCATAGCAGCCCTATAGGACAGAGTAGAACTGTCCCATAGGGTTTCCAAGGAGCGGCTGGTGGATTCAAACTGTTGACCTTTTGGTTAGCAGCCAAGCTCTTAATCACCGCCCCATCAGGGTTCCACTTACTGGATACTTGTTTTCAAAGTGATTCACTTTACTTTCTTTAAAGCTGTCATTTTTGTGTGCATTATATTCCTTGCTTTTGAATACTTCTCTCCTCCTACCCATTTCCAAATTTTCCATTGGTGAGAGGCAATTCTCCATAATGTTTCGGACTTCATATGGCACTTTTTGTCCTAGACTAGCTATTCAGTGATGTTTGTATAGCAAACACCCTGTAAGAAAGGAGCAGATTTGTTTGCTGTCTAGGAAAAGAAATGTAATGTTTCCTCTGGATCAAAGATTGGCAGATTTGCCAGCAGCCCCGTTTGTAAATTTCTGAGTTTCCTAAACTCAGGGTTCTTCAACTGTGGGGCAAATTTACTGTGTGCACAGCATCCACCTTGATGACTCAACACCATCCCCATGGGACTTGGAGGACAAGGAAAACCCATGCTAACCAGAAGCTCATGTTGCCTGCAGTGCCTTGAATAATAAAGTCCTTTGTTTCTGACCCAGAAGTCTCCTGAACGTCTGGCAGCATCTAGGAAACATTAGTAGGCTAACTTATTAGCTTCAAATTAGGATAAAATCTCAGACTCTTCACGTTACTGACAGCCATATGATTCTTCAAAAAACTTCCCTATGTTAAGTTTTCCCATCAATTTTTACTACATTGAATGCTCTAACATTCCTTATGATATGTAGAAGTAAAGATGAGGGGAGCAAATGTATATTTGCCAAAAAGAAAAAAAATAAAATTAGGCAGAAGGCAAAAAATATTCCAACAATAATTACAGGAAGGATACTGTAGCTGGTTGCATGAACACATAAAATATGAAGATAGATAAAACAGCAGTCATGTACAAGAGCTCATCCATTGCTTGTGGACTGGAGACACTGCAATCCAAAAGACGTAAGACACAATATTTATGCTCATTATGTTCAAATCTAGAAATAAGGAAAGACCCCTAATTCTCCATCTCCTCTTCTCCTAAAGTCCTGAATGTCCATAAAGTCACCTGTAACTGTTGATAAGTTTAGAAAAACTGATAAACCAAAATATTTAAATATTTACATTAGATTGCATCATATATTACTGCCTAAAACAGTGGTAAATTTATTGCGTTTACAATTATAATAATTCCAGTTAGAATGAACATATAAAAAGGGAAAATTTAAAAATCAACAACATTTCAAAACGTAAGAAAATAATACTTAATATCTGATTTACATAATTCTGCACAATTCTCTATTAAAAAATAGAAGACACAATAAAGAAATAGATGATAGGTAGGTAGGTTCTAAGGTTGGTAAATAGATAGATTAGACAGATAGGTAGGTAGACAGACAGATGGATAGATACATAGATAGATAGATACATAGAATTATTAAGAATTATTTTTTTATTCAGACAAATTTAATAACATTTAGTTGTAAATCAACATTAATAATAAAAAGATAAACTGAAATTGAAATGAAGGAATGGCTAAATTATAGATAAGTGTTTCTTGAGAAGAGCTTGTGAAAAATCAGCATTTATTCATCTTTAAATATTCGTGAGACTTTACCAGTAAAGTGCTCTCAACCTAGACATTACTTTGTGGGTAGTTTTTTGTTGTTGTTGTTGTTTGTTTTATCTTTAAATTAACTAATTTAATCTCTTTATTTATTGTAGATCTGTTCAGATTTTCTATTTCTTCTTGTGTCAGTTTTGCTAAATAGTTCTTTCTAACAATTTGTTCATCTAAGTTAATTTTTTCGCATACTGTTATTCATAGTCTTTCCTTATAATTCTTTTGATTTCTGTAAAGTCAGTAATAATGCCTTCTCAATCCTCATTGTGGAAATTTGAGTCTAGTCTCTCTTGCTCTTTTTTTTTTTTTTTTGGTTAGCCTAGATAAATTTGTCAATTCTGTTGATTTTTTTAAAGAACCAGCTGCAGCTGTTTGTATTGATTCCGTCTATTGTTTTTCCATTCTCTATTTCATTGATTTCCACTCTAATCCATATTATTATTCCTGCTTGCTTTGGAGCCCTGGTGGCTTTAGGTTGAGTTTGTTCTTCTTATTTCTTTGTGTTAAAGTGTAATGTTAGATTATTGATTTGAAATCTTTATTCCTTTTTAATATAGGCATATACATCTATAAATTTCCTTCAAAGTACTGTTTTATCTTCATCCTATAAGTTTTAATATATTGTGTCTTCTTTTTCATTCATCTCAAAGTAATTCTACTTTACTTTCTAATGTATTCTTTGCCCATTACTTATTTAGGAGTATGTTGTTTAATTTCCACATATTTTTGAATTCCTAAGTTTCCTTATTATATATTTATACTTTCATTATATAGTGGTCAGAGAACATACTTTGTAAGATTTAAATTGTTTTAAATTTATTGAGGCTTGTTTCTGCACCATATACAATAGTATATGGTCTATTTTGGAGAATAGTTCATGTGTACTTGAGAAGAATGTACTGTCTTACTCTATAATTAAGGTAGAATATTTTATAGATGTCTGTTAGTTCTGGTTGCTTTATAGTGTTTCATCAATTCTTCTATTTACTTGTTGATCTTCCACTTAATTGTTCTATCCGTTATTTAATGTGAGTTATTGAAATCTCCAACTAATATTATTTAATTATTTATTTCTCCCCAGACAAATCTCTTTCAATAAACTCTTACTGTTTATAATACCCTAACTAAAATTCAGAAAAATATGATTACATATACCCAGAGCTGAAATTATTAAGCTTCCAAAAAATGTTTTGCTTCTTAAGCTGTGTGAACTGACTCTGTATTATGAAAAATAAAAAAGTCAAATTTTTACTTTGCACTACCTTTTCCCACCACTTAACTTTCTATTATTGTTAGTATTATTGAGATTTTCGCTGTCAGAGATTAATAGTTTGTAATTACTTATGTGTTATGGATTGAACTGTGGCCATCCAATACATAGGTTGGGATCCTAACTCCTATACCTGTGGATGTAATCCCATTTGGGAATAGGATTTTCTTTGCTATACTAATGAGGCCATATCAGTGAGGGTTGTGTCTTAAACCAACCACTTGTGAGATATAAAAAAGCAGATTAGGCACAGACAAAGGCAGACACAGTGGGATAATTGACACTATCTGCAGACCATGGAGATAGACCAGTCTACAAGCCCAAGAACTCCAAGGATTGCTAGCTAGAGAAGATGAGACAAGGATTTTCCCCCAGAGGAGACAGAGAGAGAGCCTTCCCTAGAGCCAGTGCCCTGAATTCAGAATTCAAGCCTCCTAAACTGTGAGAAAATAAACTTCTGCTTGTTAAAGTCACCAACTTGTGATATTTCTGTTATAGCAGCACTAAGAAACTGAAACATTCTGTAATGAAAATTCTCATAGATACACCATCTTAGTTCTAAATTTAAAAGCATTCAGCTCAATACCAGTCTCTTTATTATGGGTTCTTCATTTATGGGCTAACACTTATGGCCTTGTTCTCCCCAACCCCCTTAGGATTTTTTTTTTCTTAGTGGGTTTGCGTGTTGCTATTGTATTTGAAGAACAATTTGGATAAATTTAAAATCCCTGGGTCACATTTTATTCCCTCTGAAATTCATAGATAGCACTCTACTCCTTTCTAAGATTTATTGTTGCTGTTAAGAAATATGAGGCCAATATTTTGTCCTCTGATCCTAGACAGGATTTTCCTGGGACACAATGGGCCCTTTTCTGAAAGGAGTTTTCAAAATTTTGGTTTTAACACATTGGAACTATTTTCTTCTATCATATCTTTGAGAAAAATACGCATGTGTTTGGTTTTCCTTTTCAGCAATACTAATTATGCAAATGTTGAATGATTTTTGTTTGTCTTTTACCTAGGTAGGTTAAGAATTACCCATATGCCCAAACTTCCCTTTGAGACCCTGACTCTCTTCCCTCCTGACCCATACATTAAATACCATTTGGCATTCTGCTTTGTGTTAAACAACTGTGTAAAACAGCATTCTAGTGCTGCCTATGGCCAAATCCTACTTCAAACTTAGTAAAAATTCAACACTTGCTGTGATCCTGTGCTATTCCCAGCCTCATGCTCGGTGCAAGAATGCTGCTGACTTGAAAATAAATGAATTTGTAGATTTTTATCAGATAAGTTGTAGAAATTAGACTGTACAATATATATGGAACATGATCTTCTTTAATTAAGATTTATACAAGCACAAATAACTGGTTCTATAGCACCAGTAAAAACCTGTGAGAGTAGGGGAATTGGCGTAATAAGAATATCTAACTAAACTGTAACATTCTAAGGGCCCTTGGACCATGACCTCAGGAAGATCCTTGAACCATGGACTGGAAAGATTTTCCATATGCTTTTAATTCATTTGCTCTGTAATAGATGACATCATTTCTTAGAATAGTTCTGCCCCTTTATGGCATCCTTCTCCTTACAGTATCCATCTATCAAGGAGGATTATAGTCTACTACTCTGTATATGAAGAAGAGCGGGACACCAGGATTGGAGGAAGACTCATTAACAACCTAGCATATGCAGATAGCACAACCTTGCTTGCTGACAGTGAAGAGGACTTGAAGCACTCACTGATGAAGATCAAAGGCCGCAACCTTCAGTACGGATTACACCTCAACATAAAGAAAACTAAAATCCTCACAATTGGACCAAAAAGCAGTATCATGATAAACAGAGAAAAGATTGAAGTTGTCAAGGATTTCATTTTACTTCGATCAACAATCATTGTCCATGGAAACAGCAGTCAAGAAATCAAATGACACATTGCATTGGACACATCTACTGCAAAAGACCTCTTTAAAGTTTTAAAAAGTAAAGATGTCACCTTGAAGATTAAAATGCACCTGACCCAAACCATGGTGTTTTCATTTGCCTTACATGAATGCAAAAAATGGGGAGTGAATAAGGAAGATCTAAGAAGAATTGACGCCTTTGAGTAATGGTGTTGGTGAAGAATATTGACAATACCATGGACTGCCAGAGGAAGGAACAAATCTGTCTTGGAAGAAGTACAGCCAGAATCCTCCTTAGAAGCAAGGGTGGTAAGACTTCATCTCACATACTTTGGACATGTTATCAGAGAGATCCGTCCCTGGAGAAGGACGTCATGCATGGTAAAGTAGAGGGTCATCGAAAAAGAGGAAGACCCTCAATAAGTTGGATTGACACAGTGGCTGCAACAATGGGCTCAAACATAACAAAGATTGTGAAGATGGTGCAGGACCAGGCAGTGTTTCCTTCTATTGTACATAGGGTTGCTATGAGTCGGAACAGATTCAAAGGCACCTAACAATAACAACAACACTGTATAACTGAGTTATGGCCATGTGACTTAGCTTCATTAATGAAATGTAAGTAGAAGCAGACATGTCACTTCTGAGCAGAAGCTTTACAATTCACTATAATATTCTCTTTGTCTATTTCCTCTTAAACATAGTGACTAATAACATTCCAGATAAGGGCTACCCTGTCAGTCTTGGGTCCATGATGGATCAGAGCTGCAGCTTGAGTATGCAATGCAAATGGGAAATAAATGTCTACTGTTATAAACCAATAAATGGTGGGTGATTGTTCCTATATATGTTGTTGTTATTATTGCTTTTGTGTACCTGTGTTCATCAAGTCGATTCCAACTCATAGTTACCCAATGTGAGAGCGTAGAGTTGCCCCATGAGGTTTCCTAGACTGTTATCTTTATGGGGAGCCCTAGTAGCACAGTGGTTAAGAGTGCAGCTGCTAACCAAAAGATCGTCAGTTCAAATCTACAAGCTTCTCCTTGGAAGCTCTATGGGGTAGTTCTATTCTGTCCTACAGGGTCGCTGTGAGACAGAATCAACTCAAAGGCAATGAGTATATAATCTTTATGTGGAAAACCAAAGACTACAGCCTTCAGTATAGATTATACCTCAACATAAAGAAAAAAAATCCTCACAACTGGACTAATAAACAATATCATGATAAATGGAGAAAAGATTGAAGTTGTCAAGGATTTCATTTTACTTAGATCCATATTCAAGGCCCATGGAAGCAGCAGTCAAGAAATCAAAGGACACATTGCACTGAGAAAATCTGCTGCAAAAAATCTCTTTCAAGTGTTAAAAAGCAAAGATGTCACTTTAAGGACTAAGGCGCGCCTGACCCAAGCCATTGTTTTTTCAACTGCCTGGTTTGCATGTGAAAGTTGGGCAACGAATAAGGAAGATGAAAGAAGAATTGATGCCTTTGAATTATGGTATTGGCGAAGAATATTGAATATATCATGGACTACCAGAAGAATGAACAAATCTGTCTTGGAAGAAGTACAGCCAGAATGCTACTTAGAAGCAAGGTCATGTACTTCGGGCATGTTATCAGGAGGGACCAGTCCCTGGAGAAGGATATCATTCCTGGAAAAGTAGAGGGTCAGAGAGAAAGAAGAAGACCCTCAATGAGATGGATTGACACAGTGGCTGCAACAATGGGCTCAAACATGTCACTGATTGTGATGTTGGTGCAGAACTGGGCAGCGTTTCATTCTGCTGTACATAGGGTCACTAGGAGTAGGATCTAACTCAAGGGCACCTAACGGCAACAACAATCTTTATGGGAGTAGATTGCCAGGTCCTTTTTCCCATTGAGCTGCTGGTGAGTTTGTACTGCTGACTTTTCAGTTAGCAGCTGAGCCAACAAGGATCCTTGTTACTATATATAACAGACTAAATTGTCAGATCAGTATTCTCTTCAGAAATCGGTTTATTATTTACCCATCTCTGCCTTTATCTTTCTCTGTCTCTTTGTGCCTATTTGCCTTGCTCTTTCTCTCTGCTTCTTTCTTCTTTTCTTGTTGTTCAGATTTCTTGGGAATAAATTCAGTATTGTTCAGCTTAGGTCAAATACATGCTCTTTGCCCAATCAGCTGTGACTGGAGAAACTGAGGGGAATATATTTTTCAAAATCTTTTCCAGAATCCTTCACTATAAAGGATGAGAAAGAGAAATAAAGTAGACTGTTCCAAGTGGTGAAGACATTCTAAAATATTTCTAAGATCGTTCTCTATCTATAGTTTTTGGTTGCTTTCTGTCTTGCACCAATGTCACACCATTTTAGTTGCTCTAAATTTAAATAAACCTTTACATTGTTAATGTAGGTCCACTTCTTAGTCTGTATTTTCTGTATTTAAATTGCCTATTTTAGGTATATTTATCCTTCTATTTGAAGGCAAATTACTGTTTGTGATGGTTAAGGCTGTGTGTCAACTTGGCTGGGCCAAGGTTCTCAGTGGTTTGTCAGTTATGATGTAGTCTTGCAGTTATGTGATGATGTAATCACCTCCATGATGAGATCCGTTATAAGCAACCAATCAGTTAAAGCCAGTTTCCTTAGGGGTGTGGACTCTATCCAATATATATATAGACTTTCTGGCAAAGCTCCCTCTGAATCCTGTGTTCGGCTTGTCATCATTTGAACTCCAGTTCTTGGACTTGAGCTAGCAGCCTGCCATCTTACCTGCCGATCTTAGATTGATCAGCCTCCACAGCCTGTGAGTCAGCAGCCTGATGTCTGACCTACCGATCTTGGGTCCATCAGCCCCTGTAGATATGTGAGTCAGGAGAAGCTTCCAGCCAGACTCCTGATCCATGGACTTGGGAGTTTCCGGCCTCTACAACCGCTTGAGCCATTTCGTTGATACAAATTTATCTCTCTCTTTCTTCCTCTCTTTCTGTCTCTCTATATACACACACACTACACTGGTTTTGCTTCTCTGGAGAACTCAGCCTAAGATACTAATGTCAAGTTATGTTTTTAAAAACTCTCTTAAGATTTTATACTTTTATAGATACACTAATTCGTTTTAGGAGTATCTTTAAACTATTCATCTTTTTTTCCAAAGGACATAGCATAGTTTCCCTCTCTCTCTCTCTCTCTCTCTCTCTCTATATATATATATATATATATATATGAATTTTTCTCTGTAAAGAACTTCCATAATTTTTAAAATTTATTTTTAAGAGAATAAAAAGAAAAGGCACAGACTTGGAGAAAATACTTGAAAATCACATATCTGAGACAGGACTTTTACAGAAAATATACGATGGACTCTTAAAACTCAACAATAGAAAATGAACCTAATTGAAAAAATCAGCAGAAAATATGGGCATCTCACAAAGGTTTACAGATGGCAAATAAACATATGAAAAGATAGTCAATATTATATGCCATTAGGTATACAATGAGATGCTATTACAAACTTATTAGAACGGCTAAAATCTAAAACACTGACAACACACAGTGCTGGCAAGGATATGGAGCAACAGTAACATTCATGCATTGCTGGAAGGGATGCAAAATGGTACAGCCACTTTGGAAGACAGTTTGGCAGTTTCTTATAAAACTAAACATGTGCTTACCCTACAATCCCAGCCATCACACACCTAGGTATTTACTCAAACGACTTGAAATCTTATGCTCACACAAATACATGCACACGAATATTTACAGGAACTTTTTCATAATTGCCACAACATTGGAAGCAACCAAGATGTACTTAAATAGGTGAATAGATAAACAAACTGTGGTATAGCCGTAAGTTAGAATATTAGTGATAAAAAGAAGTGACCTATCAAGCCACAAAAAGACATGGAGGAAATTTAAGTGCATATTACTATGTGAAACATGATTCTTAGAGACAGCTACATAGTCTTTGATGTTAACTACATGACATCCTAGAGAACACAAAACTATTGAAACAGTAAAAAAAATAGTGATGACAGGGGTTCAGAGGGTTGAATAGGAAGAGCACGAGGGGTTTTCAGGGCAATGACACTATTCTGCATGACACCGTAATGGTGGATACATGACCTTATGAATTAGTGAAGACCTACAGAACTATATCACCACACATTTATCAGTTTGTTTTACTATGATGGATTGCCTGTTGCAGTGATACTGGATGCTATGCCACCAGTATTTCAAATACCAGCAGGGATACCCATAGTGGACAAGTTTCAGAGAAACCTCCAGACTAAGACGGACTAGAAAGAAAGGCCTGGTAATATATTTCCAAAAATTAGCCAATGAATTCTTGTGGATCCCAATAGAAGACTGTCTGATACAGTGTTGGAAGAGGAACCCCCTAAGTTAGAAGGTACTCAAAATACACAGTGACAAAAAAATGGACTTGAGCATACCAATAATCATGAAGATGGTGCAGGACCAGGCGACATTTTATTTGTTATACCTGAGGTCATCATGAGTTAGAGCTCACTCAGTGGCAGCTAACAGCAACAACAACAACATAGTAAACAATGTAAACTGTGGACTTTAGATAATAGTAATGTAACAGCATTTTTCATCAGTTGTAATAAGTGTACCATATTAATGCAAGATATTAATAAGGGAAACTATTTATGAAGGGAGCAGGAATGCATAGAAACACTTTATACTTTCTGCTCATTTTTTCTTTAAATTTAATCTTCTCAAAAAAATAGTATATTGATTAAAAAAAAAAGAAAGAAAACAAAACAACTTCTTTTTTTTTTCCAGGTACCATAGATGTTGTGCTGCTATTGTGAGTTACTTGCAAATGCGTACCCAAATGAAGACAAGAAAAATTCAAAAGGATTTGTGTACTTGTATACTTGCTGATATATCACATAAGTGGACATGTAATGTTTGATAGTCTTGCTTTTGATGATGCCAAAATTGATCCACATCTGAGGTGGCGACAGCCTATTTCTTTCATTGGTAATTACTGTTTATCTTTTTTTTTCCCCTAATGGTTTTCCCATCAGTTGATTACCATTGACTTGAGTTATAAATTACCCGAGGATCTTCAAAATGGTGATTTTCTAATTTTATGTTTCCATTTGCATTTTAGTTGGAAACCATCTGTATAGAAATGCCCCAGGCCTAGAACTGGTCATTTCTCCAAGGAACATTTTCCTTTCAATGAGAAATGCTATTTAGATGTCATAGCCTGAGTGCTGAAATTGCCCTTCATTAATGAACCCCAATGCTTCTAGCCATTTGCAATGACCAGAGAAAGGAATGCTTAGTTTTAAAATTAGGAAATAAATGATAGTTTCCCTATAGTCAACTTCAGGATTACAGATATTTTACTGAAATGCTGTAATTTTACTTTTGTTTCTCTTTCTATTCTTCTGAAAATACTAAATAACAACACAGCCATAACTTATTTGCTTAGTCCTACATACATATGCAGTAATTTCAGTTTATTTTATTAATTTTTGTTATATTTTATTTTTTTTCCTTGCATTTTTGTTGTATGTTCTTGTTTATTTTCCATTTAAAGGGTATTTTTTGTGCTTACTATTGTTGTGTGTTTGTATGAAATATTTATATATTTCCAGAGTAAAAATTATATTTAGAGGTACCTTAAGAGCAGCATCATTTCTACCCCTTTCTTCCACCCTACTTCCTCCCTCCATGTGTAGGAAACATGTTTTGTTAGATTTTGATTTAGTTTTCTTTATGTTTAAAAAATTAAGCAAATACATTTATTGCCTCTTTTTTTCACAAAAGGTAATATTTTTATATCCTTTATTCCCCCAATCAATAATATATCCTTAGGGTATTTAGCACTATCAGTGCATGGAGACTTTCCTTGTTGTTTTTATGATCTTAATATTTCGTTATGGGCTGTTTCAGTAATACAGTCTTTCATTGATTGAGAGTTGTATTGTCTCCCATTTTGCTATTATAAATAAGCAAAGTAAAGATGCTGTGCATATGTTATTTCATATTTTTGAAAGGATAGATCTCTGTTTTTTTTAAGGGATGTCCAGGATATGGGATTATTGGGTAAAGATTAAATGCATAGGAAGTTGGCATATTTTGCCACAATCTGTTGTATAGTGTTTGTTTGTGTTCCAATCAACAATGTACAAGTGTGCTTGTTCCCACAGAGTCTCACTAACAGATTATTTGACAAACTTTTGGATGAGAATTGATATCTCAGTGTAGTTTTATTTGCATTTATGTGATTACATGTGCTACTAAGCATTGTTTCATATGTGTAAGGACATTTTCATTTATTGTTCTATAAATTTTCTATCTTACTTGGTTTTAGATTTTCATTGAGGTGGTAACTCTTCTTCATTTTTAAGACATACACATACACACATTATTTGGTATATTAGTCTTTGGTCTTTATGTGAGCAGAATTGTTTTTCTGTGTCTTTAATTTATCTTTTTTGCATAGTTTTGGAGATTCTCCCATGCAAACATTTTATCTGTCTTTTAAAAAATGTTTACTTAGTTGAATATATTTATACAGTCTTTAATAAATTCTGGATATTTTAGTTTAGATTTAGAGAGGTTTTCCCATATCTTGGGCTATTATAAGAGAAATCACCTGTTTAGTACTTGTATGATTTCTTATTTTAGTATTTCTATGATTCCTTTTTTAAAATTTAGATTCAGATCCATTCGCGATCTATCCTTGTATACAGTGGATACAATTTTATCAAATAGCTATCCAGTTATCTCAGGATCATTATTATAAAGTTCATAATTTCTCCACTAACTTGAGATTCTACTTTTATCCTATGCTAAATATCCATATGAAAATGTGCCTGTATCTAAATTTTCTATTATGTTCTAAAGTGGAGGAAGAGCAAGGATACAGTGGAACAAAATGAGAACAAACTGAAAACTGTGAGAATCACCCACCACCTCCAAATTTGATGATGCTGGTGTCCCACAAGAAAAGTTGCCAAGCTTCATCATGGACGTAAATACGCCTCTATCCCCAGAGTTGGAAATGGTGGAACAGCTTCAAACCCATGGCAATGGGGTGACCCAGTGGAGAAGTACCACCCTGTGTGAGCTGAAAAATCACCTGGTGCCTCTTCACAGATCTTCCAGTTATAAAGACAATGTTGTTGCTTCTTTGCTTTCACCTTCCAGACCTCATACAAAATGCTTTGCATGGGCCACTTTAAGCAGAAATACATGGGAAAGGAAATATTGGGAAACCTAATTTAGCAGAGACAAGTCAATGTTTAATAAACCACTACAGTACAAATCTGATAAACTTGGCACTCAAATTGACCTTAAAGCCATATGTAACATCCAAATAAAGACAATAACAGTCATGCTTCCTTCAGACCTAATTCATTTGTTCCATGTGCAAAGAAAACAAGCTTCTCCTTTCCCAAAAAGAAGTCACTAAATCACCTTTTCACCTTTGTTTGATGTTTACTATTTTTCTAGCTGAGTCACACTACCCTATTTATAACTTAAATGTTGACATATTAAAGTTAACTACTGTTAACATACTTTATATTAGTAGGGGAAAGATAATGGAGGAGTTGCTTTATATACACACAGATACAAGCAAACATATTCCTACCAGTTGAAGAAAGAATCCCTCATAAATATTGTAGTTTTTTTTCCTGCAACTGTTTTTATGAGCATAGCTGGTATTTATAACTATCTTTTCCCAGTAGCCATTCTGTATACCTTTGCCTCCAAGAAGTACTTAGCTGACCGTGGTTCTTTATATCAAGCAGTTACCCAAACCTTAATCCCTGAAGAGTATGAATCAAGAATTAGGTGGTTGTATTTTTCCACTGACTTCAATCATAGACATGGGGGCACTAAGTAGCACTCCAGGAGATTTCCTCCATTCAAAAAATAATCGTCTTTATTCTACTGAGCAATAACCTCCCAAACTTTGCCTTCATAGTGAAGATGGAACATCGGAACCAGTACGGTAAACTCCTTCTTTGCCTGTCGATTTGCTAGTATGAGGAACCTAAATTGGTCAGATGGTGGTCTCAACTTCTTAGTCAATTGTAACATTGTTGTGTCCTCTAGTGGAACTAAGACCTCTTTACCATGACAGCCCAAATTTACAGGGATGGGAAACAAATATTTTTCCAGTTGATTACTTTCCAGAGTAGGTATCTATTTTACTGAGAATATTTCCAGTTCAGTGAGAAGAAAGTTTTCATGATGGAAGTTGTCCAATAACTTCATAGCTTAAAGCCCTACGGAATGATGCTATATCAAGTCCTCAGTGTTGACTCCTGCTTTTAGCAAGTTGAGCACTCTTTAGTGGCTGTAGCCATATCAGTCTTGTTGAGTGGAAGCTTATGTTGATTATCCCATGTTTAGCCTTGATCTGTGTCACCATGGGCACTTTGTTCATAAAATCATTGGACATTGACAAAAGAGAATGAGGAAGGGGCTCATTAAAATTCATATAATATATGGCATCTTATCTTCCTAATTATTACAATGTTACTCTGCTGAGATGATCCTTTGATGAGCTTATGCATAAAACACAAATATTTTCACATTCTATGTTCATCTGGAGAGTTCTAGCTGCATACTTCTTCTCCAAAGCTCCTTATTACCAGTTTCCCGGCTGTGTTCCTTTAGGTCTATGGCCATTCGGCCAAACGTTAGTGACAGTCAATGCCTATCTAGACCTGTAGTCATCTCTCCTTCCAGGAAAATAAATAACCAGCCTCCCTGCTTGGATTTCTGTCCCCAGAAGGATTTCTCCTCACCATGATAATTAAAAGCTACATTGAAGTGGTTGTTGTTGTTAGTTACCATCGAGTTGATTCTGATTCATGGCAACCCCATATGTGCAGAAAAGAACTGTCCCATTGGGTTTTCAAGGCTATAAACTTTCTAAAACAGATTGTCAAGCCTGACTTCTGAGGTGCCTGTGAGTGAGTTTGAACCACCAACCTTTCAGCTGATAGTTGAGCACTTACCCATTTGTGCCAGCCAGGGACTCCTTTGGAGTGGTAGGTAGAGTGAAAAAAGACATTTTACAGGTCAACAGTTGCATACCAAGTACCATTGGATGTGCTGCTCTGATCCAGAAATGCAACCACTTCTGGAAAAGCAGCTAGGATTAGAATCACTACCTTACTACATTTAAAACAATCCACTCTCATTTTCCAAAACTCATCTGTTTTCTGCACAGGCTACAAAGGTGACTTGAATGGGTATGTAGTAGGAAACACCATGCCTATATCTTTCAAATGCTTGATACTGGCACTGCTCTCTGCAGTCCCTTCAGGAATAAGTAATTGCTTTTGATTTACGATTTTGATAAGTAGCAGCAGTTCTAGTGGTTTCCATTTTGGCTTTGCTACCGTAATAGCCCTCACTCCATGACTCAGGGGACCAATGTGGAGATGATGCCAGATCCTGAATAAACATATTACAATTATGCATTTCAGAACCGGGACAACTGTGAAATCTACTTGAGCAAAAAACCACTGATCACCTGTGGTCCTCCTCTGAGTGGTGGACCACAAAGACACATCAAGTCTTCCTGAGTCAGTGTTAATTCAGAGTGAGTATTCAATTATTTCACAAAAGTCTTACGATGTTCCCTTCTTCAATTCAGAATTTCCCTGAAAAATGGTTTCAGGTTCTTTTTGGAAAGACCAGGTGGAATATTAATAGTATAAATAGTTTACAGTGTAGCAAAGTCTTTCTACAACGGGATCAAGCTTCCTCTTTATTCAAGAGGCTTGGGATCTGTGAACTGGCACATCAGGGAGTTGATTGAAGGGCCATGCCTCTCTATTTATGTGATTCAAGTCATGTTGATTTATGTTCACTGCAATTGAATATTTTTCATTTATACATATTACATAAGATCTGCATAGAAACACCCAACTATTCTGTTCTACTAGTTTCCGTGGAGTTAATTCTGACTCATGGAGACCACATGTGTGACAGAATAGAACTATGCTCCATAGAATTTCCAATGGCTGATTTTTCCAAAGTAGGTCACTAAGCCTTTCTTACGAGGCAACTCTGGGTAGATTTAAATCTCCAACTTTTCTGTTAGCAGCCAAGCGTGTTAAGCATTTCTAACACAGAAAGACTTCAATTCCGTTCTAGGGATATCATAATAACTAGTAAAGACCAAAGATATCTATGGGTGAGATTATTCTGATTATTTCTTTGACTCAGAAGTTCTTTACCATAATCATGCTCACTCTGTGTTGGGTGACTAAGTGAAGTCTTTTGGTTTTGACAGCCTGGGTTTGAGAACCCAGTTCAATAGTAGCATTACTGGTCTGCAGAGAAGGACAACCATGCAGCTTCTCAAAGATGCTGGGGTTACCTTATTGAATGCATTTCTTATGGGTGCAGTGAAGAAATTGTCATTTTCACCTTCTTGGGAGACATAATTATGGAGTGGGTGAAAAAAGTTGTACATGAAAAATCCACTCTAGTAATGTAGTCTCCTTCAGCTGTTGGATACGTTCGTCTACAGTATTCCAAGGATTTTCCAGCATTTCAACTTCATTTAAATTAGGCTACATGTGTATTCAAGATTTAGCCAAGCAATTTTTAGAGCCATTCTCAGTCTCTCAAACTAACACCTGGATTCTAAAATCTTGGCTTAGTGAATCCATGTAAATAAATTTAGCCCGACACAACTTTATGTTTCTCCCACCTGATCTCTCCAAGTTTCTGTTAATAGAACTTGGCAAAATCATGAAATATTTTGGTGTGCATCACACATCCTCCTAGGTCCTAGGTCTGGAAGCAATGAGAGGTAGTGGGGAGAGTTCCTGAGGAGAATACATAGTCTCTTGCAGGGAAGCTATCTCAGGTCAGAACATCACAGGTTATTCAGGCAAAAGGAGAAAAACGTTTGTCAAACACAGGTGGAAGGGCTACTTCTACTGGCAAAGAAGGCTCTGCAGAACTTAGGGGATCCAGATCCCCAGTTGTGTTGGAATCTGCTCATATGCTCCCATTCTAATTTTCTAGATCTCATTTCCTTCCAATCAGTGCTGTTATTTTAACATTAGAGAAACCAAACCAAACAAACAAACAAAAAACCTTGCTGTCTAATCAATTCTGACTCTTAGTAACCCTACAAGACAGAATAGTATTGCTCCATAGGGTTTCCAAGGCTGTAATCTTTATGCAAGCAGAACGTCACGTCTTTCTCCCACGGAGTGGCTTGTGGGTTCTAATTGCCGACCTTTTGGTTAGCAGCTGAGTGCTAAACTACTACTCCACCAGAACGCCTTTAGATATCCTAATAATTTCAAAATTCAATTTGCATTGTAATTCAGCGATCTACAGGATTTGACTTTGGATTTGTTTTTCAGAAATTTTGGCATTATGGCTACAAGAGATAGGGTTTTCTACTAGGCCAGTCATAGAATAATTTAGATCCCTTATGTGGACGTTAAGCTGAACTCAATATTTCCATTTTCTCAAGTCCCCCAGAAAACTTAGAGACAGTCCACTCATGCAATAAAATACCTTATTTACTTGCAATTCTCTATGGAAAAAAATCTTAGTAGGCTAAACTTTGTCTTCTATAGGCATGTGATTATAGCTAAATACAAATGATTATTTGCATTAACTCCTGAAAATAGAGTCAGTGATGCCTTTAAATCGAATCAGATTTTGAGAACAATCTTAGATAACTAAAAACCAATTCACAGAACTTATCCATTAAGGTACTGCTTTCTGGAAGAGTTTTCCATACCAATTTCCCTATCAACTAGTGTTTAATCAGAAAAGCAGAACCTGGTGAAGGGTAAGACAGTACCCAATACTGGGGAAACCAGCACAACTTGTACAAGGAAAGGTCATGGAAGCTCCCTAGACACATCCAAACTCCCTGAGGAACTGCATTGCTGGGCAGAGGGCTGTGGGGACCATGGTCTCAGGGAACATCTAGATCAACTGGCATAACACAGTTTATAAAGACAATGTTCTACATTCTACCTTGGTGAGTAGCGTTTGGGGTCTTAAAAGCCTGTGAGCAGCCATCTAAGATACTCCACTGGTCTCACCCCTTTGGGAGGAAGGGAGAATGAAGAGAACAGGATACAAGGAAAAGATTAGTCCAAAGGATTAATGGACCACAGCTATCAAGGCATCCACCAGACTGAGTCCAGTACATCTAGATGGTGCCCGGCTACCACCACAGACTGCTCTGACCGGGATCACAACAGAGGGTTCTGGACAGAGCTGGAGAAGGATGTAGAACAAAATTCTAACACACACACACAAAAGACCAGACTTACTGGCCTGAAAGAGACTGGAGAAACTCTGAGAGTATGGACCCCAGACACGCTTTTAGCTCAGTGGTGAAGTCACTTCTGAGGTTTACCATTCAGCCAGGGATTGGACAGCCCCATAAAACAAAACAGGACTAATGAGACACAGCAGTCCAGGGACAAGGACTAGAAGGCAGAAGGGGACAGGAAAGCTGGTGGTAGGGAACCCAAGGTTCCCTGTAAGGACAGTGTTGACATGTAGTGGGGTCGTTAACCATTATCATAGGGCAACATGTGTATTAACAGTTTAATGAGAAACTATTTTGTTCTGTAAACCTTCGTCTAAAGTGAGAATAGCAGCACAACGGGAAGAACATAATCAATGTCACTGAACTGTCCATGTAGAAATTTTTGAAATGATGTATCTTTGGTTATGTATATTTTCACCAAAAAAAAGGTCAAGAAGGGAGAGGGTTGACATGTCGTGGGGTTGTTAACCAATGTCATAAAACATTATGTGTACTGACTGTTTAATGAGAAACTATTTGTT
>NW_004443949.1:8099398-8127868 GCF_000243295.1 Trichechus manatus latirostris | reverse complement strand
ACATGTCGTGGGGTTGTTAACCAATGTCATAAAACATTATGTGTACTGACTGTTTAATGAGAAACTATTTGTTCTGTAAACCTTCACCTGAAGTACAATTAAAACAAAAAAGAAAAGCAGAACCACTGGAAGGGAGACAAATGTCTTCAAGGTTTTTGTCTTTGTGTCTGATGCTGGGGTTTGAAATCTGCAGGAAAGGCAAATAGGAAAAAAAGACAGGTGGAGAGGACAAATTGTAATCCAGAAGCATGAGCTAGAACACAGGAATATAGACTGGAACTACTGACAGTATCTCAGCACCTCCAGGGGCACTGATCTAGGAGTTCTTCAGGAAACATTGGTGCCCTTCATAGCAGAGCTATGGGAAATGTTGAGAAGTTGCAGGCTTAGCTACTGTCCCATAACAAGGGTAGCCAGGAAGTAAATGACAACATGTTTGAGTTGTAATAGTGCTTGCTGTTCCTGCATCAACTGTCTGAGCATAAAAAAAATATGGTTTTGCCTCTCTTCCACCTTCTAAATCTCACTTGAACTATCTCCTGTGGATTACACTAATGGGAAAAATACAGAAAAAGGAATTCTGAGAAAGGTAGTTCAACGTAGCCAATTGACACAATAGGTAACCTCAGACAGTCATTTGCTTTTCTTTTTCATTTGCTTTCTTTTTCTTTTTTCTCTCACTATTTGGGACATTTACTTTTCCATATGGATTTATAACATTTGTCCAACCCAACAAAAACAAAATGGTATTTTTATAGAAGCATTATATTTAAAAATTTCCTAAAGGAGAATTTTTGTTTTGATGACGTTGATTCTTGATTCTTGCCAAGAGAAAGGTGTGTCTTTCCAATTGTTCAGCATATTTCTGTGACTTTCAAGCCTGTTTTAATGTTTCTCCATGCAAGATTTGAACACTTATTGTAAGTATTATCTTCATTGCTCTTGCAAGTTGAACATCTATCCCATTATACCTGCTAACTGGTAAACTGTACATATGAAGACTATTTCTGCTTATAACTTTATATCCTGCTACTAACCAAATTATTGTGGTTTTTTATTTGTTTGTTTATAATAATTCTTCTTTAGTTTCTCGGTTATTCAATAATGTCATCTGTAAAAAGGCATAATTTTATTTTCTCCTTTCCAATGCTCATGACACTAGTTGATCTATAAAATCTAACCTCCACATAACTGTAAACACTGAAGAAGAAAACCAAACCAAACAAACAAAACCAATTAAAAGCATTTACATTTTTAAGTCAAGAAATATTGAATGAATAAAAAGAATGCTTTTTTTTAAATACTAAAAACGTTCATGGTGTGTGTGGGAAATTTGATCAAGCTGTACTAAACACTGAGGTGTATCCTATTAAAAGTATTGGTTATAATCATGAGTTAAAAGATAACAGTTTAGGAATTTAAACTTGGTAATAAATACTAAATTCTCATTTCTCATTCTCGTCTCTCATTTCTCTTAATTCGTTTTTCAGGTATTGTTTACTTCATAATCTACTGGGTGAATTGTTAAGAGCTCTCTTCAAAAATCATTTATTTTCTACTGTCACAAATTTCAACTTCAATGATTAAATCTCATGTACACACAGTTTCTTTTTATTCCAACATCTTTTTTTTATAATTCTTATTTTATAATCTTGGGATTTGGACTGGTGTAACTTCTCTCTTTATCATCTTAAATATTCTAAAGTCAATTATTTTATAGTCATTTTTTAAATTATTCAATTATTTTTTATTTCATCTGGAACATCAAGACCGCTGATTGATTTGTTAACAGACTTACTATTATGTTTCCTCAAAGCTTTTTTTTCTGTTACCTTGACTTGAATTCCTCTTTCCTCTATCTCTTTCCTTACCTCTCCATGTGTAGTCGTTTTGAGGTTTCCTCCATAACTATCCCATTATCTACAATTTTGAAGATATTATTTTATTTGTACTACAGTGGTCCTGCCCTGTGGTAATATGCACAAAAACACAGCTTTAGTTACCTCCCCAGCAGCTTGGACCACTTCCTGGTTATGTGGTTTTCTTTGCTCCCCCTAGCATTTCCGCCCCTGTAGGAAGGGTTACATTTTTATATAAACACATCCCTAGCCAGGCAGTACATGTTGCAGATTTTGAATCTTATTTCATAGGCTGGGGAGCTTTGCTATTTCCTGTCTCTGAGAGGGAGCCTGACTCCTGACTTGCCCTCTCATCAGACATTTTCATGAGGGTTAAGTCAGATATGAGAGTGTTTCTCTAAGTGTAAAATACCCTATCAAACACTTCGTGCTAAAATTGGTGAAATTTGATTTAGAACTTAGGAGATCATAGGTGAATTTTCAGAAGAGTTATGTGTGTTGAAACCACCTTAACATTTGTTTATGAAGAAATATTTAGAGTTAGAAAAATAGCATGTGGAGTGCTGTTTCAAGATTTTTGCTTATTTGAGGGAGGTAAAAAGCTAGACTGACGTAAGGTGAAGGAATGGCTAGAAGATTTTAAAATATATGGAGGCCATAATTATACCTAAACCAACAACAACAAAAAACCCAAACCTGTTGCCATCATGTTTATTCTGACTCATAGCAACCCCATAGGGCAGAATACAACAGTCCCATAGAGTTTCCAAGGAGCGGCTGGTGGATTCGAACTGCCGAACTTTTGGTTAGCAGCCAAGCTCTTTACCACTGACCCACAACAAGAAATGATGCAGTAAACATATTAATGAGCTAAATTTCTTTGGCAGTTAGCCTGTCAGGATTTAAGTTATATTTTACAGATAAATTATTAATCCAATTCTCATCGTATTGATTAGGTGGTGGTATTATTAGTATCATTATTCCCATTTAACAGTTGACAAATTTGAGAAAATTAGAGCTAATTAATTTTTAGATTACACAACTAATAAATTAATTCAAATAGAGTGATTCCAGAGTGCCTGTACTCTTAATAATTGCATCCTTTAAAGGAGGAGAGAGATAACTGGAACAGCAACCGATTGTTGGATGAAAAAAGGCACAAGTTTTCATTACTCACATATATTATGTACGCATAATGGATGGACTGGCCAAACAGCAGGGCCAACTAGAGTAGCAAGAGTGTGGGACAGGAAGTTGAAGCAGGGTTATTACAGAAAACTAGTACACAATAACTCTAAGGAAACACCAATTTCATTATTTTCTTATTCTAAACTTCTAATACAACCTCTTGAAAATATTTTAGGAAGAAGTCAAGTGCAAAGGAAAAACGGAGTAAGAACAATAAGATTGAAAATGGCTAAGGATGAAATGGCAGACTGATTTTACCTTCTTTTATTCTATTCCCTTGAGGAATATATATCAAAATCTCAAAGTAGATGTGTTAGTTAGGTTGATTCCAACCCATGACAACGCCATGTGTTGCAGGCTAAAAATGCTCTCCATAGGGTTTTTAACAGCTGTGACTTTTCAAAAGTAGTTCACCAGGCCTTTCTTCTGAGGCACCTCTGGGTGGATTTGAACTGCTAGCCTTTCAGTTAGTAGCCCAGTGCTTACCTGTTGGTGTCACCCAGGGACTCCTATACACATACAATACATACAGCAGTAAATGTATATATAGTCATGTATCCATTGATATATTTGTTGTTGTTGTTGTTAGTTGCCACTGAGCTAATTTGACTCTTGGTGACCCCTTGTGTGTCAGAGAAGACCTGTCCTCCATAGGGTTTTCAAGACTGTGACCTTTGGAAGCAAACTGCCAGGCCTGTATCTGAAGTGCTTCTGAATGAGTTCAAACCACCAACCTTTTGGCTAATAGTCCAGCACTTAACCACCTACACCACTCAAGGACTCCTTTGTTAATATTTGCATACATAAAAAAAAAAAAAAAGAACATTGCCGATGAGTCAATTCTGACTCATATTGATCCTTATAGGACACAGCAGAACTGCCCCATAGCGTTTCCAAGGAGTGGCTGGTGGATTCCAAATGCTAACCTTTTGGTTAGCAATGGAGCTCTTAACCATATTATGTGCGTAGATTAAGATGACTGTAACAGTTATGCAAATATTGTTATTAAAGACTGAATGTGAAGGATTACATCTAGGTTGCTTTCTATAATATATAATCAATCCAGTGGCAGCAAAGAGGTCCTTAAAACAGTTGAGTTAGCTTCAGTGTAGGAAAAGAATGGATAACAGTACAAAACCTCAGACAGATGAAAGTGAGGCTGATGCAAGAAAGGAACAGAAGAAAAGTACTGAGGACACGGTGAAGCTTGTGGGAAACAATATAACATAACTCCCCGTTGATGAGAAGTGAGACTGCACAACTTCCCATGCAGTAGTGCTAGTGTCTGCGATGGAGCAACTCAATTTGAGCAAAAACCTCATGCTGTGCGTGAGGAAGAGAAGTGTTGCTAAAAACGATACTGTGAACCGTGGTCAGAGTGGCTATTAAGCTCTCAGTCTCTCTTTCTGCATTTCTCTCTTTCTCTTTCTAGATAGAGGATTATCTATTCTGTTGATCTTTTAAAGAACTCATCTTCTGTTTCATTGATTTTTTTTTTCTTGTGTTATATTTTCTTTTTCATTGATTGTTCTCTTATCATTTCTATTTCCTTACCTTGGATTTAATGTGCACTTTTTCTTTTCTAGTTTCTTAATCTGGAATCTTAGTTCATTGATTTAAACATGTGTGGTTTCTTTTCTACTTTTAGCATTTAAAATTAAAATTTTCTCTTAAACACTGCTTCAGTTGCATTAAATAAATTTTGCTAGTGTATTTATATTACATTTCTGTTAATAATATTTCCTAATAATTTCTTCTTTGACACATGATTTATTTAAAAGTATGAGGCTTAATTTCCAAATATTTGTGGAATTATCCACATATCTTATTGTTACTGATGTCAAATTTAATTACTTTATGATCAGAGAATATGCCGTTTGTTAAATTCATTTATTTAAATACACAGTTCTTTTAAATGTATTGAAACATATTTTACAATCCAGCTTATCGTCTCTCTTGATGAGGCTTCCACATACACTTGGAAAGAATGGACATCTGTTGTTGCTGGTTATTATTGTTGTTATTGTGTGTCAGAGTCAGTTCCAGCTCATAGGGATCTTATAGGACACAGTTGAACTGCCCTGTAGGATTTCCAAGGCTGTAGTCTTTATGGAAGCAGACTGTCATGCGTTTCTAAGAGCCACTGGTAGGTTCAAACTGCCAACCTTTTGGTTGCTGGTTGTAGTGTTCTATACATATCAAGGAGGGTAAGTGAGTGAATAGTGTTGTTCAAGGCTTCTGTACTCAAATTCATTTTTCTCTCTGCTTGTGTTACCAGTTACTTAGAAAAAAAATCTCCAAGTGTAATTGTAGACTTATCTTGTTCTTTTTTCAATTATGTCACTTTTTGCTTGCTGTATTTTGAAGCTCTGTAAATAGATGTATACATATGTAGCATTGTTCTATCTTCTTGATGAATTGACAGTATTATCTTTATGAAATGACCCTATTTATTCCTAGAAATACTCTTTGCCCTGAAGTCTGCACTGTATGATATTAATATATTCATTTCAAACTTTTTTATGATTTACGTTTGCATAGTATCTCTTTTTCCATACACCTACTTTGTCTTTATGTAAAATTACTTTTCTATGTATATCATAGATTTTGTTATATCCAATCTGATCACATTGGCCTTTTAGTAGAAGTATTTAAACCGTTTACATGTAATGTAAATATGTTTGTTGTTATCTGCCGTCGAGTCGGTTCTGACTATAGTGACCCTATAGGACAAAGTAGAACTGCCCCATAGGGTCTCCAAGGAGTGACTGGTGGATTTGAATTACCGACCTTTTGGTTAGCAGCTGAGCTCTTAACTACTATGCCACCAGGGCACCAATGTAAACATACAGACAGCTTTGAACCTACTTGTTTTCTACTTTTCTGATCTAGTCTTTCTTCCTTTTCCCTCTTTCCTTGCCGTGTTTTGGATGTATTAACTTTTTAAAAAAAATTTAGTATTCTATTTTATCTCCTCTATTGTCTTATTAGGAGCCCGGTGGTACAGTGGTTAAGAGCTCAGCTGCTAACCAAAAGGTCAGCAATTAGGCCACTCCTTGGAAACCCTATGGGGCAGTTCTACTCAGTCCTATAGGGTCGTTATGAGTTGGAATCGACTGGACGGCAACGAGATTGTCTTATTAGATCTCTGGGTGATACAAGCAATTTACAATTGGCTGTTAACCTAAAGTTTGGTGATTTGAATCCATCTAACAGCACCATGAAAGAAAGGTCTGGCAATACGCTTCTGTAAAGACTGCAGCCAAGAAACTCTATGGAGCAGCTCTATTCCATAATACATGGGGTCCTCATGTGTTTGAATTGACCTAAAGGTAACAGATTTTTTTTCTCTCATCTTATTAGCAATATTTCTGTGTGTATGTTATGTTAGTAGACTCCCTAAAGTTTACAATGATAATTTTGCACTTATTATTGCCTACCTTAAAAATAATATATCATTTTACATTTAAGACTGTTACAACAGTGTTCTTATATTCTCTTCTATACACCCTTTGTGCTATATCAGATGTGTGATTATATAGGTTATAAATATGTTATAAACTATAAAATAGAATGAAATTGTTTTTATTTTTGATGTATAATTTTCTTTTAAAAATTGAAAAATGGGAATGAAGATTTTATATTTACCTATCCCCATTTCTCTTTGTCCTGTGCATATTCCAGTTTTAATCTGATACCATTTTCCTCTAGTCTACAGAACTTCTTTTTAACTTTTTAGGTAGTACAAGTCAGAACTTTCCAGATTTTGTTTGTCTTAAAATGTCTTTATCTCACTATTATTCTGAAATACATTTTGCTGAATACAGAATTCGAGTTTGACATCTCCCCTGATCCCCACTGATCGTCACCAATTTTAGTATGATGGATCTTGGTGTTGTTTGTTTTGTATCTAGTCTTCCTGGGATTCATTGAGCTTCTTGATTATGTTCATTTACGATTTACAATGTTTTTTAAAAATGTTCAGCATTATTTCTCCAAAAATTGTCCCCTGTCTTTTTTCTGGGACACCAATTACATACACTGATGCTGTTTCACAATTTGCTAAGCCTCTGTTCCTCACCGCCCCCCCCCCCCATCTTTTTCACTTTGGGCTTCAGTTTGGATACTTTTATTTTCTATGTCTTCAAGTTCATGCATCTGTTCTTCTGCAATTTCTAATCTTCTGTTAATCCAAACGTGAAAAATTTTTGTACGTGACATTGTATTTAACATCTAGAGATGTTACTTTTTAATATATTTCATTTATCTCCTTTTTCAATCATTGTCTTACTTTAAATTGTTGAACATATGTACAAGTTTGTTATAGTCCTTGTCTGCTAATTCCATCATTTTCATACTTGATTTTTTTGCTGTTGTTAATATTTTCTCCTGGTTACAGTCACATTTTCTTGCTTTCTTGCATGTTTTTCAAGTTTCCATCAAATGTTTGACATTGAAATGTTACTTCTTGGTATGTCTGGATATTGTCTTTCTTTAGTGTTAAGTTTTGTATTGGCAAGCAATTCAGGTACCAGCATATCAGCTTTGTTATTTTTTAAAATCTTGTTTTAAAACTTATTTGGTTAAGTACAAAGTTCTATTTTTCTCTAGGGCTACTATGTCTTGCCTACTAAAGTTTGATTCTTCTGGTTTCTCCTGAATACCCACGGTTTCAACAATTTCTCTCCACTTTGTTCAGAACTCTAATATTTCCCTAACCTGTATGAGCTTTTGGAATTGTGTACTTACAGCTACTCGGAATTGTTCTTTGCTCAACCTCACTGAGTCTTTCTCAACATCAGCAGTTCAATAATCAGCCAACAGCTCAGTGGGATCTCAAGTAGATTTCTCCATCTCTTTCTCTGTGTGTCCTTCTGTTTTACTTTGCCCTGCAATCCCAGCCGTCTTCACCTCCCAGCCCTCTTCACCTCCCAGCCCTCTTACCTCTGACTGTATCTACTCAATTGATTTTGTAATTACCGTATGACACCATAACCCAGTATATGCATTCACTGTGAGATCTCAGGCTATTATAGGGCTCAACTTGTTTCCTTCCCTTCTTTCATAATCACATTCTATTTTCCAGTGTCTGAAATCTGTTGTTTTATGGTTTTATCTAATTTTTACTTGTTTATTGTAAGTGACTATCACATGTCTGTCATTTTGTCGTACTATGGAGGCTTGCATGCCGCTGTGGTGCAGGAAGCTATGTCACTGGTATTCCCAATAGCAGTAGGGTCACCCATGGTGGATAGATTTCAGCAGAGCTTCCAGACAAAGACAACCTAGGAAGAAAGGTCTGGTGATATACTTCCAAAAATTAGATGATCCACTTCCAAAAACTTTGGATCACATCAGAACATTGTCTGGCTCAATTTCTTTGGATGCATTATTAGCAGGGATCAATCCCTGGAGGAGGACGTTAAGTTTAGGAAATTAAAGGACCAATGAGGGTGAGGGAGATCTTTGTTGAAAAGGATTGGGACAATAGCTGCAATGATGGACTTGAACGTGCCAATAATCATCAGGGTGACACATGACTAGGCATCATTTTGTTCTGTTCTACAGAAGGTCAACATGAGTTGGAGTCCACTCCTTGGCAGCTATCTTTCGTCTATCTATCCATCAATCTATCGATTGATCGATGGATCTATTGTAAGTAGTCAAGTGTAATACTAGTTACTAAATTGCTTTCCAGTCCATAAGTTTTATTAATTATCAGTATACAATCTGCATCGAAGGATATCCATCTAATGACCTGGTGCACCCATCATCTAAAATAATGGTATGTATTAAGTATGTAAAACGTACACAAGCCTATAGTATCTCTATGAGGAATAAATTTCTTTTCATGCAAACATAAATGGAGTGAGTGTACAATATCAGCTTCCATTACTCTCCCCTGTGATATAGGATGGAATAGACTGACATAACAAGAAAGGGGGAGAAAAAAAGAAGTGTAAAAAGACAGTAAATAGTGAGTGAGACAAAAAGAGGCAGTAAAGAAAAGACAAAGAAATAAGAGGAGAGAAAATGAAAATCTGAAGAGGGAAATACCTTATAAACATTTTTTGTCTTTTTTATCTTAATCATGTAACTAATTTCATAAAACTCTGCAGTCCTTTTCTTAAATATTTAAATAAACATCAAAGTTTCACTTTTATGTAAATAATACATTCACACATAATTTATTAGTAAGGCTATGTTAACATAAAAGTAATTTTGAATTAAATAATCTTGAAGTTATTTCAATCTAAATTTTATGTAAAAGTTGAAATCTGCAAACGTATATTCAGTAATGTCTCTTCCATCTTTGAGAGCACTTGTAAGAGAACAGATTTTGGTTTTCAAACATTGTATCCAATAATACATAATTTTAGCAGTATGATCCTAGTCAGCCTGTTATGTCTACATATTTGTTAAGTCAGAAATGTGCTTGCTCTGATTGTGTATGCAACTGAAAGTATTTTATATTTAAAAATGGGATTACTGAAAGGCTTTATCTAAAATCTTTAATTTCCTTTCAGGGAAGATTTGAAAGCATGTAATTTCAGTCTATTTCCCAACAGCTTACTTTTTAAATGCATTTAAGTAAATAGCATCTTAGGTATTTAAATAATATTCTGAACAAGAATATCCTTATAATTTTTCCTTTTCAGGAGGAGTAAAAAAAAAAGTGCAATATATATTCTATCTGTCTTTTGTAAGAGAATGGCATCTCACATATTTAAATAATACTCTGAAGAAGGATAACCTTATAATTTCTTCTTTTCAGGAGGAATAAAAAAGTAAGGGACAATACATATTATACCAGTCACTTTGCAAAAGAAGTATTTTGTAGTTATGTATTTTCTTTTTAAGAACAATCTGTTCTTATGCACAGAATTCTTAGATTTAGTTTGGTTGTTTGAATGTGCAGCTGGAAGAATGTCCTCTTAATTTCATTTAATTATTTTTACAAGAAAAACGCTTGTGTATTATGAGTATCTACTGAAATTTTTAAAAATGTCTAAATCTGTCACTACATAGTATAAAAATAAAGTAAAACAATTAAACATTGTTTCTTTTTTTGATTCATGCAAATTCTTATTTTCTACTCACAAGTTTGTAATTTTATTTTCATATATTTTCTACCTTTTGTAAGTAGTCTTTTGATGAATAAAAATTATATGTGAAATCTTTATAGTTTATGCTTATTTTTATAGTGTATTTGTAAAAATAAGTTCTATTAAATGATTTACTTATTTTTGTCTTTAGTAAATTTAATATAGTGCACTCTTAACTTTTCTGTCACTGAATTCCAGGTTCATTAAAATGCACTTTTGAACAACGAAGAGTATTTTGTTTTGCTGAAAGTTAGCGTTGCATTTGTGAGGAAAATTCCTTCATTCGGTCAGTCAGTCCAGCCTACAGACACGTAGTGAACATTTACCTCATTCGTAATAATTCACCAGGTGCTGTATACAATGTAAAGTTGTTGCAAAGAAACTTAGTTCTCAAGGGATGTAGCATTTAATTGCCTGCAAACAAGCAATGGGTAAAGTAATAATTTATAATTTAAGAAAATGATATACGAGCTATTAAAAAACAAAATACTCGAATGAATGTGAAATGAATGTTAAACAAAATGATGGGTATCTATTAATTAGGTCACTGTTCATTGAAATGAGTTGAGAATGATTCATAAAAGAGGTGAGATGACTGAAACTTGAATAAATAGGGGATAGGTAAAAATAAAAATTAAAAAAAAAAAACACGACACACCTGGTGATTGGACAGTTACTCCAAAGTTCTGGGAAATGAAATCTTTTCACCATTAATCTACTTACCAATTCATTTAATACATACTGTGATCTGTTGTGTGGTCACATACTGTAGAACTACAATAGGATCAAAACAGGTCTTCATGCCTACATGGAGCCTACAGTCTAGACCAGAGGTCAGCCTGCTATTTCTGTGAAGAGCCAGATAGTAAATATTGTGTACCTGTGGGCCAAAAAGCAATAGCAAGGATTTGGACGTACTTACATAATGAAAGAAGAAATAAATATCCCCAATATTTTATTAGTTGTGTTCAAGTTATGGTAATAATAATTAAGTAATTGGAGTAGGAAGTAGCCAGAGGAGCGGCAGCCAGGGTGTGGCCTGCAGAGAAGAGAAAAGCAAAAAATCCTCTTTGCGGGGATGAGAAAACATCTTTACTTCCAGTAGGAGGGATTTCTGAACTGTTCTGTTGTGCTGAGACACCAAGGAAGAATCAAGAATGCCTGTGGTCAGTGGGTGTAGGGCAAACAGGATCTAGCTAAGAGTTAAAACCTGTGAATTAGAAAGCTGGGGGCCATGTCTGTAAAGACATGTCCTGATCATTGTCACAACTAGTCAACTCTGCTATTGTAGCTCCAGCTTAACAGTAGACAATACCTAAGCAAATCGGCATGGCTGTGTAAGGGTTCAGCTACTAACCCAAAGTTTGGTGGTTCCAACCCACCCAGAGGCTTCTTGAAAGAAAGGCCTGGTGATCAACTTCTGAAAAGTCACAGCCATGAAAACTCTGTGGAGTGCAGTTCTACTCTGACAGACGTGAGGCCACCATGCGTCGGAATCCACTCAACAGCAACTGGTTTGTTTTGGTTTTCCAATAACATTTTATTTATGGGCACTGAAATGAGAATTTTAAATAATTTTTTCATGTGACAAAATATTTTTTTAATTTTTTAACCATTTAAAAATGTAAAAAAAATATTTTTAGCTTATAAAAAACTGGCAGTGAGCTAGATTTAACTCACAAGTAGTACTTTGCTGATCCCTGGTTTACAGTTGTCTTTAAGGGAATAAAAAATGATAGATGATTTGCCATTGTTTTTCAAATTATATATGTGTACAACAATAAAAATATATTTGATTCTCCCTTCGAAGTACTAACCAGGCCCAGCCCTGCTTAGCTTCCGAGATCAGATAAGATTGGGCCCTTTTGGGGTGGTATGGCCTTATAAATTTTTGAATGAGAAATTAACTTGAGCTGTGAAGTTTCACCTAAAGCACAATAATTTTTTTTTTTTTTGACTCTTGTGCTTACCACCAATTTTAAGGTCAAATTTCAAGAAAATTCAAAAATCCACAAATATAAGTAGATGAATAATAATTAAGACTTAAATATTTAAAAATTGACAAATACTAACAACATCATATAATAGTGAAAAAATATTGATTGTAATCAATCACTAAGGAATACATACTTATCTTGATAAAGTGATATTCAAAATATTTATGTACTGCATATCCATTTTTTTTAATTTAGTCCTTATTCACACTAAGTTAATAAATTCCAGCTCACATTATTAATGTTCCAGCTGTCCTTTTAGTAATGCAATGACCACAGCACACTAAATAACTGCAAGATTGAATGTAACAGTCTGGGAGACATGAATGAGAAGATTACAGCTCCACTAGCTTTGTACAAAGCATGAATGAGTTCTCAGCACAATAAACAGTGAACAGATAGGAGAAGAGCTTCCTGCAAACCTGGATATAGAAACAAAAAGCATTTTCATTTGCTACAACAAGTCATGTGTCACTCATGTCTTTCCCTGCAAAGAGAGATGGGGCGCCAGGCTAATAGGCCACCTTCTGAAGACATCAGGGGAGGGCATTGTTCCGTGATAAATAGAAGTTGCTTTGGATACTGTCTATATCCTGCTTTATTCACAGAGAAATCTTGCAGTAAATGTTATACTCGTGATTTTGATTCAAAGCATGAAAAATAATATATATTATATTCTGATTCACATATTTCAGCATTAAATTTTGTAGCTATGGTACTGCTGATTATAAGCTCAGACTTTTTTTTTCTAAATTATTTTCAAAACCATCTTACACCATCTCTTCAATGACACACTCAGGGTATACAGAGTCAAGGTTCTCAATACATCATTTCTTTTCCCATTCCTGTACATTCAGACTTACACCCTGGTAAAGCAGAAATGTGAATTTAATCAGATGCAACACAACATCTTTAAAAAGCTAGCATGTATCTAACACCTGTCAGCTCATCAATGTTGATCTATTACTCTCCAAATTACTACATATATCATTCCTATCAACTAAACTGATGCGGAGAATAAAACACAAGTTATAAGTTTTGTAAGAACCATAAGCAAGGTATATTCAACAGAGTAGTAGGTCTCAAGATTTTTAGTTTTAGGTCTCATTTAGATACTTTAAAAATAGTGGGGGCCCTAAATAACTTTTGCTTATACAGGATACGTTATACACGGAATATATATATATATATATATATATATATATGTACACGTATATAACAAACCAATTATTTTGGAGTCACTTCTGACTCATGTGTTTCAGAGTAGAACTGCTTTTCACAGCTATCACATTTTGGATACAAATCCCCAGGTCTTTTTTTTCAAGGAGCCTCTGGGTGTGTTCAAACTTCCACCCTTTCATTTAGTAGCCTAGTGCTAAACTATCTGTGGCACTCAGGGTCTCCTATACAGAGGAGTCCTAGTGTGAGGAGCAAAGAGCTTCTGGGAGACACAGACACAAGCAGAGTTTACACTTACTCACAGGGATGGCACAGTGGTTAAGTGATATGGCTGCTAACCAAATGGTTGGTAATTCAAATCCATCAGCCACTCCTTGGAAACCCTATGGGGCAGTTCCACTTTGTCCTGCAAGGTCGCTATGGGTTGGAATCGACTTGAGGACAACAGGTTTGGTTTTTGTTTTTAGAGGGGAATAAGATCATTCTAATCACAATGTACCTCCTTCTTTTGCACATAAGAGAGCATTTTGGCAGTAATATTTTCTTTAGTTGGAAATCATATTCTACAAATTTAGAATTTATGTCTAATTTATGCAGTTAAAATGTTAATATCAAGCAGTTGGAAAAAAAGCAATATAAATAGGTAGTCTGTGCTTGTTTTGCATCCATGGTGACATTATATTGGGGAATATACAGACCTGCTACTAACTGAAAGGTTGTCAATTAGAATCTGTCCAGCACTGCCTGAAAGAAAGACCTGGTGATCTTTCCGAAGATGACAGCCATTGAAAATCCTATGGCGGGACAGTTCTACTCTGAAACACATGGAGTTGCTATGAGTTGGAATAAACTCTACAGCGATGGACCACCCACTACCATTCCAACTTTAACTTATAAAACAGGTATCTGGTTAGTCACCTATTTCTTCTCATACAAGCATTCCATTAGGATTGCTATTTTATATATATTGTATATAGTTATATATAATATAGCTAATACATTTTATATTGGATTTTGTTTTCTCACACAGGTTGATTTTTCCACGAAACCATTTTCTATTCCAGGTACCTGCGAGAGTACCAAAAAATCATCTTATTTGTCCAATTCAAGTAAGAATTGTATGCACCGTAGTTTTTGATTTTGTTATTGAAATCATGCTATTTATTACATTAATTATCATTTTACTAGATAATTTCATAAAGTAGTAAGTGTTGTGAAGAGAATACATCAGAGTACTTTGATAAAGAGTGAGTGGGTGAAGTGCTTAATTTAGATATCATGGGTTGGAAAGACCCTTTACATTAAGATCTTTATCATACAAAGATGGTAAAGTTATTTGTGCAAGATGAACAAAATATCTGAGGCAGAGGGAAGAGCAAGTGTAAAACCCCTGAGGGGCAAACACATTAGCTGTTTTGGAAGAACAGGGTGTAAGGTGGACAATAGTCTGAGATGAGGTCAGAAAAAGAGTAGGTGGCCAGGTTATGTAGGAACTTGAAGGCCATGATCAAAAGTTTACCTTGAATGATCCCCCTGCAAGTTGTCAAAGCAACTTCACTTGTGTTGTAGGTTGTTTTAAGTAGAATAATACCCCCAAAATACCTTGCCTTAATCCCTGTAATCTGTGAACATGTAACCTTCCATTGAAAAGAAACTGCAAGTGGAATTAAATTATAGATCTTAAAACAGGGAGATTATTTTAGATTATCTGAGTTGCCCAATGTAATTATGTGGACCTTCAAATGTTGAAGAAGGCAGAAGGATTGATCAAGGAGATGTGACAATGGAAGAAGAGGCAGGAGATTTTCACAGTGAGAGGGATTCCACCCACCATTGCTGGCTTTGAAAATGTAGGAAGGGGACCTAAGTCAAGCAATGGTGGCTGTCTCTAGAAACTTACATGGTCCTCAGCTGACAGTCAGAAAGGAAACAGGGACCTCAATCCTACAACTGCAAGGACTGAATTCCACTAATAACCTGAATGAGTAAGGAAATAGATTTTCTCCTAGCACCTTCAAAAAGGAATGCATACTGTGACTTCTTGGATTTAGCCCAGTGAAACTCATGTCAGACTTCTGGCCTACAGAACTGTAAGATAATAAATTTGTGCTGTTTCAGCCACTAAATTTGTGATAATTTGTTAGGCTATCAATATAAAATTAATACATATATTTTATCAACAATAAATTTACCAATAATTCAAAGGATACAGGCAAGAACTAGGCAGAAATAAAGTATCCTTTTATGGACGGAACTGAATATGTCATATGAAGCTTCCAAAATTGTCCCTTCATCCTACATTAGGGTGCATTTTGTTTTCAAATTAATAGATCAGTTTTGAACAATCTATGTGTAAAAAAGTATACTTAAAGAAATTCTGACTTTGGGGCTCCTTAATTTTATAACTCATTATTTGCAAAGTTAGAAAATGCCTATACTTTAAACATTTGGTTTACTTGTATTTTCCGACCTTAAACTTAATTGAGATTGATTTATAAATTTCCTTTCTTATAATAGCTTTACTTACTTTTAAGTATCATGCCTAAAATTTGCTTCACTAGTGAGTTGAAGTTCTTTCCTTACTTTTGTTCTACTTTTTAGAACACCATGTGTAAGGTAGAAGCCACATTTTTGAAATTGTATTAGAAATCATTTATAAAATTGTCTGAGTTTTGCATTATTTTCTGGGTAGATTTTTTTTTAGGCTGATTTCATTGTCTTGAACATTATGATGTGTTTAGAAAGCCCCTCATAAATGAGCAACTCTGGCCTAAACTCCTTGTATATTAAAAATTATCTTGTCTAGGCTTGGTTTATAGTAACACAGCAGTGTTTTAACATAGGGGAGAACAGAGCAACAACAGAGAAGAAATCTGTCAAAATTCATATAACTTTATACTAAAAAAGGATATTTTACTTTAAATGTAAAAAAAAAAGTAACCAAAGACCAAACCCATTGTCATCAAGTTGATTCTGACTAATAGTGACCCAATAGGACAGAGTAGAACTGCCTCATAGGGTTTCCAAGGAGCAGCTGATGGATTCAAACTGCTGACTTTTTAGTTAGCAGCTGAGCTCTTAACCAGGGGTCCACTTTATAAACCTTACTTTTAAAAAATATTATTGCAAATACTTTATTCACAGGTTTATAAAAACATCAAAAAGCAAATAAAAATAAATGAAAGTGGGAAATCGGGTAGACAATAGTATAAATTAATTAAAAAACATACATGCTATCAATAATCTAAAGCCAAGGAGGTTTTTTTGAAAGGCTAATTAGACAAATGTCTAGCAAGATTAACTTTAAAAGGAGCAAACAAATAAATATTAATAAATTCATAATATAAATTTTATCTACTACTATGGTAGAAAATAAAAATATATAAGATTATTATTAAAAAATGTATGCAAACTCTTCTATTCTCATATAAGATGAACAATATCTTGCAAATGTCCCATCTTTACATAGAATTTTACTGTTGTGTACAGGTAGAATGTGTGACCTGTTTCTACTCAATGTCATTGTTGTTGTTTGGTGCCATCAAGTTGGTTCTGACTCATAGCGACCCTATGTACAGCAGAACGAAACACTGCCCAGTCCTGCACCATCCTCACAATCATTGTTATGCTTAAGCCCGTTGTTGCAGCCACTGAGTGAATCCATTTCATTGAGTGTCCTCCTCTTTTTCACTAACCCTCTGCTTTACCAAGCATGATGTCTTTCTCTAGGGACTGATTCCTCCTGACAACCTGTCCAAGGTCTGTGAGATGTAGTCTCACCATCCTTGCTTCCAAGGAGCAAATACTCAATAGAATAGAATATGGCAAAGATGATGCGCTATCACTCTCATGATTAGGTTACACTTTATGGCAAAGGTAAAGAGATTTTTTGAATGTAATTGATTTTAGGTAGATAAAAAAGAAGATTACGCTGGGTAGTTCTGACATGATATGGTAAGCCCCTTAAAAGAAGTTCCAGAGGTCAGAGACTTGAAGCAACATACATGCTCTATCTCTCTTACTAGCTTTGACAAAGCAAGATGCCTTAAATTCTATGCTGTTGTCTTGTGCCATTGAATGGATTCCAATTCATGGTGACAACCATGTGTTACAGAGTAGAATTAATCTATAGGGTTTTCTTTGCTGTAATTTTACAGAAGCAGATTGCTAGGCCTCATCTTCCAAAGTGCTGCTGGGTGAATTCCAACAGCCAACCTTTTTGCTACCAGCCAGGCATAAACCATTACACCTTTCAGGGACAATTATGAATTCTATAACCATGAACACATCAATTTTTCCAATAACCTGAGAGAACCTGGGAGCAGATCTTTTCCTAGTTGAACTTTCAGATGAAAAGGCAGCCTAACCAACACCTTGATTTCAGTCTTTTGATACCTTGAGCAGAGAACTTACGTAAACTGTGTCAGGTGTCCTGATCTACAGAAGTTGCAAGACAATAAATGTTTGTTCTTTTAAGCCAGAAGACTTTTTTTGTTATGCAACATAGAAAACTAATACAGAACTTTCCCTCTACTCCACCACCAAATAGTTACATACCGAGTAACAAACAGCAGGAGTCTAATCAAAAGGCAAAGGCAAGGAGTGAGTTCCGATTTGAGGTTCAGGTGGAAACAGAAGGCAGAAAGATGAATGTAAGAATGAACACTGAAGAAAACCCTTCAACATCTCAGAATCCACCCCAATCACAAGAATAACAGTAGAGGTCTTGAATTCAGTGGTGCATTAAAAGTAACTATAGCAAAAATGTAGCCTTTATACAGCTCATTTTCAAATGAAATTGACTCAACCCCACTCACCATACATACAATAACAGCCAAGCAAAACAGAGGCATGCCCATACCCAAGCATAAAAATCATGTACTTAAATTTCTGCTCTAGGAAAAAAAAATCATGCATGATTATGAATCATATAAAAATTGAGGGAAAAAAAAAGAACCACATTGCCAAGAAACAAAAGAATCAACAGAAATACATTAGACATGACCCAGAAGTTGAAAGAATCAAAGAGGGAATTTAAAAGTTCAAACTATGATTAATATGTTAAATGTTCTAGTGAAAAAGGTTGAAAACACGGAAGAAGAGATAAATTTCAGCTGAGAATTGGAACTATAAAAAAATCAAAGGGAAACGCTTGAAACGAAAAACAATAACATGTGGTCGCTGTGTTAGTTTTCTATTGCTGCATACCAAGTTAGCAGAACTTTGCACACTACTTATTATCTGACAGTTTCCATGGGTCAGGTGTCTGGGAACAGCATAGGTGGATCCTCTGCTCAGGGTCTCATAAGGCTCCAATCAAGATGTCAGCTGGACTGCATTCTCATCAGAGGTTCACCCACAGAAAGATTGACTTCCACAGTCCTGCAGGTGATTGGCAGAACACATTTCCGTACAGCTGTAGAACTCATGGGGAAAGAGAGTCTCTCACCTCAAGGAGCGCCCCAGTACTTCCTTTAAATTAGGCTTTCAAATGATTAATTCGGGCCCGTACAGATAAATTTCCCTTTTGATTAACTCAAAAAATAACTGATTCCAGGCCTTAATTACATCTCCTATATTCCTTGGCGTTTGCCATAATCTACTGGCTAGAAAAAGTCACAGGCTCTACAGCACTCAAGGGGATAAGATCATAGAAAGGTGAGACTCATTGGAGTTAACCATAGGAAGTGTCTACCACGGGGAGCTTTCTGGACTCCAATTACTATTTCTGTCCTTCTCACTTGAAAAACACATTACTCCATCCCAGGTTCCCCGAAAGTCTCATCTGATTACAAAACCAGCTCAGTGTTCAAAATATCATCCTTTAAAACAGGTCCAGGTTCAGATGAGTTCCCTGGGTGATATCCGTTAAGTACAGCTCATGGGACACAAATGCTCATCCTCTTTTGACTTATGAAATTGAAGGGAAAAATTATCTTCTCTCAACCCAACCACCTGATATACATTCTTGGAATAGAAATAGAATGATTTCTATAGATATTTTGGTTCAAAAAAGCAGTTAAAGGGATAATAAAAATCATTGATTCAAGGCCATTTTGAAATCCAGTCCAATAAACCCCAGCTAGATCTTGATCACGCTTCAAGCCCTCCAGTAATCCCCAATCACTCTCTGTTCTGTCTTTTGGGGTCTTGGTTCAGCCCTGAGCCATATTTTTTTTTTTTCTTTTTCCTAGAAGGTAACACCTGTTTGCACTTGAGTAATTTTATCAGCCTGTTCCCTGCCATAGAATTTTGAAACGTAACAGTCTTCTATCATTTTGTACTCTCTCTGTCCTTTTTAGTTGAAGCTGACAAAGTTTCTGGGGATTTCACTCTCTCTGTCCTGTTTAGTCCAAGCTGACAATATTTCTGGGGATTTCACTGGGTTTCACTCATTAGACAAAAGTCACACCCACAAGTACTTTCAAGAAAATTCTTACTCTATCTTTGGCGCCTTTGGAGATGGCACTCTGGTTTGAGAGAGAGGGTCAGTGAGGCAAACTTTCAGTGGCTTTCAGCGCTCTATGTCTAACTGAATAGCCTGACCTTTTGACATCCTGAGGTTTTAGCACCCTGTTGTAGAGTCACACTCTAGCTCTTTCTCTAAGATGTGTAACTCTTCAATACCATCTAATTTCAGTGTCATCTGTCCAAGTATAGATTTATACTTATTAAAATTTTTGGCAATGGATATTTTTCAACAGTCATTTTCTTTATTAACTCATCTCCATTCCTTCAAGTCTTTCCTTCAAAAATTTTAATCAACTATTTTATTAACCTTCTAATTACAAATACTTTTCATACCTCATAATCTCTATTTTATATATATGTTTTTAATATTTTAGTGCTATATGTTGGTTGATTCCCTCACATAGATTTCCCAGTTGATGGTATTTGGCTTCCTCTAATAGGTTGATGGATTTCATTTTTCTTGGATCCACAATTAACGCCAATGGAAGCAGCAGTCAAGAAATCAAACGACTTATTGCACTGGGCGAATATGCTGCAAAAGACCTCTGCAGTGTTAAAAAGCAAAGATATCACTTTGAGGACTAAGGTGTGCCTGACCCAAGCTATGATATTTTCAATCACCTCATATATATGCAAAAGCTGGACAATGAATAAAGAAGACTAAAGAAGAACTGATGCATTTGAATTATGGTGTTGCCAAAGTATGTTGAATATTCCACGGACTGCCAGAGTGCTACTTGGAAGTGAGGATGGTGAGACTACGTCTCACATACTTTGGACATGTTATCAGGAGGGCCCAGTCCCTGGAGAAGAACATCATGCTTGGTAAAGTAGAGGGTCAGCAAAAAAGAGGGAAGATCTTTGATGAGATGAATAGACATAATGGCTGCAACAATGCACTCAAGCATAACAACGATTGTGATGATGGCAGAGGACTGCAAAGTGTTTCATTCTGTAGTACATAGGGCTACTATGAGTCGGAACCGACTTAATGACACCTAATGACAACTTGTTGATAGGACAAGTTGTCTTCCTTTTTATTTTTTCCTTGTGGATATAATTAAAGTTCTTGTGGTCCATATTGCTTCTTTACATTTCTTTTCTTGCCATCTTTTTTTATGGTTTCTATCTTTTTATAGTATTTTATTCTTTTGTATGCAAATATTTTACATTGTTTTTAGATCATCCAAGTAATTCAAAATATTCTGTTGCTAATCTTTTATAAAAATTTATTAATTGAGTCATAGAATCTGTTGACCCGTATTCATGACAGATTGTATATTCATGGTTTGCAGAAGTTTTGTTTGTATGTTCACTTTCTTCTTTAGTATATTCTTCAATAAATAATAAGAGATTGTTTATTATAGGTAACCACATGCAGACTGGAATTTGAAAGTGTTCCTCCTGATCAAATTTTGCTTCTGCTAGACACCTCGAGGGTATCATTGGTTCTTCAATTGCTGAACTTTGCTTTAAGAAGAACATTATGTAGAATCAGTGTACTGAATAATTTTCTATTTTGAGTGTATTATTTCTATTTATTAATGAATCAGAATTACATTTTCTCCTTTTCCTAAATTCCTAAGGAGATATTTAAATAATTTATTTAGGCCACAAAATTGTAATAATAAAGCAAAACTGCATATGAGAGCTGTGGAATTCACCAAAATGAGGATTCGCCTTGAAGAAAAGTGAACTCTTAGAGACAATTACAGCTACCAAATTTCCTGTGGCCAATTTAACTATTCTGGATAAAAGCTATTTAAATTATCCTATACTTCATTTTGAAAGTTTTACTCTATTCTTCTTACTTGAGATTTCAAACCTATGTAAGGTGTGTCTGTGGGTATGTATGTTACAAAGACAGGCAAAACTCTAGTTCTATGGAAAGTTTAAGTAACAAAGCCATAACTCATTTTCTTTTGTTTTAAAATCTAGTAAGATTGTGTGTTTTTATTTTCACCTTTTCAAATGTTTAATCCTGCTTCTTCAGTTCTTACATATTTGCCAATTTCTTTCTCCGTATTAATTTCTTGTATATAAACAAAAAAACCCACTGTCATCTAGTAGATTCTTACTCATAGCAACCCTATGGGACAGAGTAGAACTGTCTCACAGGGTTTCCAAATCTGTAAAATTTACAGACGCCACCTGCCACACCTTTCTTCAGCTGAGTGGGCTAGTGGGTTCGAACAGCTGACCTTTTGGTTAGCAGCCAAGCGCTTAACCACTACGCCAGCAGGCCTCAGCTTCTTGTCTATAAATAGACCTAAATATGTTGCCTCCAGAGACTATTGTTTTTGTCAGGACCACTAGTTTTTATTTATCTTCTAAATCTGTTGCTAATCTTTCTAAAATGGATAGTCTTTCTTTTACTCCATATGTGTGCCACATCTTTGAAGTTTTACTGTAATAATTTTAGTTTCTTCTTATTATTCTTTATCTACACTTCAATGACTTAAATTATAAGATCACAACAATCAGTTTCTTCTGTAAACTTCTTTTTATATTCATAGACATAGACGTAAATTCACTTCTTTGAAAGGGCATATTTACATATTACTGTGCTGATGACTAATCATATTTTACCTTTATATCTGTTTTGTAATCTCAGAAAAAGACACATTTTTTTAAAAAATGATGCTGATGGAGGCATACAATTAATATTATAATAAACTATCCCATCGAGAAAAACACTCTAAAATGTTCTATTATCATTAAAAGAAAACCAATGAACAAATGAAAAAAATGTATTAATAAAAAGCCCAGATATTAGATTTTTAAATTCTTTGTATTGTTCCCTTAAAATTTAAATTTAGTCTGAAAGTATCAAACTTTGTGTGAATAAGAACTGCTTTAGCATTTTGATACACAATGTCATGTACATGGTGTCTACGGAGTATTTCATAAGTTTTGTTTAAAGTAAGTCTGTGTGCTGACCTCAGACCTTAATGAATGTATAAGTTTATATATATATACACATTCTATACACACACACCAATAACAAAATATATTAATTTTAACAAACCTAGCCATCCCGTTTTCAAATCCAGGAAGACTGAGAGATTAAAAGTAAATGGGGAAGTTTATAATAGGACATCACACTGACAGCAATGAAGAATAACATCTCACAGACGGACCGCAGAAGCTGAAAATGATAAATAGCACCCACAAAAATTCACAAAGCTTAGAAGTGGCGAAGATTCAGCATAGGGAGTTATGTGTACACCTACTTGGTTTAAGAAGACATATTGTGTCACAGAATAACATTAAACTGACCTGTCCAGTGGTGACCTGAAATCACTAAGATCAAAACAACTTTATTCTGAATATTCAGCCTGAGATAGTGAGAATTTTGACCTTGCCTATTTCATCCTTGGGTAAGTTATTGCCAATGACTTGTACTCATTGTATTAAAGGACATTTTCTGTTAAGAGTATACATTCAATTTAACAGTAATAACAGGGTTCCATTGCATTCTTTGCCTTAATTTTCATGAAGAGACTTCAGTAATTTATCAGGGCTATGTAGACCGTTTGTATGCTAGTCCAAGGGGTCTGAAACACAAACAGCTTACTAATTTCATGTTTATTTTATATATATATATATATATATATATATAAAACTGGATGAATTAAAAAGACCAATAGATTTACAAACACAATAGGCCTCAATATAATGAATTTACTTTATCCTAAGTCAGTCTCTAATATTTTCATCATTGTTTATTACTTTTTTATTTATCATTTTTTTCATAATTAATCAAAAAAGTTTTAGACTGAAGCGGTAAGATCCAATCAGTATCTGTGTGAGTTTGCATTTCTACTTTTAACACATAAAAACTTTAATTTTTGTTGGTTTTTAACTCTAATTGTATAAGCATATAGAAAAGCCTACAAGCCTGGTGGTTTCTCCTACTTTCTTCAAACTCTAGAATTCAGGGTCAATCCTTGATTAGGATTCCTTGGCTATGAATCAATAAATCATAGCTATTAATGCCCAACTTTGAACTGAAGAATAATATTTGCCTATAGTTTGAATAAAGAAAAATATAATTTCTTTATGATTTTTAATTATAATATAAACACAACAATATACAATATTCCCTCAGGTTCTACATTGTGCACTTCAGTGACATTGATTACATTCTTCAAGTAGTGTAATGATTTTCACTCTTCTTCCAAATTATCCCACCATCATTAACGTATCTTCAGAACATTCTAAGCAAAAAACCCCTTTCCCCTTCCCTCTTAACCCTACCAAAAACCAAACCCATTGCCTTTGAGTTGATTCCAACTCATAGTGACCCTAGAGTACAGAGAAGAACTGCCCCATAGGGTTTCCAAGGAGTGGCTGGTAGATTTGAACTGTCAACCTTTTGGTTAGCAGCTGAGCTCTTAACCACTGTACCTGGTAACCGCTAATTAATGTTTGTTTCTATATATTTTCTTATTTCATGTAAGTGATGTTATACAGTATTTCTCCTCTTGTGTCTGACTTATTTTGCTCACCATGATGTCTTCAAGGTTCATCCATGTTGTGGCATACGTCATGACCTCACTACTCTTTATGGCTGACTAATACTCTATTGTATACATTCATCAGTTGTTGGCCCTTTCAGTTGTTTCCACCTTTCTGCTACTGTGAGTAGTGCTGCAATGAACATTGGTGCACGTGTCTCTTCTTGTTGCTGTGTTTGGATCTTTTGGTATACACCTGTCTTTGTCAGCTAGTGCTGCTGTAACAGAAATACCACAAGTGGATGGCTTTAACAAAGAGAAGTTTATTCTCTCACAATCCAGAGGCTAGAAGTCCGAATTCAGGGTGCTGGCTCCAGGAGAAGGCTTTCTCTTTCTGTTGGCTCTTGAGGAAAGTCCTTGTGATACATCAGTCTTTCCTTGGTCTGGGAGCATCTCAGCAAAGGAACCTCAGGTCCAAAGGATGCGCTTTGCTCCCAGCACTGCTTTCTTGGTGGTCTGAGGTCCCCATGTCTCTCTGCTAGCTTCTCTCTTTTATATCTCAAAAGAGATTGGCTTAAGACACTATCTAATCTTGTAGATCTCATCAATATAACTGCCTCTAATCCATCTCATTACATCATAGTGATAGAATTTACAACACATAGGGAGATCACATCAGATGACAAAATGGTAGACAATCCTACAAATATTGGGAATCACGACCTAGCCAAGTTGACAGCTATTTTTGTGGGACTCAGTTCAATCCATGACAATACCTAAGAGTGAATTGTTGGGTCATACTGTAGTTCTATGTTCAACTTATTTGAGGAAAGGCCAAACTGTTTTCCACAGGGCTGTACCATTTACCATTTTATATTCCCAACAGCAGTGGATGGGGGTTCCTATTTCTCCACGGCCTGGAAAGCACCTAGTGCTTGCTTGCTTGCTCGCTTTCTTATCACTGTCATTCTAATGGGGTTTTGATGGTGTCCCTCTATGGATTTCATTATTTCGTTTGAGTTTTATCATGCGCTTGTTGGTCATTCTCCTTGATGAAATATCTGTCCAGATGCTTTGCCTATTTTTTGATTGGGTTGTTTGCCCTTTTTTGTTGTTAAGTTATAGAATTATTTTATAAATGTTGGCTATTACACCTTTATTGGATATACGGTTCTCAATAACTTTCTCCCACTCTTCTTTAGAATTTTTTGAGTAATAATTATATAATTCAGAGAAACATAAACTAAAAATTTCCTGTCTTTGATATTGAGCTAATAAAGTAAAATGCATCTTGTATGTAAAGAGTAAAAGTAAAATTATTCGAAAATGATTCTTTCTGTTGGCTATATATGAAGTTTCTCCTCATTGCATTGAGCCTATCTCAAACACATAGGGAAAAAAAAGTCTCCTCAAAGGATTATCTTTCCATATGATGGGAGAATACTAATATCAGCTATATTATTCACAAATATAATTTCAAGTAACAAAAAAGAGTTAATGTGTCACAGAGACAGATTTTCTTAAAGTAATTTTTCAGTGTGTACTGAAAAATGTTTTTTGGGAATTTCAAAGAAAACAAGCCTGTAGGGTATATGCTATGATGCTGACTTATTTCAGTGTTATGGATTGCTAATGGTAGAAAATTTAGAGTAAAAAATATAGAGTCTGTAAGTAATATTAGAGTACTTATTTAAGCATTGGTTTATTACTTTTCTATTGAAGCATAAACAAAAAATGTGCATATCTGTACTGTAGAGAGAAGCTAATTCTTTCGCAAGAGAATGGAAATGAACAATTAAAAAAAACTTGTTCTAACTGCATTGACATAAATAGTTTCATATGTAGACAAGAAAATCAATTGTCAAAAAGATTTACTTTAGCCTTTTAGAAACAGGCTCTTTCCTCCAAACTAGAAATGCAGACTCATGTTTTTCAAAATAGGTTACGGTACCATCAAAGTTCTCCTATTATATACCAATATCCTTAATGAAATAATATCTGTAACTTCTATCAATGCCCTGGCTACATCTATGCAGTGTTAGTAACCCATTATTTCAGGATATTCAGATAATATTTTTGCAGATTTTTTCCTGGTGATTTGATTAGGAGACCTGCAAGAAACTCAGCATAGGATAAACGGGAGAGAATCATCATCATTACTCTTAAAGATAGTTAGAAGAATGCAATTTGCTGGCTGCACATATTGACTCTGCAGAGAGATAGCATCTAAGGAGACAGAGACACATCAGAATGTCTTTAAAGCATAACAGCCCGGCTCAGTACAGATTTACATGTAACACTGGAGTGGCCCTGAACAATCAGCTGTTGTTGAATTCAATCTGACTCATGGCAACCCCAATGGTGTCAGAGTAGAACTGTGCATATAGTTTTCAGTGGCTGATTTTTTTTTCCAGAAGTAGATCACCAGGTCTTTCTTCTGAGGTGCTTCTGAGTAGACTTGTACCTGCAATCTTCCATTTAGCAACTGAGTGTGTTAACCCTTTATACTATCCAGCTACTACACACACACACACACACACACACACACACACACACACACACTATTATTTAGTAAGTGAAAAGAAGAAGCTACAAAATGTATGCATAAGAGAATTCAAGACAGGGACACATACAAATGCAAATACTAGCAGTGAGTATATTCTTGATTTCTGATTGCAAAATTTATAAATTTTAAAAAATAATACCCACAAAAACCAAAACCTCTCTGACTCAGAGTGATCCTATAGCTATAGAAAGAATATTATCAAATCTACCACGAATATTTCAGAGATTACCAACTGAAAAACATATTTTGGATAGAAATTTATAATTAAGATTTTTAATGTCTGTGACAGTTACCACATTTCTTGAAATTAATTCTTAAGTAGTAGCAAAATTATGTAAATAGTGTAATGTTACATATACATTAATGACAAATGTGGCAACAGGTGAATGCATTATACTGCATTCATAAAATTGAATAAAATGAAGCCATTATAAGCTTTCTATCACATTTATATGTACTTACCTGGAAAATCAAGTATATGTGTTAATGTATGTGCATTGCATGTAAGTATGTACAACATACATTTTATCCTTAGATTTAAGTTTTTATTTGTTTGGAATAAGTTTCATAGAGAACCAATCTAATTATTTATCTGTGATGAAGACGTGTTTCATTTGAATTATCTGCAGCAGGAGCTCCCTGATTTCTACTGAGCAATCACAGAATGGCCATGACTTAGTGGATTGAAACTAGCTAGCCCTAAGGTCTTCGATATCTGCCGAAAGGTCTTAGATATCTGCCAAAAGTCTGAGACATAAAATAGAAATTTTATAATCTGTAGAAATTAGCTTTTTATTATATTTAAAATATTAAATTTCACTTTCTTTTACATTGTGATTAATTTGTATTGAGATATCTTTAAATACTCAGCACATAATCACAATCAATATTTTAATAAAGTCCAAGCTAAATTTTATTCAAAGATACATGTGCATATGTGTGTATGAGTCAATTATTTTCTGATGTGTCCTTTAATATTTCACCTTTTTGAAGATTTTTTTTCACAGCACATAGTATTTATCGTCACTAGAGATTTATTATTTTATTCCTTTTATGCAAATTTGGTAGAAAAATTATGAGTGTCTGAGCTAATAAGACATTTAAAGATTGACTCAGGACGTAGAGGTTAGCTATGTTTTAAGTCATATTGAGCGTGCCAAATATTAACCTGAATGTAATATTTGTTGAATCCCCATTCCTTTAATCACTTTACAGTCCATTAAAATAAGTTATTGTTATTTTGTTGTGTTCTTTTACACAATAGGGATATTGGAGAATTCCTCTCATTTAATCCTTGCTGCTGTTGGAAAATGTACGGATATTTCAAAATATAACTATTCTTATATATATCCATACAAGCAATGTTAAAGGAATTAAAGCGATGCTGTCTACCCAAAATAAGTAATGTACATGACATGACAACGTATATTAGTTTGTATCGTGTATTAAACACTAAATTAGAGACTACCTACCTACTAGCAGAATGCAAAAAAAAAAAGCATGTTATTTTGCTAGTAAATCCAAGTGAAGAGAGAAAAAAATACATCTTCATAAAATTAATATTAAATTATATAACATTTATCTAAATTAAATATACTTATAAGACAAATTATGATTGTTACTGCAATACAGAAGTAGAAATAGTGA
>NW_004443949.1:8055962-8092415 GCF_000243295.1 Trichechus manatus latirostris | reverse complement strand
ATTCTCTGTTTGGCTTAGTTTTTCGGATCTTTGTTGTGGAGGGACGGCGTGGTGCTTCTGCCTAGACCGCCATCTTGCCGGAGACCTCTAATAGTTTATATTTTAGATAGATATATATATATTTTATAGTGTATACTAACTACCTATGTCGACCAGATAACATAGCCAACCCTTCCGACTTTGATTTAATACTTCATCTGTGAACATTGTCTTGGACAAATAATGATATTTCTTAATAATATCACATATTTCAGAAACAACCAAAAGCTTTTCTTTAAAAGGTAACCATATCTTGGTTTGCCAGGAAGAGTTCTGGTTTAAGTATATTTGCTCGGTGTAATTATTAATGGTGCCCATTTGACTCTCAAAAGTTTTGTGATTTGGACATTATATATAGCCACATCAGTTATAAGAGACAAAAACTTGCTGGAATAATTTATTTCATTTTTTTCAACAGTCATGAATTATGCAGACCATTGTTTCCTTAGTATTTCACAGTGTCAGATTTCTTTAGCATCTTTTGTTTTTGTTTTTAAAGGGAGTAGAATGTTTTCTACAACTAACTATATAAACTGCTTAGAGTTATAAATGCCTTTATTGTTTCTTTCAATTATCATCAAATATTTATGCGCATTGATAGCACAACAAACACAGCACATAGTTTAAACCACTTGTTGATAGAAAGTTTTTCCTACCTTGACTTGTTATGAGAAAATGACTTGTAACATAAAAATTTATCTCAGATGTTAAGTATCCTGAAACATTAATTTAAAATGGAGACAAAGTCTAAAGGAAAATTAGTTCACAAAAAGTTGGTACAATGACAAAATTGATGAGCTGAAAACTGCTAGACAGCTAGATTCAGAGTGACCTTGACTATGCCTCAGAGCATGAGGCAAGATTCCTGTGAAGCAGGCCTGTGGTTACATTCCTGCATTCTCAGCCTTTCTATGAAAAGATTCTGTCAAGTGATACTAGCATCACATACATCACGTAGTCTGTACGTGGGTGTACAATATCATAAAGCTTCCTTAATGTATAATGATATTAGAACCACTTCAAATGGGGAGAAATTGTCTTTTGTCAATTAAGAATTAAATAGCCACTTTTGATAAGTCTAACACAGAAAATTGTAAGAAAATCATCCTTTTCTATGTTACTAACATGTTTTAATTATCATAGATAATTTCTAAAGAAGAAATTTCGGTAACTGGTAAATTTTATTAGACATTATTACTTCTAAAAATAAACAATATAAATTATTTATATTTAGATGGTAGAATATACTTAGAAACACATATTTTAGCCAACTTAACAAGAGACGTCAATACTATACTCAAATTCAGATACTATAAATAGAAGCCAAACTGTGTTTCTTTAATGGTTAAGACTATAGGTGGCATTAGCATTATTTACTCTTTCAGCATCAAATTAAATTTATTTAGTGTTTTGTGAAATGAAAATTGGGAGTTACAAATGAGTATTAGCAAAGTTTTTGAACAGATAGTACACTTTTATTATTATTTAAGTATTTCTAGTAAATATGGTAGTTATGAGTTGGAATCGACTCCATGGCAATGGGTTTGGCTTTCTGGGTTTTGACCTACTTCCCAGAGAAGAGAATTTGGTCATCTACCAACACAAAGGTATAGGTCGGCATCCTTATCTTTCAACATATGCTTGTAAACTTGATCTTTGACCATGTACTTCTCAAGTACATATAAATTTGTTAAACAATAGTAAAGGATTATTTATATACCTCAGATGTTTCTCGGTTTAACACCTGTTGAAAACAATCTATTATAAGAAGTTCTCTCCTTACATTTTTATGATAAATCCTCACAAAACCTGTTGCCATCGAGTCGATTCTGACTCATAGCAACCCTATAATACAGAGTAGAACTGCCCCATAAGGTTTCCAGGGAGTGGCTGGTGGATTTGAACTGCCAACTTTTTGGTTAGCAGCTGAGTTCTTAAGCACTGTGCCACCAGGGCTCCAATTCTTTGAGGATAGAGGAGTAAATTATCTAAAGAAAGACTTCTCCAAAGACACAAATATACACACAAACATGTCTCTGTTTTAAAGAACTTTAGTAGTTCGTAAGATCAGATATAATTAAAATATATATATGTGTATATATGAATAACACATTATAAGAAGTTCTGTTATTAGAAATTGGCCATTTATTTCTGATTTGATCATAACCTAGATCTTACTGAACCCTTTTGATTTTCCTAGTCCAGGCACACGGTAGTAAGGATTCATAAAAATCAATTAATGAACAGTAATAGTAACAAACTACATCTATTTACAAACCCTTCCATGTTTTGGAAGACTAAAGGAGTCAGACCTATAATAAATATCTGTTTTTTCTTTTAAATTTTCCCCCATTACTATTGGTGGGGCATGCTAAACTAATTAGCCTATGCAAGTGAATAAGGTAGGATTAAAATTACATTCTTAACATTGTTGCATCCATTTAAAAGCTATCTACAAGATATAAGAGATTATGTAAGGAATATTTTTAAATTTTCTTTATGCTTTTAACTTTTATATTTCTATCAAGTTAAACCTCCCAAATCTGGTTTAATACACTCTGAATTCCTATAGCAATACGTTGGCATGGCTACGATTCCACATGATACACACTTGACTTAATGAAATCCATAATAAGGTATGTCTATTTTATGCATGTCCTACAGATATAAAATTGAAGATAATGTTTTTTTATGTTTCTTTACGGCTTTTATAAAATGACCCAGGTGCTATATTTTTTTATAAGAATTTAGTGCTAGGAAAAAATGTGTCTGCACAGAAAAACAAAACAAATCATACAAAAATCCAAGCAAATTAAACATTAAAACATTTTTTATTTGTCAGACAATGAGAACTATATATCATATCATGTTTTCTTCTATTTATGGTTTGGATCTCAGAAAGCTAAAAACAAAATTAAGTTAATTTGACTAATTGTGCCAAACTTTTATATTGTCTTTTTTTTTCACTAAATATATACTTACTTTTATATATTTAGGTTACTTTCTTTAATGTTCTGTATATCAGAGAAACTGGATTTCTAAAGACATGACTGTACTTCCATAAAAATATGGTTTGCCAAACCATCAAAATATTTATTTGCTATTAAACACTCCCCACCTCTTGTATCATACATTGCCTTGATAACTCATGCAATGATATAGGAATATTTCCTAAAATTCGTCTTTTTTTTATATTCCTCATGACTAGTCTCTTTTAATACTATGTTTTTTCTAGAAACACAATTTGAAAGAATCTACTGTCTATTGAAATATTTCAAGAATAATTTAAAAAATGTGTTAACTTATTTAAGAAATATTTTAAAGGATAATATTTCAGAATATTTTAATTTTTCTAAACATTTAATTCATTTCATACCTCACATGATACTTAAAAATGTACATGTCTTTATTTAAAAAAAAACTTTTTTGTGTTTTTATTTAAGCACGTTAGAGGCAAATATATTATTTTCTTAGTATCATTTTAGGAGCCAGCTGAATACATATATCTGTTCTTATAAACACACGTAATTTAATTTTCACAAAAATAGTACATTTATTAACATCTTAAATGAGAAGGCTCACCTTCCTTGAACAAACATAATCTATAGCAAAATTAACAAAACATTAAGTATAACCATATAAAATTCTCAATTTGGTCAAAAACAGTTGGAAAGCAGAAATTTAATTTGACACAATCTAATACACAACCCTTGAACAAGTAAATTTTGTTAGGTCCGTGGTTGCAATTCTTGCTGTTAAAGGCCTCGTACCTAGGAGATTAAAAAAAGTTTATAGTTAATCTTTAAAAATTAGAGAGCTCAACTGTAGTTAAGAAAGAGAGCATTAAGTATTTAACCTTAGATAGCACCTTTACCCACCTGAATGATCTCTTTCTTCATAAACCTCTTGTGGACACTGGAATGTAAATAGTCCCTGACTTCCTCTACATTATCTAACTGATCGTATTTTCAACACAGCACTTGATTATTTTTGCAAAAAGACTATTGCTATATTGTTTGTTTTTTTTAATAAAATGTAGTTATAATAAATTCTTAAACTAAGATCAATCAAAGAAATTAAAGCCTGTAATTTCTAATGTCTAGTAATCATTTTTATAATGACCAGGGAATTCACATACCATGAAGTCACAAATTTCTGGAATTATATAGGTTTATTGAACACATGCCATTGTTATCTTGATGATGATGAAGAAAGAGAAACAATGCTAGAATTCATTCATTCATAAATATGTCATAAACACTGTAATAGTTATGAAAAGTAAGGGGCTAACTGAACACCAAGTATCTGATGCCAAAGGGAATGTATGCTTGTTTATTTGTTTGTATTAGCTTCCATTACTGAAATAGAGGCAAGGGTAGCTCATTCTGTGTCTCCAGAATCTATCTCTTGCCTATGTGTCTTGTAAATTGGCTTCATACCAAGAGTGTACTCTGAAAGCTCCCAGTAGCTGAAGACTCTCCCTTGTGTTTTCAAGAGTTCCTGGCCTTTTATACACATACTATCATTATACATCTTCTTTAAAATTAAATTCTGTGAAGTCTGTACAAGTTTTTGGAAGCTATAAAAAACTTGCATAGCTGATTGATATTTTTTCTGCTTGTAATACTTGGAGAAACCACACTTCCCTATTTTATAATTGTTGCTCAAGTTAGCATCAACACATGATAAATAGTCAATAAATACATAAATAAGCATTTGTATTACTATGACCACTGTTTTATAATTGTCCTTAAAAATAAACCATGAGCATATTTCCAATTTAATAAAAATATATCTATATCATCTGCATTTCTGTCACCTATGTTGTTGAAATTGCTGTATCGTGTGGCAGTTTTTTCCATTCTGATTTTTCTACAACCTGATTGATTTTGGTTACGTGGAGTCATTGTGGTGCTTCGGTCCACCAAGATGAAGGAATGCTCTGTAATTCGACAACATGTCCTTCTGGCTCAGAAAAATATCCTCCAACAATGAAACCCCTCCTTTGGTGAGGATCTTGGTTTTAAAAAAAAAAAAAAGCTATCCTAATCATAGGCTTTTGCATTGGTTTGACTCCAAATTTCTTCCAGTCTCAAGTCCAGCTGACTCTAACCTGGCACAAAACCATTTCTCAGTGGAAAAGTTTTAATTATTCTTTAGTCCCTCTTGCCTTCCACAAGGACCCTCTGATTTTCTACTACCAGTTTTCTCTCTTATCTGCTTGAACCCTGCGGATCGTTTATTCTGCCAACCATGTTTACATCTGAAGGCATTTTCACTTACTTCTCCTGTCTGGAACACTGTTCCTTCAGTTGTTCAGAAAGGTTGCTCCCTCACTTTCGTTGAGTTACATCAATGTGAAACATCATCATTTTTCTCCATTTCTTAATTTATTTTAATTTTCTTAACATACTTCATATATACATATGTATTATTTCTACATCTACATATGTATAAAAACGTGGACGCATGTAGATATGTATGTGAGGGTGATTGTGTATGTATTCTGTTTCTTCAACTAAAATCTAAAATCATCATGAGGGACTACCTTTCTGTCTTGTCTGTCTTGTTCATCACATTATCTTTACTAATTAAAACAGTGTCTGGGGTGTAATAAATTTTCAATAAATATTGTTTGAACTAATAAACAATAGGTCAAATATATCTGTAGCTAAGAGAGACTGTTCAAAAGTTGTGAAATGTGGTTGACATCATCCCCAGATTTCAAAAGTAATGTAGATTATTCAATTATGTTTGTTTTTATGAACAATTCAGTTCATTTTTGGATGGATGCTGTCATACTACTACTTCAGAAATCTCATTTTCTATTATAATATTAACCAGTGTTAATAACATTTCTGTGAGCTATCATTGGTGACATGGACCTCATATATTTCAGTAGATTATCTTTACATAATATATATTAGGAGTCAAATATTTTTAGAGTATGAGGATCATGATGGAAAGACTATAATAGTTTCTGTTGCTAAAATGTATTGTTTTATTTAATTCCTCTCATTTAATAGCAACTGCATATTTTTATTATTTCCTGCTCAAAATTTAGTTAATCACTCCCTCCCCTCCCAATACACACACACACACCAAAAACATCCAAAGTTTCCTCGTTTGTCCTGGAGGGGTGTTTCGTCAGAAGGTAAATTGGAAGATGGTTACCTTGAGTAACTCAGCAAATGTTTAATTATTTTAGTAACGGTCACTCAAACCAAATTACAGGCACTCACCCAATAGCCAGAGTGCCAAAAGATTAATTAAACTCAGTCTAAGTTTCATAAAATTGTTTATCATGGGTTGATGAATCCCTAACAAGATCATTTTTATGTATAGCAATATGGACTTGTGTGTGTATGTGTGCCCACGAGTATACATATTCATGTATATACCTATGAAAAGGAAAAGCACGTTTATTGTTGAAGATTATAAAAGCACCATCCTTGTTTTTCCAGGTTCCAAGTCACAGTCAATCATCATTACACTAGTTCCTCTGATCATAGTTCCAATAAAGCTACCTCACTGTCTTGTTGCCAAATTAACCTCCAGGGCTTAGTCTAGGACAATCATTAAAAAAGAATGCTAAATTCTAAACCAAAGAGTAAAAATCTTACATTTTAAATTGTAAATTACATAAGTTTTTGATTGCAAGAAATATATATACAGGTGAAGATTTTGAGAGATTTAACACTCAGTATCAAATAATTTGCAAGTCTAGCCTTGATGAATAAACAAAACTTGCAAACTATTATAATATTTCTCTGAACAATAAGCACGCCACTTAAAGAGAGGAAAGTTTTTGTTATTTGTTTTTTTTTGTAATCATAGAAGATATTTTCTGACCGTACTATTTTATTTGGTGGTACTTGAATTCCTGCTCTTCATGGAATATTATTAGGTTAGGATTGGCCTGACTTTGACTTTTTGTCAACTGCCTAAGGTTAGATTTGTGTTTTGAAGGAACGGAAAAGTAGGTGATTCCTGCAAGAATTAGTTTAAGACACATTTCTGCATTAGAAATCAAGCTTAATCTGACAGAACTATGGAAACTCAATTCCATAAAAATCAAATTGTAAGGAGCAGTGCTCTAGATGGAAAAGAATGGGGACTACCACGTGTCCTACCTCCAGCTGTGCATTTGGGGATAAGATGAGGCTGCTGTGATTTCAAAACTGGACACAGAGTGTGCAGGTGGCACATTTATGCATGGCATTATTTTTCCAGCTTGAAGTGTTTTTTTTAGTATATACTATGACTTTGTTGATCTAAATTGAAATAATTCCAGATGTAAATACAAACATTATTTGGTATAGCAACCATGCTGTTAACTAGCATTTATCATTATTGAGACACTAAAATAATAATAATAATGATAATAGCAATTATCTGTTCTTTCTTTGTGATATTCACTATGCCAAGTGTTTTATATTCATTTTTAAAAGTTTGATTCTCATAGCAATCATATAAAAGAGGAATTTTTCCCGCTTTTATAGACAGAGGAAATGTGGCTTAGTCAGTCCACTACCAGCATAGTAAGTGATGGAACTGTGCTTACATCCAAGTTTATATGACTTAAAGCAGAAGTTTTTCACAAGCATGCTACGCTTCCCTAAATTCAGTCATAACACACATTCTGATAAAAACTATGGACAAGTTTTGCAACATAAGGTCATATGAGGCAATATTCAGATCTTAAAGTTAGTTTTAATTCTTCTAATGTGTTTTATTATAAATTACTTTATTACAAGTCTTGCTTCGTTAAATTTTTCTCCTATTCCAAATTGAACACTTTTGGTAGATTTTCATATAAGTGCATTCTTTGTGCTTTGCTTTGTTCTTATTCTCTTTACCTTTTTTCTTTAAATGTTTCTGCTATCTTACAGCCAAAATGAAATATATATTTGGCTTAAGCTCTAGATCTAGCCACATTCTAGTTGATATCACAGCTATCACTACTTGTTTGAGAACTACTTTGCTTGTTTGAGAAATATTGAGAGATAATGTATCTTTTTAGGAAAAGGTATCATCTTGTTTTCTAACATTTACAATAGTAGTTATTTTTACTGTGCTCTAGGACCTTGACTCATCTCCCATTTTGCTTCAGACAACAAAGTTGCAATTCTTATAAAAACCATGGCTTACAAAAAGTTTGTCCTGCAATTCTTATAAGAAAAGAGTGGCGTGGAGATTCATCCAGTGCTGCAGAAATCTCTGGCTTGGTTATCCATGCTGGCAATTCTAACCCTTAAAACAATAACTTTCTCAACTAGCCAAAGTTCTGACTTTCCAGTACTTCCCTTTGTTTTGATCACTTTTTTCACTGTCCATCATTAACCACTGAAAACATAGCTTTCTGTGTAAAGCCATTCCCTTCATGATTTTTACCTCTTTATAAAAAGTATGTTTATATCTTTACAAATGCATACTGTGTTTTCCAAACCTGGAATTGTTCTTGAATTGTTAAATCAATTTCTAGTTCTGCAACTACATTTTGTCATACAGTTCATCACTCCAATATTTTAACTTTTATATGAACAGAAAATAAAATATATTGGTATTTAGAAATACGAGTTATCATTAATATCAGAGTGCTTTGTAACTTATTTGCTTTCCTTCTAATTTATAACATATTTTTCTACTTGTTAAAATTCTCTATTAATTTAAATGAAATTTATGAGCTATCCTATTAAGAGTAAAAACATAATCAGTCAAATATTTTGCCTGACAAAATACTGAGCTGGCAAAATATGATTCAGTCTTTCCCCAGAAGTAAAGTTGCTGTGAGGTTCCATTCTGGTGCAGATTTAAAATTGAAAGCAGTCAAAAAAGGTCAAGACTACTATCCAGACACAAATACACCTGAACTAACACATTGCTCACAAGTAAAGTGTAGAAGACAATAATTATATAATCTTTATGACATATCTGCTGATTTCTTGATGGTTTTATGTTTAAGCAAGGCCCTAAAGCAATGAAGCCACCATAAGGAACATAAGGTTGCCTTCATGCACCTTGCTGTACACAGGTGTGTTGCACATTTCACTACTGTCTCTCTGTCATTTCCCTCTGATTCTTGCAGATCAGTAAAATGAAAATCAGGACACGTTTTTTAAAAATGTGTGTGAGCTGATGTCCGAGTTTGTGCCCTTCGAGGCAATTACTTTGTTCTGTTTGAAGGCATTTGCAGGCTTTCTATAGGTGTCACAATTCAGGGTAAAGTAAGTCAATGTATTTCAAAGTTAAAAGTACCTGTCACGTAAGTTAAACATACATATCGAGTCGCTATGAGTGGGAATTGACTCCACAGCAATGGGTTTAAGGGAAGTGTGTTAGCAACATAGATGAGGTTTAGGATATAATTATATGTGCTTTATTTTAGGGGATTGTAAAATAAAATTTCTTTTTAAAAGTTAAGTTCTGGACAATAATAACCTGATCCACAGGGTATGGCTTAAGCCAGGAATAGGTTAAATTTATTATTGAGTAGAAAAACTAGATGTGATATAATATCAGCAAATAGTCTTTAATTCCAGACACTTCATTCCATATTTAATATGTATACCTTCTATAACATTTAGTATGGATATTAAGTTAATAAATTGCACAGATCAAGTGACTGAAATATAGCATCCATCCTGTGCTTCCCTTCTACTGTAGGTTAATATTTAATATATACTTATGGTAGTTTTCTTTTCCTTGGGTTTTGAAAAATTAAAATAAAAAATTGTGTATGCAACTCCACGTGGATTTTTATGGTATAAAAATGCTTTACCTGTACTTTTTAAAACTTTTTGAAATAGAACAAATATTTTATTTTCACTGAACATAAAACGTTGCCAATTGGGAACGTATAACATTATGAGCTTTACATGTTCTTAAAAATAGACACTTCAACAAGAAAAAAAATCCAAGTACTGTATCTTACATATTTTTAAAAAATATGCCTTCAAAATAATCATCAGTGAGTTTATAGGTGTTCATTTTATTTTATATTTACAATACATTACTTTGAATGTACACAATATTTCATTAAAAAGTAAAAACGAACTAAAAAGCAAAACATGGATTCTAAAACCATCTTGCAGTTTTGGAATTATTTGGGCATTAGTAGTTTCAGTGAAATAAACATTTTGTTTCACAAAGTGAATGAAAAGGACTTTCAGCTGTGTAATGGTTTAATCTATTATTTAAGATTGCAGTTGCTGCTGGGTACCCTTGAGTCAATTCCGTCCGACTCCTAGCAATTCCATGTGACAGAGTAGAACTGCCCCATAGGGTTTTACTGGCTATAATCTTTATGAAAGCATATCAACGGAGCTTTCTCCTGCAGATCTGCTGGGTGGGTTCAAACCGCCAACCTTTTGGTTAACAACCAAGCTCTTAAGCTTTGCGCCATCAGGACTCCTTCGTTACTGAAGATTCAAAATTTACTTTATAATTATTGCGCTCAGAAACACTGGAAGGGAGGAGGAAAAAATATTTATTTCAGAACTACTGTGTCAGAGTTTTCCTAGTTTCTATGTTTTCAAAACTACCACTGAATTTTTTTTACAAATGGGAAAGCAGATATTTAGTAAATAATCTTTTTTTTGTCTCAATTACTTTTTTTCACTATCCATCATTAACTACTGAAAATACAGTTTTCTATGTAAAGCCATTGTCTTCATAATTTTTATCTCTTTATAAAAAGTAAATTATATTTATACTTTTACAAATGCATACCCTATTTTCCAAACCTGGAATTGTTGTCAATTGTTAAACCAATTTCTAAGCAGGCAAGTACATTTTGTCATACAGTTCATCACTCCAATATTCTAACTTTTATATGAACAGAAAATAAAATACATTGGTATTTAGGAATATGAGATATCATTGATATCATAGAGTGCTTTGTAACTTAGTCACATTTCTTCCAATTTAGAATTACTTTTATGCTTGCTAAAATTCTCTATTAATTTAAATGAAATTCATGAGATATACTATTAAGAGTAAAATCATAATTAGTCAAATATTTAACATCTTTATGTTCTGTTTTGTAATAATACTGCTATATTTTCGATGTGTGAGAAAAAGAAAATTTTCTTTTTGAATATTATGTTTAAGTATTTATTATCTCCTGTCTGTAGTCTTAAAAATGATTCTCTATAATCAAAGACCTTTAAAAAGTTGGAAATATTACCATTTCAAAAAGGAATTTTTTGGAACAATTCAAATTATAAATAAATATATTGAATAAACATATATGCACATACATCCAGATATGCTTACAATTAATATACACATTTATTTCAGTTTAATAATTTTCCGCAAAATCCTGTTAATTTTTAATCCATTTCAATTATTATGGAATCAGTCACACTAAAACATGATCAAAGTACATTTAGACACCTTAAATGCTTGGGAAGTTTTTAGCATTCCATAATCCATATTTATTAAATATGTGTAATATTGGCATTTCTCCTACAAAATAAGATTTCCTAAAAGGATTTAGAAGTTAAAAAATTAATGAAATAAGGAACTCATTTGCAGTACCTGGTCAGGTAGTGGTTAGAACAAACTTTCAGTCTTCAACTAGCCAAAGTCAGGAGGAGTATTGCTGCAGGTAGATAAAGAAGCTATTGCCCTCTGAAGGCAGCGCTTTGGTTGAATGGTTTTGTGCTTCGTTTATCACAATGATGGGTGATAAGACTAATAAGTTGTGGGCTGCTAATGGTGGTGACAAGAAAAGACAGGACATTACTCTGGAGCAAATCTAGGTATGATCAAATCTGGCTTGGCTCTGTTGCCTGGTAAGCTGTCCACTTTAAGCACAATAACAGAAAAAAGAAAAAACAAACATTTAATGTAGACGATCTTTAGGAAAAATAACCTGGAATTGTGATCAACATGAGAGCAAGCATCGACTGAGCAGCTTGTGTTTATCTGAGAGTACAAATAACTTAGCCTCGATGGGTAAACATTAGAGATGTGACTTGATTGATATGCTGCAATATAAGGAAAATACTGGGTGAGCACAAAGAATCACCAGTTATCATCCCAAAAGAGGAGACATTTGAATTGGTATTGAAGATGAAGCAGGTTCACTAGGTAGGTAAGGAAAGAATATTCCAGCAGAGGAAAGAGAAAGGGCAAAGGCAGGCGTGAGAGCGGATGGTGTGTGAGAGAGCTGCAAAGCACCGGTTACAGAAGAGAAAGGTTGAAGATGGGGCTGGTAATGGGAATGGGAATTGTTGACAGATTGCTGGAAGTCAAGCAGGTGTTGAGGAATTAAGACTTTATTCCAGAATTTGACTTTCTGCCCTGTAGTCTAAAGACTGCCTGCATCAGAGCTGCCTGAGGGGCTTGCTAAATTTCAGAATCCAAGGCCTGCCTATGCGTACTGAATCATAAACTCTAAGTGTGGCTCAAGACTGAGCACGTTAATACACTCCTTGATCTAATGCCCAATAAACTTTGAGATCCATTTTCTATCGATTGAATCTAATGTGAGATGTGTATACTCCAGGTGTTGCCCAGGACAATGCAGTAGTGAGAGAGAGGAAAGTATTTACAAGTCTGTTTAGTTATTGTTTGCCTGGAGAAAGAGAGAGAAAGAGATTTTATTGATGTTTAATGTACCAACCCGTTACTGTGGAGTCGATTCTGGCTCATTGCAACCTTATAGGATAGAGTAGAATTGCCCCAATAGGGTTTCCAAGGAGCAGCTGGTGGATTCTAACCGCCAACTGTTTGATTATCAGCTGAACTCTTAACCACTGTACCACAAGGGATACGTTTACTGTACACGTAGACAGTATCTTTTATTTGACCCGTATATCATAGTATGGCCATTTGCTTTCAGTGTGTTGGGATTTGTTTAATTTAGGTATGTTGTGTTGTTTATGCATAATTTTCAATTGATTTATGAAATATTTTTTCTCATTTTAACTGAACTTAAATATACACCTAATTCTGCCATATGGTACTACAAAATTTTATTGTGAGCTTTTTTTTTCAGCTACAGAAAGTATTGAAATAAATAAATATCAAACAAACTGCCTAGCAATCCTTCAAATCACTAAAACAGTAACTTAAAATAAGGCAAACATGTTTATACGATTAATACATATTTAGGAATTAAAGTGATGGAATTATATCTCACTATTAAGTCAGAAGATATTTTGGGTTTCCAGATCTTTCTTTGTGCAAAGATAATATTGTAGTTAGCAGGAGTGATAGCTTAGGAAAGAACCTTAGAACAGGAAAATTCAAAAATACAAATTTTTATTTTGTGTAATAATTTTAATATTCTCCCATATCTTGTAACACTTAACTGCAAACGTATTTAATCACAGAAGCCATCATTAAATAATTTTGATCATATACCCAATGGCTGCTTATATTTCTATACTCTTCCTTTCTAAACTGTACTATAATAAACATTACAACAATATTTTAAAAACCGAAGTAAAATGAAGAAATGATGATACAAGGCAGCATTTAAAATACTTGATAATGATAGTACAATCTCCATAGGTTTGTTTTAAGTGTTCCATAGACCTTGCACATGGAAAATTCGGACACTGAACGGCACATGGGGAGCGCTCAGTAAAGGTTAGCTCGTATCATTCATACTGCTATTGTTGCTGTACTTTTCATTGGTTGAAAAGTTCCATTGTTACAATCTTAATCCACTACTTGTTAGAAAAAGTCACTTCGTTATCCAGAACATTTACTTTTTCACCTTCAGGATTTCTTAAGCCTGGGTTCTCATTTTGTGAACAAGCGTTATTACAAAATTACTGTGCATATTAAACAGTATATTTAAATTGGAGGATAGTTATATTCTAAATTGATTTATTTCATAGAAGTCAATGGTACCAATGAATAGGTATAAGATTACTTTAGAAATTCTGAGTTTATGTTGTTATCGTCCATTTTGTGCCAGAATAGAGTTTCCCAAACCTCAGCACTTCATTTCAAAATGTAAAGAAAGTTCCCATTCTGTCAGGTTCAGAATTCAGGACTTATAGCCAGGAGGTAATTTAAGCTACGTTTGTCATTTTCCTTGTATTTAATGAAAAGAAAGACACGTTTTGCTTTGCTTTTTCCCTAGAGGTTGCAATTAATGTCACTGCTATTCAAAGTTTTTTCTTTCAAAAAATTCAGAGATAGTTTCCTATTTTCTTCTTCTTTGATAGTGTAAATAAAAGATGTATTTGATAAGATACTGAGGAATAATGATGAGACAAACATATTACATTATGCATACTTTACGGAGCCCTGGGAGTACAGTGGTTAAAACGATTGACTGCTAATCAAAAGGTCAGCAGTTCGAAACCACCAGTCGCTCCGTGGGAGATAGATGCAGCAGTCTGCTTCCATAGAGATTTACATCTTGGAAACCCTATAGGGTCGCAATGAGTCAGAAATGATTCATTGGCAGTGGATTATGCATACCTTTTCTTTTGAAGGTATGTGTGTCTAGGCAGGTGTGTCTAATATACTGGATAGGTATACAGCATAATCTTCTAAAATATTTGCATATGTTATTTATAAATTTGTGTGTGTATGTTTTGTTGGAGCCTGGTGGCCCAGTGGTTAAGAGTTATGGCTGCTAACTAAAAAGTCAGCAGTTTGAATCCACCAGGTGCTCCTTGGAAACCCTAGGGGGAGTTCTACTCTGTCTTAGAAGGTCATTATGAGTCGGAATCAAATAGACAGCAACAGGTATGGTACTGGTATATGTGGAAACAAGTTATTTTTATCGTTTATACTTTATAGTGATATATAGACGTATGTAAAGAAATATTCAAATACTGAGTTTCCATACCCTTCACTTACTTTTTAAAATAGTAATTGATAAACAAAAAACAAGAAACTTATTCATCCACAATCCCATACATCAGAGATAACCTCTGCTAACTTTTTAATCTCACATTTGAGATTTTATTTTATTGCAAAATAGTGTACATGACGAAGGTCACAATATATATAAATTTTATACCATATATTTTATTTTAAAATTATATTGAGCTATTTCCCAATGGCTTTTAGAATTCTCCATTAACAATTATTTCAAAGAATGTATAATTTTTTGTTACACTTGTTTGCCTCAAGCCCCACACCTTGGAGTCATCCATTACTGCTGTCTTCTTCCACGCCTCACAGCTAATGTATGGGTAAATTCTGTTCGGTAGTCCTTCAAAATACATTCGGAATCAGACCACCCTGACCCTTTTTATTGCAAATATGTTTTCTAAATAATAAAACAAAAGTCTAAATCAGACAATTTCACTTCCTCACTCAAAATTCAGTGGCTTCACATTGCAAAAAAAGTAGCGTATTCTACAAAAGCAGATTCGACTCAGTAGAAAAAGAATCAATAAAAAGTGCTGAGGTATTGGTTATTTAAGTCAACATAGATAAAAATACTAAAGGCCTATCAAAAGACACTGAAAAATTCAAAGTAATTATCTAATTGCAAAAAATAGCAAAGTTATAATTCAAGATATTAGAAATAGGTATATAGTGGAATGATTGTTTTGCAAGCAAATATAAAAATCAAAATGCAATAAAGGAAATAATTGTTTTAAGTCAAATTCGACATGAAATTAAATTTTGTGATGAAGGGGATTTCTGGTTAAAAATAGCGGAATAAAGGGATTGTCTACTACTCTCTCACAAAAACCACTAGTGAAAACAGAAAGAGAAAATATGGTATGATGTGCAGGAAATATTTTGAAGATCCATTTTTAAAAAAGAAAGAAAGAGTAGTCACAATCCCACGGCACATTAATCAACAGACTTAGTATAAGAATGTTCCAAATAGCAAAATCTAAACAGAAATTTTTGATGTAGCTGTTTTCATTGTTAACTCTTCCCAGACTATATTTAAGGATAATTAATAATCGAAAAAGAATGTTACTGGTCCTATTTATACATAGTACAAAATAATAAAAAGTATTAAATTAATATGACCCCAAAAAACTAATTGAGATCAGATACAGAGATTTCCATAGGCTCTGAAAATTGCAGACCTTATCCATGGCACAGTTCAGAATACAATGTAGGGGTGAATAAAATACAGATATAGAGGTTACATTAGCCCAAACAGAATAGAAAAATGTGATTCAAAACCCATAGAGGACGTAGGAGACAGGTTTGAAGAAATCACATAAAAGAAGGTGATAGGAACAATTTTCTAAAATTGATTATAGCAAAGATAAGGGAAAGACACAGGATAAGCAGCATATGAGAAATTCATAGGTCTTGAATAGCAAAGAGGACAATTGAAATTGAAAAATATCCTCAAAGACACAAGAAACAAACCTGAAAGGAAGGAAAGACAAACTATATATGAGAAAGAAAAATGGTATTCCGAGAGAAATTGTTTCAAAATAATTACCACCATAAACATTTCCAAGTGAAGTTATTAACTTAAGTATAAACAAATAATATGTGCACCAGCATGAAGAAGTCATACGCTAAATTGTAATGTGTAGCATTAGTTAAGAGTCATAGATGAGGATCCAAAATTCGGCAATTCAAATCTTAGCTTCTATGACTAACTGTCTATCTGAACTCCACTTTTCTCATTGTTAAACGAGGATAACAAAAGTACTAATTTAAAGTTGCCTTTAAGAGCTCAGCTGCTAACGAAAAGGTCTGCATGTTCGAATCCACCAGCCGCTCCCTGGAAACCCTATGGGGCATTTCTACCGTGTCCTATAGGGTAGCTATGAGTTGGAATCAACTTGACAGCAACGAGATTGTTTTTTTGTTTTTTTCTGGACAATAACATAGATAATGCATAGAAGGACTTAGAATTCTGGACAGAAAGAAAGCATTCTTGACAGAAAGTAAACATCTTGACAGAAACGAGTTAAGTATTGTGCACAAGCCTGAAAAAACTCTGAGAATACAGCATCCATGATTGCTTAAGACTTTCTAGGAAAGAAAAAATGGCAATAGACAAAGTTCTCACAAAATATTATGAATATGAACCAACAAACTCAGAGCTGGAGAAGATGTGCTTCAAGGGATACTTGTTGTTAAGTGCCGTCAAGTCGATTCTGACTCACAGCGACCCCAAGTGACAGAGTAGAACAGCCCCATAGGGTTTTCTAGGCTGTAATCTTTACAGGAGCAGATTGCCAGGTCTTTCTCCCACAAGAAGCAATAGTTAGCATTAAATATTTTAAACTAAGATGAGTTAGCTCTAGGGCTTATGGTAACAGAACAGATATACATATTACAAAAATAGCATTAATTAAAGGGAGGTGTGAGGGCAGGTACAGTACTTAAATTTTAGCTATTTTCACAGCATGTAGCAATTAGATACTGCTGGGGTATGTACAAAATTAAAATTACTCCAACCTCTTATTTTTCAGAGTAGTTTTTTCTTAAATTTAAATGTATTTTTAGAAACTATGATCTCTTTTTATGAAGAAATAGTTCCTTGAAGTTCACAGATAGCTTTTACATTGTGTTTCTTTTTCTTCTGACGTATTTAAATAATATCAAATGTAGTATGATTCATTTTAAACTAATAAGTATTTTACGATCACACTCTAAAGTACTTTTTGTCTATTTCAGAAATATATTATCTATCTATTTATCTAATATTAGCATTTACATATACATATTGAGGGGACTGGGATATTGTTAACAATGATTCTATGTGAGTGATGGAATTTATGGTGGGGTTTCCTTTAAAAAAATTCCTGAATCCCTTGAATGTTTTGTAAAGAATACATGCTCTTTCTATATACTATACCTAGAAGTCCATCTGTGGTAGGCTATATATTATTCCTTTGCATGAACATACTAAAATTTATATACACATACTGCTGCTGATGAACATTTGGAATTTGATTAATTAGTTGCTTGTTTTTGTATTTACTGTACATAATGCTGCACAAAAACAACAATAAAAATCTCAATGGCTTCCAACAATAAACGTTTATTTCTTGCTTATACATTCACAAGTGGGCTGAAATTTGATTGATGTTGTCTGGGCTTAAGCTGGACCCAGGGATTCAGTTTAGGTTGCTCCATGTGCCTTTATTCAGGAGCCAAGGCTGGTAGAGCAGCTGATACCTGGGTATTATTTTTCTCATCCTGGAGGATAGAACTTCAGGAGGGTGGAAGATAACCACTCCTCCTCTTACAAGCCTCAGGTTGAACCTAGTATGCTGTCAATATGCCCCAAATATGTTTGTCAAAGCAAGTCAATTGACCAAGCATATATGGGGAGGGTATAGATACAAGACTTACACTAGTGGAAAGTACTCAAAGTCACATTACAAAGGAGATAGCTATGCAATTTTATTTTACAGGAAAGTAGGGAAAAGTAGGAGCCCTGGTGGCGAAACGGTTAAAGTGGTCAGCTGCTAACTAAAAGGTCAGTGGTTCAAATTCACCAGCCTCTCCACAGGAGAAAGCTACGGCAGTCTGCTTCAATAAAGATTTACAGCCTTGGAAACCCTACAGGGTTCCTATAAGTCAGAATCGACTTGATGGCAATGGGTTTGGATTTTAGCAAAAAGTTAGGATCAATAATATACTCTAATACTGGATTCTACCACTCATCTGTCAGTTTGTCATACTGTGATAGCTTGCGTGTTGCTGTGATGCTGGAAACTATGTTACAACTTCCTTGCTGAAAGTGAAGAGGACTCGACTACAGCTTTCGGTATGAATTGCACCTCAACATAAAGAAAACAAAAATTCTCACAACTGTTCCAAAAAGCAACATCATGATAAATGGAGAAAATATTGAAGATGTCAAGGATTTCATTTTACTTGGATCTACAATCAACGCCCATGGAAGTGGCAATCAAGATCAAATGTCGCATTGCATTGGGCAAATCTGCTGAAAAAGATCACTTCAAAGTGTTATAAAGCAAAGACGTCACTTTAAGGACTAAGGTGCATCTGACCCAAGTGATGGTATTTTCAATTGCCTCCTATGCATGCAAAAGCTGAACAATTAATAAGGAAGATCGAAAAAGAATTGATGACTTTGAATTACGGTGTTGGTGAAGAATATAGAATATACCATGGAGTGCCAAAAGAATGAACAAATCTGTCTAGAAAGAAGTACAGCTAGAATGCTCCTTAGAAGCGAGGATGGCAAGACTACATCACACATACTTCAGATGTGGTATCAGAAGGGATCAGTCCCTGGAGAAGGACATCATGCTTGGTAAAATAGAGGGTCATTGAAAAAGAGGAAACCCCTCAACAAGATGGATTGACACAGTGGTTCTAAGAATGGGCTCAAGCATAACAAAAATTGTGAGGTTGGTGCAGGACCAGGCATCATTTCATTTTATTGTGCATGGGGTAACTATGAGTTGGAACCAACTCAAAGGTACCTAACAACAACAAAAATGCTGGGTTATTTCCAAATTTTGGCGATTATGAAAAATACTACTATGAATATTCTTGTATAGGAATTTTGATATATGACATGAATTAATTTCTGTTCCATGTGTAAACAGGAATTTAGCTGTTGGGGAATAAGTTATACAAATATTCAGGTATAATTGATAATGTCAGACTTCCAAAGGGGATGTACCAATTTACACTCCCAATTATAATTACTAATATTTTATTTAGGATATGTTACTTATTGTTCATTAGTGAGATTGGTCTATCCTTTGCTCCCTGTAAAGAACTTGTAATATAGATTTTGTTTTGTTTTATTAACACAGGTTATTCTGAGCTATTTGTTCTATTGTACATAGGGTTGTTATAAGTCAGAATCGACTGGATGGCGCCTAACAATAATAACAATTCTGAGCTCATTAAAATAGTGGAGAAGTTATTCTCTGGAGTAGTTTGTGTAACGTTAGTGATATTTCCAATCATCTACCTTGTCTAGTTTCTCCATTATCTGAATCATGTGTGAATCTGTATCTATTGTTTGTTGTTTCTCTTGATTTTCAGTTTATGGTCCTTGCATGCATAATTATTGCTAAATGAATGCTGTACATTGTTTATGAAAAAAAAGTAAGTTATTGGTATGTATTTCAAGCCACTCCTTGAAAACCCTATGGGGCAGTTCTACTCTGTTCTGTAGGGCTGCTATTAGTCAAAATCTACTCGACGGCACTGGATTTTGGGTTTAGAGAGGATTTAATTGCTCTTGGATAGAATTAGTGAATGCCCATCCTTGATCCAGTCAGAGTCTGTCATGTTTCAAGGCAAAATTTCCAGCTTTGTGAAAGCTAATCATTTCTAGTTTGTCTTTTTTTCAAGAGTGTAACACTTCTATATCTTAACTCAAAATCTGGGATGTTTTCTTCAGGTCCTCTCTATTTTATGGGTAATAAGTATTTTTTTTCTAATCTTTTCAAAACTGTGACATTGCCAAAAATGCTGCATAACTTTTGAGCACTTTAGCTGCTCCTTTCAGTGTTTTTTACACTTATTCTTGCCATGTGCATACTTCATTCAGAAACGGTCAAAATCCTGAGAAGTGTAGCCCAAAAACTTTAGTCTCACCTATCTAAGGTTTCCTTTTCTCCTGGATGTCAGCCTCCCAAATCCTGGACTCCATGGCAATCTAGAACTGCTGTCATGGCTTCTGCGGCTCAGTGAGTTTGCCACAAACTGTGAGCTGAGGCTTTTAGCTTGGCCTTTGTATCGCATGTTGAGTATCCATGTAAGGCTCAATAGGAAAAACATCAAAAGTGGACTATCTTGATGTATTTCTCTTCTCTCTAGCACAGTGACCCCACAAAGCCTGTGATGCTTTAGTTGCAGTCTGAAGCTTTCAAACCATCATTTCAACTCCACTCCCTCCAGCTTTTATATTTGCCCTTAGCAGGAGTTATTATTACACAAGCTATTCATACATACTTGAAAGTGGATATTGGAGAATACATTAAATTTTAAATTACATAAACTGTAAATTTCCTGATATCTATAAAAGAAAAAACAGAAAAAGATAATCCAAATGGACACTTTAGATGAAAGTATTATTAACTAATTATTAATTTTCCAAAGTAGAATGAGTCTGGGTTCTTACAGGAGCAAAACCAGTGAGACATATATACATATAAAAACAGAGATTCACTTCAAGAAAATGGCTCATGCAATTGTGGGGACTGGCAAGTCCCAAATCTGTGGGTCAAGTGGCAGGCTGGAGACCTCTGCTAGCTCACAGTGTTTCAGGGGCTGGCAATTCCAAAATCTGCAGGTCAGAAAGCAGGCTGGAAACCTCTGCTGGCTCATGGGTTTGCAGGAGCTGATGAATCCAAAATCTGCACGTCAGGAAGCAGGCTGAAGACTTCTACAGGCTTACAGCTCAAGAACCATAGGTCAGGCAATGAGAAGAGTACACTGTTAAAAGAGAGAGTGTGCTTTGCCAGAACACCCATTTATATACTGGAGGCGGGCCATGCCCCAAAAGAATCTCCCTTTTCAACTGATTGGCTGCTCACATTAGATTACATCATGGAAGATGATTACATTATATTACATTATGGAAGAGCACCCAGTTCACTGTCTGCCAAACCACTGAGAACCGTAGCCTAGCCATGTTGACACATAAAATTATTAACCATCACAACAGGTAACTGACCCACTACTGTTGAGTCAATTCTGACTCACAGTGATCCTATAGGACAGAGTAGAACTGCCTCACAGTGTTTCCTAGGCTATAATCCTTGTGGGAGCGGATAGCCGTGTCTTTCTCCTTTGGAGCAGCTAGTGGGTTTGAACTGCTAAACTTTTGGTTAGCAGCAGAGCACTTTACCACTGCGCCATAAGGGCTCCTTCAGTAGGTAATTAGGAGTTACCAAATGTGAAAAATATTCTCTATTTTCTAAGCTAACAGTGTTTTAAATATTTCAAATCTCTTATCTAACTCTTTACAATTATCTCCAGAATATAAGTTGGATCTAATTCCAAAAAATATCTAATTTTTATATACACAGCAATATGCACCTTTAAAGTATTTTAATAATCAATTATTTCACCGCTAGTATTTTGAATTCCCTGCATAAATCACATGAAGTGCATTAGCCAGTTTTATATATTTTACAGTTTTAACATTTGTGTACTCTGTACACAAAGTGAGCTGTGTATTGCAAATGTGAATTAATTAATATAAATCATTATATTTATTGCTTAGTCTGTGTCACCTGCTGTGAAAACTCCTTTATAAACTGATATGATTTTGTTCCAAAACTCTCCATTTTGAAAAAAAATGTAAACCTAGTAAACTCATCTTGTCCTCTAAATCCCATTCTCCTCTAAGGTGAACCAGGGCTCATTAGAGAAATGGCTGATTCCAGGGCCAAGGTAAAATTTGTTGCCATCGACTGGACTCCAACTCATAGCCACCCTATAGGACAGAGTAGAATTGCCCCATAGGGCCAAGGTAGGGAAACCAAAAGTGGGCCTAAAATGCCTGCTGTACCAGAAAGTAATGGAATACTTACAAATGTGATTTAATTTTATGCATAAATCAACTCTAGAAAATTGATTATTCCCATTAATAAAACTGAGGCTCAAATGCCTTCCCTACTGACTGAAAAAAATCCCTTGTCAGATTTAAAATTGCATTTTTCCCCCACTCATTTACTCATTTATTCATTCAACAAAGGTGTTGAGTGCTTTTTTAAGTGCCAAGAATGACATTATACTTTGAAAAATATAACAATTATAAAAGGTAACACTGCTCTACAGATGTTTAGAGGCAATTATTTGTTTATTTTGGAAGATCTTACAATTTATCATTGTGGAAACTTCAGTGCCTGGATAAGACAGAGGCCATACATAATATCAAGATGCTAAAAAATATTGTTGGATAGTTAATGGAATAATATGGTGATATTTTGCCTTGGGCTTTTAATGTATAGGAGGTTATTTTATTAGATAATATGATGTATCAAGGAAAGCTAATACATTTTATACAGGTTTAAATAAATCACTGCAAAAGCTGTAACCCAAAATAATAAAGTACATTATTATTTCAGTTTTAATTGAAACCCTAGGGACATTGTAACTGTCCTGTATTTTAGGAATACAGCCAAAATATGTCTTAGAGGCGATGGTACCTATTAGGAAGCACTTTGATTGACTGATGATTTTAAAATAGTTGGTTCAATAGCAAAAGGCTTACTGATAAATTTTCCTATCGGATTTTAAAAAGTGATACTTGTATCTGTAACACAAATAACAGATAAAATGCTCACTCTTTAATAAATAATATATATTCTATCACCTGCAAGAATACATTAATTAAAAATATAAAATATTATGATCCTAAATATATGCTCCATCTAAAACAATCTAACCTATACCAAAAATAACTCGTTATATTAAATTATGAGCATAAAACATTCGTTTTCTATTAGTCATTAAAACGTTGTTTTTCTTATACTCTTTAAAGTTAATACTGCCAGTTCAACATTGATATAGGATTGATTCTTATAAGCATAAAAATATTAGCAGTTTAATTTATGAAAGATAGTTAATGAATTCCCTCTATCTATTATACTGGAGCCCTGGTGGTTCAGTGGTTAAGAGCTCAGCTACTAACCAAAAGGTCAGCCATTCAAATCCTCCAGCCACTCCTTGGAAACCCTATGGGGAAGTTCTACTTTGTCCTATAGGGTTGATATAAATTGGAATCTACTTGATAGCAATGGGTTTGGGTTTTTTGTTTTGTTTTTTTAATATATTATATCTACTGAGAAATATTGTTATTCTGTCTCCTCTGCTCCCTGTTCTGAGACTTGCCTTCCTTACCCCACATTGACTGGACATTGACTCACCCATTTATATCAGAATCCAAACCACAGACCATAGCTGACTGCACCAACAATGTATATTGACTCAGGCCGGCCAATCAAATTCTCTTTCTCAGAATTACAGAATTGGGAAAAATAAATCCTTTTAATCATTTTAGTTTACTTGAATCAAGGACTTGGGAAATCCAGAATAGTGAAGTGCCATGTTTCAAATGCTGAAGAAGTGAAATTCAGTTCACAGACAGTAATGAAGTAGACACAATCAAAAAAGCAGAGATGTGAATCCACACAAGTGATAATGAAAGCAAGTCAAACACAGAAGAGCTCTCAAGTTCCTAAAAATTCCCCTGTTCCGGGTGCCAGCCAATATGAATCCTGGCAGTACTTCCTGGTCTTCAGTTCCATAAGATACTTCTGAACTTCCGTGCTCAATTTCCTTTATTGCTTTCACTATTTCAAAATGATTTGCTATTATACGGAACAAAGCATTTTGGCTATCCAGTCAGAAACTAGCAAATGATAAAGAATCTTTATCTAATAAGGAATCCTAAAAATAATGTGCACATTATTGATTAAAATATTTGTAGTATTTCTTTGTGTCAAATTATATTTAAATTTAAAAAGTACGTTCATTATTACTTAATTTCTAAATCATTATCTAAATAGTTTCAATCACATCAATTCTTTACAGATAAGAACAAAAAAATACATGTCCAGATAAAATCTTAATGAAGTGATACATTTGTGATTAAAATCTGCATTCAAATAAGTATAATTATGAGTAACTTCCAGAGCTACTAACACATTTGTCAAGTATCATAGAAAATGTATTTTTATTTCTCTTAAAATCAATATGATTCTTTTATAAAACAATAATAAATTAGATAATTTCCAAAATATTAAAATAAAATAGAACATACATTTGAGGGGAACAATACATATTAATACTCATGAAAAGATTATATTGATTAAATAAGGCACATGATTTGTACATTTATTTTAACAATTTGAATAAAGATTCCTTCCTTTTTTTTTAATAATTCCTTTCTTTGCTTGAAAAATTTCTTCACACTTTGGCTGCTCCTCAAACCCTCAATTTTAATTAGTATTCTACCACCATTAATACCATAACCTAATTATGAAATCCATTAAGTCCCTATAATAGTTGCTTTAGAGGTAACATTAAATTTACTGGTGTTTTAAATAATAAATTCATGTGATGGGATTTTAATGTTCAATTTAAGAAGTTCTTAATATTTGAAAGAAGCAGCATTGCTTCTGTGTTCAATCAATACAAAGTTTTTGGTCTATACTCAGTTATCAGTTTTATCATTTCCAATATTTCACAAATACTCTTAAGCATTCTTCATGGAAGGGGACATCTTAATGAATCATCTTTGCTTAAGAAGTTAAGTATTCATGACCGTTTACCTCAGTAAAAAATGTGCCTGACATAAATTGGAAGTTCTATCTCTATGTTAAGTGCGACTGACTATGACTCTTTTTCATTCAATTCCATCAGCTCTAAAACGCAAAATTTGCCTAATGCACGGTTTATAAAGAAGATGATATTTAAAAGAAGTGATGGAGGGGGTGGGAAATCTGTGAACAGTCAAGTAGCTTGACAATTTGGAAGCTATATGTAAGCTCTGGGCATGCCAGAAATTCGCTGAATTATATTATCTATCTATACCACCAACTCTCTATAGCCATCTGTTTCTTCATCTGTAAAATAAAGAGCCCCTAGTAGACTGAGCGCCCTTCCATCAGTAAATGATACCTATTTTAAATCATCAGTTGAGTAGATTTTTTTAAGGTGTTACAAAAGCATATATAATCATTTAAATCATATTCTGAACTAATTTTTTTATTTTTTTTTTAAGCCATCACCAAACACATATTTTTCTAAATTTATTATTTGGAATTCTTCTCTAAGGAGACTTGTCAATTCTCCTCCATGTATTTATCTAATAAATAATTTATTTATATCCATATGAACTCATTGATACGCGTTTTATTCTTTGAGTTATAATCCAATACTATTGTTATATTGTTGCTCAAATTGTTTCAGCTGTAGCTACTGGGGCTTTCAGATTGGCTCCTGTTTTCCTTTGATGTGCTCTCATCCTTTTACCTTCTGAGGACCTTCTTATTTTCTGGCATTACAACATCGTATAGACTCATCTTATTTTCCCTACAAAGCCTTATATCAGTAATCTGTTCAGTGATCCCAGATTATCCGTAGTTACTTAACTTCATACCTGACAGCAAACTTTCAGATAGGAAATTTAAAAAAAAAAAAAAAGTCAAATCACAATCCCTCTTTCTTCCTTTAATTACCTAGTTTAAAATCAATTTCATTTCTAGTAATGTTCACTTTTGATTATATTATTGTCTTAGTTATCTAGTGCTACTATAACAGAAATAGCACAAGTGGATGGCTTTAACAAAGAGAAATTTATTCTCTCACAGTCTAGTAGGTTACAAGTCCAAATTCAGGCTGTCACCTGCAGGGGAAGGCTTTTACTCTCTGTCAGCTCTGGAGGAAGGGCCCTCTAGTCAATCTTCCCCTGGACTAGGAGTTTCTCCACGCAGGAACCTCAGGTCCAAAGGACGCATTCTGCTCCTGGAGCTTCTTTCTGGGTGGTATGAGGTCCTTAACTCTCTGCTTGCTTCCCTATCCTTTTTATCTCTTGAGAGATAAAAGGTGGTACAGGCCACAGCCCAGGGAAACTCCCTTTACATTGGATCAGGGATGTGATCTTGGTTAGGGTGTAACAATCTCACCCTAATCCTCTTTAACATAAAATTACAATCACAAAATAGAGGACAACCACACAATAATGGGAATCATGGCCCAGACAAATTGATACGCACATTTTTGGGGGAACATAATTCAATCCATGACAATTATACAGGTTTACAAAATTATTTTCTTTTTTAGTATTTTCTTGAAGTAGATAGGTTTAATCTGAAGGAAAACTAGGAGGTAAGTATAACCAAAAAAAAATCAATTATTAAGTTTCAGGTTCTACCAAACTTCTGAATCATCAAAACTGCTTGTTTTTCATTTTAAAAAGGTTTTGGTTCTTTTAACAAAATGAGCTTTATCAGTAAAGGATAAGTAGAAGAAAAATTACATAATGTATAAATGACTTATTTTTAAAATTTTTTGCAGCTCTGATAAAATAGTTTACTGTTGGGATTTTAAATCAATAGCTGAAGATTAACAGTTTATGTAATGAAAGTCAATTCATAAAAGTTCTATTGAAATGAAAATCATGTGAGAATTTACATTCGTGATAAACACACATCTGTGGATCACAGTGGGAGATGATTTGTCAGCATAATCATTTGTGAGGAAATGGGTTTAAATTGGATAGAACAATAAATTGTTTCAACCAGGAGAATTATTCCATAGTAAATATAATGGAGAAGACAGAAAAATAGAGGAAGTAAAAGACATTTCTTACACTTTCCGTATTTTATGCTATAAACAGTGGCATTCTAAACGTCATGTATATTCTTTCTAAGGGAAAAATTTCTCTTGTTATTTATGAAAATCACAGAGACACAGTCCTGACAAATAGGTAGTGTCTTTTGCAAGTAGCCTAAAATGCAATGCCTTTAATGGAAAAGCTAAATGTAAGTATGAGGTTACTTCCAGCATATTACTCTTAAGATTATTTATATTCAAACTGAAAAATTAAATCTATTTTGTATTAATTTTTTAAATATTCCTCATAAAAATAAGGATATTATAATTGTCTAGAAAATGATATAATGTTAACCATATTAAAAATTCATAAATAACATACTCTATTTTTAAATAAATCATTAGATTATGAGAAAATACTCAAAAGAATATTTCACGAGGGTAGAAAATGTATCTTTTTTTCTTACTATTTTATTCTATCAGTAAGCACATTTTTAGAAAAAAATTGTAAACTATGATGCATTTAGACATAGCATAATTTGGGAAAAAATTATTTCATTAATATTTTGTACTTTCTTCCTCTTATAATTTATATTATTATTCTTACTAGTTTCAGTTCTAAAGCTATAACTGTAGTCTTAAATATGTGAGATGTACTTTCAATGGAGTACATATAGGCAATTACTTAGTTCTGAGTTAACAAACATGTGTTTATTACTCATTAATCTTTCATGACTATGCCAGAATTCTTCACATTCATTGACTTACTACAATTTTAACAAAATTCCTATGGTATAGATATCACACTTAAAACTGAATGTACTTAAAAATGAACATATTTAAAAGTCAAATTAAGTATTTTATCTATAGGCATGCTACACATTGAATAAATTATCAGGCCAGCAACACAAAACTCCTGTTACCAGACATACGTATTTTCAACTAAATCACTACTGCCTCCAAATGAAAACCAGTTAGTGTATTTGGAAAGACTTAGAGACTGTGAGGTTTTTCGGGCCAAGGATGGCAGTTCTAGGCTGATAGAGACTGTGACTGAGGGTAACCTCCAGAGAACGTAGCCTGCCAGGATGTGAGGGAGCCCCATCAAAACCCTGGGTCTGCCATGTTATTCTTCCTGGGATTATAGAGATATTAAAAATCATGAGAAGAGAAACACCAGAACAGCCAGGGCTTTCTAAAGCTGATGTGGATTTGAAATTAAAGAAGTGTTGTTGAGCATTTTGGGAATTCCGCCTGCCCTCCCCTGATTCCAGCTTCTTAGCTGTGCTAGCTTGCCTATTTGCACTGAGGCGCATTTCCAGTTGAAGCCAATTCAATATTTTCAGCCTGTGAAACCTGTTCTACCACACACAGTTTTTTTAAGTGTTATACAAGGATAATGAAGAATCAGTCCTTGTTTTCAGAGACCTTGAAGTTTTCAGAGAATATTTCAAGAAAGACGAATATAAAATAAGAAAGCCCTGGAATGATAGGAATAAAGTAGAATTCAAAACGCAATTGATCGTTCGGGGAGGGAAGAGAAGTGTAAACTCAACTTGAAGAGTCACAAGGAGGTTGCTAGAGCAGGTTGCCTATGTGCTGAATCTTGAATCAGGAGCAGAAAGCTTGGAGAATGCATAGTTAAGATAATAGGTGTTTTGTGGGGCAAATAAACAAAGAAATAAATCAATATCAGGCATTTAAGAGGCAATCACAGCTCAGATATTCTAAGATGCCAATACTACCATAGGGGTTTCGATATTACTCAATGGCAATACTGAAAGGTATTAAGCAGTGGAGTAAAGAAATTGTTTTTGTGTTTAACTATGGTATTTACTAAATTCACTTTTTATAACAAATACTTGTTGACTGACTATAATGTTGAAAGCACTATGAAGCTGTATTTTCAAATGAAGGAAAAAGCACAAAATGATAGAATATGCTTTAAAAAGAAAAGTTGCCATCAAGTCGGTTCTGACCAACTCACAGCGACCCTTTAAGACAGAGTAGAACTGCCCCATAGGGTTTCCAAAGCTGTAAATCTTTAAGGAAGCAGACTGCCACATCTTCCTCCCACAGAGCAGCTGGTGTGTTTGAACCATCGACCTTTGGGTTAGCAACTGATCACTTAACCACTGCACCACCAGGGCCCCTAGAATATGCTTAAGAGTGATATAATAGTTATTAACATCTCGGCATCCCTTGTGATTTAACTTCTATCTACCATCTGTATAAATCTTCTATTTAAACAAGTTTTGTAAAAACTTTTGATACTGAAAGAAATACATTATCATTGTCAACCAGTGCTAGGTCATGTTTGCCAACAGAGTAGATATACTGTATCCAAATATGAAAGGAGAAACTTGTTTATTTGCTTTTCATCTTTGCCTAATTTTGTTTCTCTGTCTCTGGAGTTCTGCCCCAGATTTAAAGGATTTTTAAATTGTTTTCTTCCTGATGTCTCCTCTCTTCTTTACGCATGAAAGAGACATATATTTTATTGTGTAAAATATATTGTGAAGTGGAAAGAAAATATTGAGCATCCCATCACTGTGCAGTTTTTTATCCAACAGTGTGTTAATATGAGATTCGGTGCTCCACACGGTGGACGAAACAATGAGCAGGACCGAGAGGATGCCTGCCATGGTGGACTTAGATTTTAGGGAAGTAAACGCAAAATGATAAAACAAATGACTCACTAAACAAACACAGAGTATTTCAGTGCTAGGAGGAAATGCTGTGATAGACAATGATCAGGAGCATGGTCTCTCTGAGAGAATGATGAAACCTGCCAAAATTCTAAGGGCCAGCAACGCCAGGCAGCAGTGGAGAAGTCCTTGGGCAGAGAGAATAGCAAGTGCAAAGGCTCTGAAATAAGTGATAATATGGCATGTTTGTTCTAGCAATTGACAAAGGCCATTGTGATTAGAAAAAAGTGAATAAGATGAAATCAGCCAAGTGGACTAGATAATGCAGGTATTTATAGGTCACGGTAAAAGACTTCAATTATTTTTCTCAGCATAATGAGAGACCATTCGTTTTAAGCTGGGAATGGCATAATTTCATTTTTTAAGAAAGATTACTCTGTCTGCTGAGAGACTAAAGAGAGGAATCAGAAAGTCAGAGAGAAAGTCAGTGCACTCACCTCAGCAAGAGATGATGATGATGGCTTTACTGTGGTTATGGAGCTAGAAAAATGGGAATGTATGAGAGATATAACATGGAAGTGACAGGGACAAGATTTGAAGGCTGATAGAAGATGAGTATGAGAATGAATTCTAGGTCTGCTTTTACTGATTTTGTGGACAGGATCTTTTTTCTAAATTATATTAATAATTTTACCAAATCCACATTCTAGATTTTTCTGGGAAGAACAACAGCATAATGAGAAGATTTCACATCTACCAACACACATTGACAAACACAAAAGACCGACAATAATTCAAACTCTAAGTTAGAAACATAGGAATTAGTACAAAACATCTCCTGCAAACAGATAACTGCTAGTTAGGGAGTTTAATAAACAAAGAAGGAAATGTGAGCAAGAGTTAAAAATGTGAAAAATTAAAGTTATTTTCTGCCTGAAATAACAATGTCTCATTGCAGGATGCAAGTAGAGAGCATTCTAACAAATCCTACTAATATCCACAAAATTTAGAGATCTAATATTTGGGCCAATCATGAAAAAATGGGAACCTCTTTTCCCTCTGCAGGGGAGAATATTACCAGTACTCATGGGAGGCTTTGGGTTTACACTGGATAAAATTCTTAATATTAGCTTTAAATCTAATTTAAATTTCCATCAACAGATGAATGGATAAACAGACTATGATACATACACACGATGGAATACTATGCAATGATGAAGAACAATTATGAATGTTACAAACATCTACAACATGGATGAATCTGGAAGGCATTACATTGAGTGAAGTAAGTCAATCACAAAAGGACAAATATTGTATGAGACCACTACTATAAAAAACACATGAAAATGTTTCCATACAGAAAGAAACAATCTCTGATGGTTATGAAGGAGGGGAGGAGTGGGGACAGAAAAACACTAACGAGATAGGAGCCCTGGTTGCGTAGTGGCAGAGCTTGGCTGCTAACCAAAAGGTTGACAGCTCTAATCCACCAACTGCTCCTTGGAAACCCTATGGGGCAGTTCTACTCTGTCCTGTAGGGTCACTATGAGTCAGAATCAATGGGTTTTTTGTTTGTTTGTTTGTTTTTGTTTTAAGTAGTAGATAAGTGGTAACTTTGGTGAAGGGTAAGACAGTACACGAGACTGGAGAAGTCAGCACAATCTGATCAGGGCAAAATCATAGAAGCTTCACAGACACATCCAAATGTCCTGAGAGACCAAGCTACTGGGCTGAGGGCTGGGGACCATGGTCTCAGGGGGCATCTAACTCAATTGGCGTAATATAACCCATTAAGAAAATGTTCTACATCAGACTGTGGTGAGTAGCAACTGGGGTCTTAAAAGCCCACGAGTGGCCATCTAAGATACATCGACTGGTCCCATCCCTACTGAAGCAAAGGAGAATGAAGACCAAAGACATGAGAGAAAAATTAGTCCAAAAGACTAATGGACCATAACTAACATAAGCTCCACCAGACTGAGCCTAGAACAACTATGGTGCCCAGTTACCACCACTGACTGCTCTGACGGGGATCACAATAAAGGTTTCTGGACAAAGCAGGAGAAAAGTGTAGAACAAAATTCAAATTCACACACACACACAAAAGACCAGGCTTGCTGGTCAGACAGAAACTAGAGAAACCCCAAGACTATGGCCCCTGGACATCCATTTAACTCAGTACCAAAGTCAGTCCTGAGGTTCCCCCTTCAGCCAAAGACTAGACAGGTCTATAGGCCAACAGTAACACATATGAGGAACATGCTTCATAGTTCAATCACGTATAGGAAACTAATGGGACAAAACAAACCCTGTTGCTGCGGAGTTGATTCTGACTCACAAAAGCAAAGACAAGAAGGCAGGAAGGGACAGGAAAACTGGACAAATGGAAACAATAAAACTGGGGTGGAGACAGGGAGAGTGTTGACACATTGCGAGGTTGGCAACCAATGTCACAAACAATTTGTGTATTAACTATTTAATGAGAAATTAATTTGCTCCTGTAAACTTTCACCTAACTCACAATTAAAAAAAAGAAAAAAATCCCATTTAAATCCACTTAAATCCGATTTTAAATTCCAATTATTTATACTTTATTCTTTTTTTCTTCCATTACTTCCTAGAAATAGTTTCAAATCTAGCAATAATATATTCACATAAGTTTAAATTACAAGTACAAAATATTTAGACAAATACCAGTAATGGAATGCATGCCTTATGGCCAAAAGTGAGAAAACTTTTCCTTAATATTTTGATTGCTAAACTGGAAAAAAAAATGATTAAGTATTTATTTCAAGAATTAGAAAAAATGATAATTATTTAGTTATTTTCTTCAAAGTCTTAGAGGAACTTATCATAATTTAATCATTCCAGGGATCTTGAGTCTGCCTTATATACTTCTGTATTTAGGATTTTACTTGCAATTATATTTAATATAGAGTGTAATTCGGAAATTCCTGAATCAACACAGATCTGTCTTTGAAAAGACAGTTTATAAATTAGCTTTGTAAAACAGGTTTGATGAGTTCTTTAAGTGCCTAAATTATGTGGATAATACAGGAAAATATTTGGTTTTGTCAATTTTGAATAACAAACGTGTAATTACAAATTTTTGTTATGGTGCCTCTGATTGAAAATGGCAGAATTAAAAAGAATAAATTAAAATTTTTATTTTTCAAAAGTCACAGAAGAAACTACACTTAGAAGAAATTTAAAAAATTAAACTTTCAAATGATTTTTTATAACTTTGTAGTATTCATATTTCTGAAGTTATTAAAGCTGCATACCTTCAAAAAAAAACTATGAGTTTTTCTAATAGTAAATCATAAATAAATAAACACTAGTCCTATGTTACTCATATGTACATTCTCAGCTTTAGTAACTTCTGAAATATTGAGTAGGAATCAACTCCACATCAACGGACTTGGTTTCTTTTGGGGGTATTAGAAAAACTTCTCAGTTTTGCAAAGGTTATTATTCTTTTTAAATATTTTGAATGAATTCTTTACTTCTATTTTCTAAACATACCAGTTATTTTACATATGTTTATAAATTTATCATTGATAAATGCGGTATTATTTTATTTTATTTATTTATTTATCTTTTTGTACATATCATGTTAGGATAGATAGATACTTAGACAGGTAAATATGCTTACAAAAAAAAACTTGCTTTAAGCTTTTTTAAAATTCTACTATTATCCTGTTTTCTATTTCATTCATTTCTGAAGAAATATAAAATCTGATAGTTATCTGAGATGTTTAAAAAATATTTGATGGGACTTTTACTTTTCCTATCATCTAACATTATGGAGTAGAAAATAAAATTTAAAAGTAAGCTGTATTACTTTCATCACAAAATTCCAAGTTTATGTGAATAAATTTATTTGGAATATAAAATACCTAGATGTAGCAAATCGTACAAATGATTTAAGTATGCTCCAAAAAAACTAAATATATAGAACCTATACTATAAATGTATCAATTATGTAAAAAAAAAAACTCTATATTAAATATAATTGCAAGAAAAATCCTAAATACAGAAGTCTATATGGCAGACTCAAGATCCCTGGAATGATTAAATTGTGATAATTGCCGCTAAAACTTTGAAGAAAATAACTAAATAATAAGGACAGAGGAAAGGAGAGAGGGGAAAGGCAATGCAACTCAGGACCACAAGCCAAGGGATGAGGACAGCCTCTAAAACCTGGCCAAGCAAGACAAATGATTGTCCCCTAGAGCCTTCAGAAGGAACTAGCTCTGCTGACAAGTTGACTTTAGCCCAGTCAGACTGATTTTGGACTTCCAACTGCCAGACGGCAAGATAATAAATTCATGTTGTTTTAAACAACCAACTTTGTGGTCATTGGTTAGAGCAGCAAAAGGTAATACAAAATTTGGTATTAAAAACGGGGTGCTACTGTAATAAATAAGGAGCCCTGATGATGCAGTGGTTAAGAACTTGGCTGTGAACTGAAAGTTCGGCAGTTCAAATGCAGCAGCTGCTTTTCAGGAGTAAGATGTGAAAGTCTGATTTCCTTAAGATTTACAACCTTGGAAATCCTATGGGCCAGTTCTTTCTGTCCTATAGGGTTGCTATGAGTCAGAACTGACTCGACAGCAACTGGAAAACAGGACAAACAAATACCTAAGAATTTGGAAGCGGCTTTGGAATTGGGGAATGAATGAGGGCTCTGAGAATTTTCAAGTGCTCTACAGAAAACACCTAGCTTGCCTTGAACAGGTTATCAGTAGAAATATAAACGTTAAGGCCTCAGTTGGTGAGGACTGTGAAGAAGGTGAGGAGCACACCAGTGAAAAACTCTATCATCTCAAATGATACTTAAATTTTCATTAAAAAAAACAACCAAACCCATTGCGGTCAAGTGGATCCCAACTCATAGCAATCCTATAGGACAGAGTAGAAATGCCCCATAGAGTTTCCAAGTAGTGCCTGGTGGATTCGAACTGCTGACCTTTTGGTTAACAGCCATAGCACTTAACCACTACCCCAGCACTGTTTTCAAATTGTCATAAACAGACTATTAATAGAAAGATGGACATTAAAAGTGCTTTTAGCAAGGATGCAGATGGAAATGAAGGCTATAGTACAGAAAACTTATATTGTCATAGAGAACACATTGTCATTAAGAGCCAATAGGTAGAAATATGGATGTTAGGGCCACAGCTGATGATGGCTCAGAAGGAGACAAGAACATGTTACTAAAAACTTGAGAAAGTGGATTGTTGTTATATCTTAGCAGCAAACATAGCTGATTTGTTACCTACAGTTGGGTAGAAAGCAGAACTTGTAAGTAATGAACTTGGATATTTGGTTGAGAAGACTTGCTTGTAAAGTATAGAAGGTGCAGGTTGGTGTCTTCTTGCTACTTATTGTAAAATGCAAGAGGAAGGAGACACATTAAGGGAAGAACCACAAAGCAAAAAAGAACCAGGACCTGAGGATTTCAGAAACTCTCAGCCTAGCCAGGTTTCAAAATATGATAAAATTAGCAGATTGAACGTCAGCAAAACTACTCTAGAGAGAAAGCCCTGGGTGTGCCTGACAAGCTTTGCTAGGCTAGTGCCTCAGAAGGATCAAAAGATGTCATTAATCAGTAACACAGAGGGTTCTTTGAAGAGATTGTGTGATTTGTGGAAGCACTCAGCCATCTCAGCAGAAGCAAAAAATAAAGATGGGATTATCTAGGAAAGACCTGTGTGGAACCCTACATCTAATGGAGTGAATCCCCAAGACATACATGGGAAACTCACAAGATTCTTGGAAATGCAGTATCTTCAGAAATACTGCCAGCTTGGCTGAAAGGGACAGAGAGGGGACCAAAAAAACAAAGCTGTCGAACTTCCAAAATTATACAGGAAGTGAGGTGTGCCCACTGTTTACAGTAGCAATAGTAAACTAATTCATGTTTCAATCTTTCCTCATGGCCCCCATTGTGATCATCAACCAAAATTATTTCATACTTACTAAGCATCATGTAGAGTATCAGAAGCTTTCTTAAAATTTTCATATATATTATTTAAATTGTTAGCATCCTTTTATTTAAATAATACTCTAAGATGAATATCATCATTCCATTTGAAAGAGGAAGCCAGAATTTCCCAACTGCACATAGGTCTATACTAGAGATCAAGTTTAAGGAGGTTTTATTTAGGCAAGTGAATGAGATCACATGATGAGAAATGGAAAAATTGAGAACAAGAAAATAAAAAGGCCAAATATAGACCTCAGAGAATATGAACATTAATTAAACAATGGAGAAGAAGAGTGAATAACAAAAGTACCTAAATTATTGGAAGAGTCAATGGGGTGAGTGGCAGTGTGGGGGAATAATGTTAAAAAAAAAAATCTGGAAGGAAAAATATTGAAGGACAAGCCATCTAAAGCAAAAAAATAAGGACGATAATTATTTAAATGTGACTACTAAAAATTATTGGTCATTTTTTTTTTTTTAATTGTACTTCAGGTGAAGGCTTACAGAACAAATAGTTTCTCATGAAACAGTAGTACACATATTGTTTTATGACATTGGTTAACAACCCCACAACATGTC
>NW_004443949.1:8028226-8055862 GCF_000243295.1 Trichechus manatus latirostris | reverse complement strand
TATTCTCTTCCAATGGTGCTGCTATTCTCACTTAAGATGAAGGCTTACAGAACAAAATAGTTTCTCATTTAACAGTTACTACAAATGTTGTCCTATGACAATGGTTAACAATCTCACAACACATCAACAATATACTTATTCCACCTTGGGTTCCCTATCACCAGCTTCCTTGTCCCCCTCTGCCTTCTAGGCCTTGGTCAATTTTTTTTCTAAGAAAGATTTATTAAACTTGCTCTCAGTCACTGTCATGGTTTGAAGTATGTCCCCGAAAAAACGTGTGTATCAGTTTGGCTAGGCCATGATTCCTGGTACTGTGTGATTTTCCTATATGTTGTAAACCTGCCTCTATGATGTTAATGAAGGAGGATGGGTGGCAGTTGTGTTAGTAAAGCAGGACCTGATCTACAAGACTGGATTGTGTCCTGAGGCAATCTCTTGAGCTATAAAAGAAGTGAGCAGTGAGACAGGGGGACCTCATACCATCAAGAAAGCAGTGCCGGGAGCAGAGCATGTCCTTTGGACCGGGGTCCCTGCGCCAAGAAGCTCCTAGTCCAGGGGAACACTGAGGAGAAGAAGGCCGACAGAGAGAAAAAGCCTTCCCATGGAGCTGACCCCCTGAATTTGGACTTTTAGCCTATTTTGACTGTGAGGAAATAAACTTCTCTTTGTTAAAACCATCCACTTGTGGTATTTCTGTTATGGCAGCACTAGATAACTAAGACAGTCACCAAATTATAACAGTAGAAAAAAGATTTAGGTTAGTTTGTGGTATGTATTGAATTGTGCCTCCCAAAAAGATACATTTCAGTTCTAACTCCTGTACCTGTGAATGTGACTTTGTTCGAGTATAAGTTTCTTGTTTTGCTATGGTAATGAAGTCATCCTCGGGTAGGGTGAATCATAAACCTAATCTCTTCTGAACGATATCTTATAAAAAGGGAAAAAAGATGCAAGAAGCACACACACACACGGGGAGAAGACACCGTGTGAGGATCTATCTACAAGCCCAGGAATGCCAAGAAAGCTGGGACGTTCTGAGACTGCCAGAAGCTGAAGGAGACAGAAGCCTACTGCAGACAGAGCATAGCCTTGCTGATAGCCTGAATTCAGACTCTTAGGCTCCAAAACCGTAAGACAATTAATTCCTGATCTTTAAAGCCACCCACTTGTATTTTTGCTATGACAGTAATAGGAAACTAAGACAGAACTGTGTACATACAAATTAAGGAAAAGCCTTTCATATTATATGCCACATCTAATAAGTTATTTTTTCTTCAAAGTATTATCCTTGCATATTAAATCTAGAGAAAAACATACTAATCGTAAAAACAAACAAAATTTAAAATAAAACATGAAAAGTGTAATGACCTCTTTTTGCCCTTGATTTGTTCTGGTTTAGAAATAATACTGGAGTCATTATTCCCTGTCCTTGAGCATAGAGAATGTGACCCAGCTGGACCTGGGCTCACAAGAACTCACAAGGACTCACAAGGACACGTCAACTGGGCCCTGAGAGATAAAGACAATAGCTAGGACAATCTTTGAAAATATCTTTTAGGGAAACTTTCACATAAATCATAAAATAGAACTCAAAAGACTTTCCACTCTTATCATTTTCTATTAACATTTAGTGAATAGAAAATTTGTTGGACCGGTGAAGACCCTCCTGCCTGTCCTTACTAAAACCTGTACCAATGATTACTCAGAAAGACAATTCAAAATGTAGGATCACAGTTTCTAGCCAATCTGTGAAAAGATGACGCTTTCAATGGTTTGCCCATTTTGTAATGTTAATATACACTGGTCATTCTGAAATATTCCTTGGACTCAGACAGACGTGGCTCTAGCAGCATGCTTGTCCACCTCCCACTTTTGCCTTTTTAAACATATGTAGAATCAAACTTTCTTTTTGCTTTATTAAACTTTGTGATGTTTTTTACCCATCAACAGTTCCTTTAGGCTATTTCTTCTCTGGCCAAAATGTGATTGACTCTTAATGTGCTTCTAGGAAAAGAAAGCAAGAGGAAGAGTCTAACATTGCAACCTTGTTATAGCTTTGGCATAAAATAGCTTGAGTCGTGTAGACGACTGTAGGTTGTACAATTAATTTTACCCAATGAATTTGGCCTTTGTCCTGGTTCCTAGGAAATAATCTCTAAACCATTGGGATTTCCCAGAAATGGAATCTTTTTTATGCTAATGAAGTGACTCAGGGTGTGGAACTCAGTAGATCCATCAGGCGATGGAGCTCAACCCTCTTCCAGGGAGGGGGAAGAGGCCAGAGACTGAATTCAATGATGTGGGCAATTATTCAACCTGTCCTGCCTGTGTAATGAAACCCCAGTGAAAACTCTGTATGGGTTTCCTGGTTGGTGATAGACATCAATGTAATAATATGTCTTTGGGACAAGAAGCTCTGCATTTGAAACCCTTTCAGATCTCATCTGTCTTAGTTATCTAGTGCTGCTATAAGAGAAATACCACAAGTGAATGGCTTTAACAAAGAGAAACTTATTCTCTCACAGTCTAGTAGGCTACAAATCCAAATTCAGGGCATCATTTCCAGGGGAAGGCTTTCTCTCTCTCTTGGCTCTGGCAGACGATCCTTGTCATCAATCTTCCCCTGGTCAAGTTGCCTCTCAGGTGCGGGGATCCCGGGTCCAAAAGACGTGCTCTATTCCCGGTGCTGCTTTCTTGGTGGTATGAGGTCCTCATGTCTGTCTGTTCACTTATCTTTTTTATATCTCAAAAGAGATTGGCTTAAGACACACCTAATCTTGTAGATCTCATCAATATAACTGCTACTAATCTATCTCATTAACTTCATGGTGATAGGATTTATAACACATAGGGAAATAGATGACAAAATGGTAGACAATCATACAATACTGGGAATCATGACCTAGCCAAGTTGACAGTTATTTTCGGGGGACACAATTCAATCCATGACATCATCCTATGTGTCTTTTCTTTAAGCTGATTCTGATTTGTATACAGTATAATAAAAATATAATCATAAGTATAGCACTTCCCTGAGTTATGTGAATCATTTTAGTGAATTATCAAGTCTGAGGGGCAGTTGTAATCCCAAAATTTGTAGCCAACATGTCAGAGCGGTGGGAACCCCTGAGCTCATGGATTGTGTCTGAAATCTTGGGCAGACTTGTCTGTCTGAAAGACTGTTCCCTTCAACATAATTAACTCCACACAGAGTCAGAAATAGAAGAACTGTGGTTCTCATTTGTTTACTATTATTTTTTACAAGCTAGAGATGCAATTTTAATTTTAATAAATGCACCTAAAGTTATGCATTTCTCTTCAGATACTGTTTACTTTCATCTCATAAGTTATATATATTTACATGAAATTCTCAAACATATCAACAATCATGAAGATGGCACAGGACCAGGCAATATTTCATTCTGTTATACATAAGGTCACCATGAGTAGGAGTCAACAGGGAGACTATTATCAGCAACAACATCTAAAAGCCCAAATTTATTTAATATTGTCTCTTCACTATCAGAAAGAACTTTATTAAAGTTTATCTCTTCACTGTTTGTATAGTCTCCTCTCATTCTTTTCTTTTATATGCCCAGTGTTTTCATTCTCTCTTTTGAACCCCAATATAATTAATATTTTAATATTGTCAATTAAGAGTTTACCTAATTTTTAAATATATTTTAGGAATTCCTCTGCTACATCTCTCTTCTTTCAGCCCATACTTACTTCTGGGTATAGTTATCTTTTTTCTGAAGCAATTCCTGTAGTACTTATTTCTACAAGTGTCCTGAAAGGTAATTTTCTCAATTTGTTTGTTCTGTGTACATGGATACATATTGATTTCATCCTCACTCTTGAAGATTCTGTATCTGTGCATAATCATCCAGCAACGTGGCTGATTTCATATACTGACCAATGGAAATATCATTCTGTCTTTATCTTTGATATTATATAACACATTAGAAGTGAACTTCTCTGTCTCTCTATTTAAGTATCAGTTCTCTATCATTCTCTCAGGTTTCTTCTTGAAATCTTGTTAGACATATGTTGCAGTCACTCCATCTATATCCTTGACCTTTATACTTTACAGTTTTAACTCTGTTGTTCTCTGTGCTGAATTACTAGTGTTTTACAGGTACTGTCTTAAAATTGGGAACCTTGGTGGTGTAGTGCTTAAGAGCTATGGCTGCTAGCCAAAAGGTCGGCAGTTGTAATCCACCAGGCACTCCTTGGAGACCATATGGGGTAGATCTACTCTGTCTTATATGGTCGCCATGAGTTGAAATTGACTGAAGGGCAATGGATTTGGATTATTTTTTTGGTCTTAAAATCTCTTTCTTCCACTGTAGAAAATATCCTATCTAATACGTTTCCATTTAATAAATATATCTATTTTTAAATTATCTAATTTTATAATTGTTTCTATTTGATATATTTGTATATCCACGTGTTCTTTCTTATTTGCCTACTTCCTCTTTAATCATTTATTTCTTTATTTTGTAGGTTATTTCTACATTTTTTAAAATTTAAACCTTTTTTAAATTCATTTTGAGCTGCTTCTAATACGTGCATTATTAGAGAATGAACTTGTTTCCTAATTATCTATTCTGTTGTTACAAGTGTACTTTCATTTCTATTTATATGTATAATTGCATTTTTCTCTTTCCCTTGGTGCCTGGAAATTCAATCTAGAGTCATGGTTTCTACTAGTAGCTCAAAATTTCCACCCTGCAACTGTACTGTAATTACAGAGCCTGGTGGCTAGACCCAAGTCAGCTCGGTTTTCTCTCTTCCTCCTATAATTTCTGTACAAAAATATACAATGTTTTACAAACTGTGTGCAGCAGTCTAAGTTACTTTAGGCTCTGCTTTTACTTGAAGTCTTACTTTATTGCCACCGGAAAGTAATCTTGTTTCCTGGAGTCTAATACCAAGTTGCCACAACCTGCATCTGGTGCTAATGTACCACAAATTGTGGCTTCTCCTTCTACTAACTAAAACAAGCCAGGCCTTACTTTGTTTTGAAAATAGTCATTGCTTTATTAATTATTATTATGTTTTTATTATATGAAACTGCTATAGGTTTTCAGTAGGTTCTTTTATTTATTTGTTTGTTTTATCAGAATTAAAGGGTGGACTTCTAGGAGTACCTTGATTTAGGTGAATGCTCACCCACTTTTAGGGCAGACAAAGACATTAAAACCCCAAGAAAATAAATCCTGCATCTCTATCCAAGTGTTCCTAATCTTGACAAATGAAACAGTAAACATAAATTATGATTAAGAAAAATGCAGATTAAAAAGGGGGGGAACCACATTATCTGTAGTTATGTTGCCAAGCAATGCAATTTTTCAAACAAAAGTAAAATAAGTTGCTTGTTCATGTGATTATTAATTTAATAAAACAAAAATGTCATAGCGATGAGATGCTATAAGCCTACAAACTGTGTATTAAACTTAACTGTTCTTTTTTTTATATTTAATAGTTTCTAGAATATATAGTATGCCTAAATATATTAATAATTCTAAATAGGGGAGTCACAATATGGTATTTTCTTGATAAAGCTCAGTGAATTTATAACAAGCAGGTTACTATAAGTGCAGTATAGTTATCTGTTGAATTATTATGTTATTATTAATTTCACATTCACTATAACCCTTTTACTTAACAGTTGCAGATCATCCCCATGGACAAGTGGGTGATCATGTATCCAGGACAAGGCAGCAGCCTGAGAGCAGCCCAAGTCTCTCCTTCTTACTTCTGTGGAGTGAGCCCATCGCATCCCGCAACTTTCACATTGCAAATGATGAAGTGGCTCCAGTAGTCCATGGACCGAAAGCTCACCTACATGTACTGTCCCTGAGAGTCAATCCTGCCCAGCACCTTACTTACCCTGGCCAGCTCAATAGGCTGCACACGGTTGGTGTACATGATGATGGTGCAGCGGTTGAAAAGAGAGCTATTAAATTATTATGATGACTCTTCAATGTCCCATTTCCAATTTATAACACCATAAATTGTAGTTCAAATAAAATTTTGTATGCTTAAATTGTTTTCATTTGAATCTTTATTTTTATTTATTGAAAATATTAAGATCTTAAAAGACTTAGTTAAAAAGAGCTTTGACCTTTAATACTCAAAATTCAGGTGCATGTAATTTTCATAAAGTTGTGTTAAATGAATGTGTTAGTTTTCACTACACACTGGAAGTAGTTGCTAAGCTTCCACTCCTATGACATGAGACCATACAAAATTGCACTCAAACATCTTTGGTGGTAGTAATACATATCAATTAATAATGAAATGAAGAATCCTCACTCAGTTTTCTACCTACCATTGTTAAACATACTTAATTTTTGGCATATATTCAACTTTAAACTATACAGCTCTAATTCTTACTAACACATTGTACACCTGAAATGAATTTATTTTCAATAATTATATACATATTTTCATATAAATAATAGAGAAATATATAATATACAGATGTGCAAGAATATAATAAGTTACCTATTGCCCTGGTGGCTCAGTCGTAATGAGCTCAGCTGCTAAGCAAAAGATCAGCAGTTCAAATCCACCAGTCACTCCTTGGAAACCCCACGGGGGCAGTTCTACTCTGTCTATAGGGTCACTACTAGTCGGAATGGACTCAAGGGCAACGGATTTGGTTTTGGTTTATTCTTGTGAATATAGGTTGTTGTCTTTGGAAAAAAATGTTGCCTCTTTTTTCTTTCTCTTAATTATATATACTTAATATTAACGAACATATCTTTTACCTAGTGCATGACACAGAGTTTCAGTACATATTTGGTGAAAGCGCTTTTGCGTTGATCTCTGCTGTAACTTCTTTTTATGATGTGAAGATACGCATGTTTTCTTTGTTATTAATAATTGAGTAATGAGTATATGAAGGCTCCAGGGTGGTGCATATGGTTTGCACTTGACTAGTAACTAAAAAGATTGGTCGCTCTAATCCACCTAGTGGTGTCACAGGAGAGAGGCCGGCAAACTACTTACATAAGATTGTTGTTGTTGTTAGGTACTGTCGAGTCGATTTTGACTCGTAGTAACCCCATGTGAAAAGTAGAACTGTGCCATGGTATTTTCTAGGCTGTCAGCTTTACAGGAGCAGATAGCCAGGTCTTTCCCACATGGTCTGAACCACCTGAACCACCAGCTTTTCAGATAGCAGCTGAGTTCTTAACCATTTCGCCACCAGGGTTCCTCTATAGAAGACCACAATCACTGAAAACCCTGTGGAGTTCAGTTCTCCTCTGACACACATGAGATCGCCGAAAGTCGGAACCGACTCAATGGCAAGGGGTTTTTAATGAGTATATGATAACTAATTTTGCCGTATTTTCAACATCCACTTCGATATTTACAATAAATATTTCTCAGTATCACCCTAGACTAGATGTCTTATTTTCCAATGGAGACACTGTCTGATAACAACTTTAGAGCACTCACACGAGTATTCACTTTCAAGAATTACCACACTCAGGGAAACCCAAAGCTTTGACTTGCTGTCAGGTATTTGTGGTTCTCCCAGGCAAGAAATAATTTACCTATTAATGTTTTTTGTTTATCTGTTTTTACCAGACACAGTGCTGCTCATTTACTTAGTATATATAGCACTGTATCAGGTTATCAGAGGAACAGAGCTAGCTAGTTAATCAAAGATTCAATTTGCATGCAAATGGAAAAAAAAAGTTGTGCTAACCCACTGCCCAAACTTAACATTTTTTTTTTTTTAATTTTCATCTTTTTTTTCCTGACACGTTATGTGTGTAACACATCTAATATATATCTTGATGGAGCCCTGGTGGCACAGAGGTTAAGCATTCGGCTGCTAACCAAAAGGTCGGCAGTTCAAATCTACCAGCGGCTCCTTGGAAACCTTACGGGGCAGTTCTACTCTGTCCTATAGAGTCGCTATGTGTCAGAATCCACTCCACGGCAATGGTTTTATATATATCTTGAAATGAAGCAGGCCTCATTCTCTTTTAACATTTTTTGCTTCTTAGAAATAATCTGCTCATGTTATACAAATGGTAAGATCATAAAAGATGTTATCCTTCATAGCTTTAACTGACTATATTTTAATGATAGATTGACTATTTCTAAAAAGTCAGCTCTTTGTAGTTATTTATATACTAGTCTTTTCTTTTCCAATTCTTTGCGACATGCTGCTACTTCTGATTCCAAAATATCTTTCTGTTTATCATCATGTCTAAATTCTACCCATCCTTTATGGAGAACCTTAGGTTTTAATTCCTTAAGAAAGCTGATTTTTCATCATTATAATGAAGAAATAGTTTCTAAATCTATTATTTCTTCCATACTTAACATTATATTTTAACTATCTTTCCTTCTCGTTACTTGCTTTTATTATATTATGGACATTCTTTGCTTTTCTCAGTACATGGTAAACTAGATGTCAAGTAGGGTATTTTAATTTACTGAGATTCAGATAAAATTGGTGATAGAATTAGCTTGAAACTCTATTTCTACACTCTAGAAATATCAAACCCTCCCTGTTGATTTCCTGAGTACTTATGTTTCTCAGGGAAGTTCAATCCCTTAGCTATTTTGGTTAATGAAAACTAATTCGGTAGTATGTTACTTTAGTATATGGCTCAATCTCAGTCATCTGCTTTAATTGCCACCCAACACTAAACAAGTGAAAACACACACAATGCTGATATATAACATGCTTTGAAGTAGTACAATTTAATAATGCTTTGTTATTCTGGTTCTGGTACCGTAGTGGGTTGTGTAGAACATATGAGAATGGTATTAGAAACCAAGCTCTGAGTGCCAAGTGTGCTCTTTGCTACTGTGGTGTTGTTGCTTTTAGGCTCTCTCAATTAACAAAGCAAGGAACAAGAAGATATATGAGTTTATACTAGCCCAAGTATATGCACATGTTTATAAATATTTCTATATGTGACCATCTGTGTCTATTCTAAGCTAAACATGAGTTCACACTGATGTATCCAACACTAATTCATTATTGCATGCATTATTATAGCCTTCTCCCCTTGCTTGTCTGTAACTACCCTTCACAGAATGAAGGAAGACAGATAAACGGTCAGGTAAAAATGACTATAATTAAGAGTTTATTTCAAGTTTCAGTAATTTTTTTTTCCAAATCTTATCAGTAGTATCTTACTTATGTTTCTTTATGTAATCTAATAAGACTAGAAATACATAAATTGAGAAGCGAGGCTTGTCACTTCATAGCCTGGGTCATGGTGAGCCACAGTGGTTTTGGAGATGAGAAAATCTGTGAAAATTACAATGGTAGTGTAACTCAATTCTACAAGTTTTGTTATACTCTGTCTACCAAGAGTAGCCAGATTTAATGAGACTAGCTTCAGCCCATTCAAAGTTTTGGCCCATTATTGTGTGCTAAAACCAGTGATTGGTAACTATGTCAACTCGAGCTATACATTTGTGCATCTTGGTAAAGCAAGAGATAGAGGCTACAAGGCAGAATGAAGCAACTTCCTTCTTACACCACCCGATTAAGCCTTTCAGATAAAAGAAAAAGGAGCTGCTTTGAACAGCTTAACTCTCATTATTCTACAATGCCTGCAAAATTTTAGTTGAGGGCCATTTCTAATACTTCATTATTTCAATGTAATATAGGCTATGCTAGAGTGGTAGCTATGTCTAATATTTTGCAAGCTCCAGAATTATTAAGCAGTGTTCTATAGTAATTATTTTTATTAAAGGAAGTCAATGATTTAAAGAACTTTATTAAAGAATTATTAATTAATAACATAATGTCAAAGTACTAAGTCCATCTTAGTTGTGTTTTGTTATAGGGTAGAAGAAATCAGAGAAAATTAATATGTTCACAGATTATCAAAAAATATTGGTATATTTAAAATCTGCTGTGTACAGAATGCCTCAGATCAGTTGCTAGGAAGTTAGCTTAGTTTCAGATTAGCAGATACTCTTGGCTTAGGAAAGCAGATAAACACATTCATTTGTCCACTGGAAGATTTCTTTTTTTTTTTAATTCAAAGATGCCTTAGGAAATCTCTGAAATCCTACTTGCAAATGCAGATGTTTGAAAATGTTCCACTACCTTCAGGAAAATGTATTACCTGGAGATAAGGGTATATTTTCTCAATTTAATTGAATTTAAAGAGGTCTGAAAAAGTATGAACAATTAATCTGGGCAACGAGGATTCTAAATTGGCACACGATAATCTTCAATTCTGTCGTATCTCAATGGTGTGTACTTAAAAGCCCAATAAACCATAAAGAGCATTCAGAAAATATACGCCTTTTCTCATTGACTATCCCATCAATAAATGTAGAGATTAAAAATGTTTAGACGGTACTTGACAACAACAGATTTTGTTTTGGTTTGGTTATTAAAGAAGTGTTTCAAAGAATTCCCCAAGTTTAAAAACAAAACAAAAACAACAGCAAAAAACGGTCTCTTACAAACAGTTTAATGCCGGAAAACTATGAGACAGTGACCGGCCCAATGCACACCCAGAAAGGATATTCAGCACCACTCGCTTATCCCATCATTGTGGAAGGGTTAAGCAGAAACCTTCAAGAAGCATTAATGTATTCATTTTTGTCGATCGTAATATGCCTTTGCGTGGATTTTCAGGGAGACATAATTATGTGGGAAAAAAGATCACATTTTTCCCATGGATGTCTGATGGTACAACACTACAGTTGTCAACATACTTAATTGCTAACACCCGCAGAAAATGACTCTGGCTAATTCAAACAGTAAATGAGTCTCTAGTTTATTCTTCTAATATGTAGTTATTTTCATGTAGCCTATACTTAGAATATAAGGAAAAATCTATATTCTCTTGTTAAGTGAAATTGTTAACAAATGAACATCTTTTTATCCAGATATTGAGGGGAACAGAAGAATTGCATAGGAATTGATAAAGGTAGAGTGATAGAAGTATAACATAAATCCCTTCACAGAAGGACTCAATATCAGTTCTGGCTTAAATGCTATGAGAGTTGGTGAGCTTAGCAAGTTTGTAAGCAATGGAGACGTGACTATCCACCCTAGTATTCTCAGTGATGTCTCTTAATGCTTGGTTGTTACTTGGCAGTGAATGAGGAGCTTCATTTTTCTCAATATGTTCTACATCAATGTGGATGTCCCTAGCAGACTTCAAAGATCGCCTCTTCAATAGTGATACATCAACTATGCACATTTTTTGGCACCAAGCCATAATCGATGTCAGTATGTGGCTCATTGCTGATTCTGAGCATTTGAAACTAAGAATGATTTTAACATATAGATGAAATTGAACAGGGAGTTATTATGAGATGCTGGTATGATGATGACAGAATCTGTATGAGTTTTCCCAAGGTAGACTTTTGTGTTTCCTATCATTTTTATCAGAACCATTGAATATCTCCCCAGAAGAGAAGCCCATACCTCCTCCATTGCAGTCTACCTAGACTTTTGATTTTCCTGCATTATTCACCACCATGAGATGTCAATGCTCCATTTCTAAGTGGACAATTACATCGTTAAATCTGCATTCAATTGGATGTTTAGCATTAAAAACTAATTTGATGAGGTTCATAGTCCTCCAGTCAAAATTTCTGTGTCAGAAAAAGCATCATTGCTTGCAATGATCCTGACCTGTGCTGGGACATAGCTATGCTGGAATAAACGGTTCCAAGATCAGGGACAATAGCAGATCTCCTCAACATTGTTGCCAAAAAAGATAGCTCTCTGGTTTTTGGAGAAAGATTTAAATACCAGAACTGAACTTAGTAATTGCCGAAGTACAAAAGAAGGTAGATTTTGTTTGTTTGCTTGTTTGTTTTCAGTGTTACTCCTGTTGAGGGTAGTAAAAATAATATTAGTAATAATCCCTCAATCTTATAAAATGAAAAGTAAAAATGATATTAATAATAATCCCTCAATCTTATAAAATGAAAACTTCTTCGAGAAATATTTTACAGTACTCATGTATGAGCTCACTAACCCAGTTATATGATGGTTAGCTATTTCAAGGATACAGCTATGACTGAAATACTATATCGATGCAAGCATCTCACCTTAAAATATTAAATGCCTACTATGTGCAAGGCAGGAGCCCTGGTGGTGTAGTGGTTAAGACCTCGGCTGCTAACCATAAGGTCAGCAGTTTGAATCCACCAGCTGCTCCTTGAAACCCTATGAGGCAGTTCTACTCTGTTCCATAGGGTCACTATGAGTCAAAATCGACTTAACAGCAATGGGTTTGGTTTTGGTTTGGTTTACATGGAAGGCATTGCACTTGGTATTTTAAAAGTTACAAAAATAGGTAATATTATTCCAATGTTACAGATGAAGAAAACATAACATTATTAGCTTGTGGAATCAAATTCATATTTAGATGCATACAATGCAAAATATTATACTTTTTAGTTGTTGTTGCAAACATCTGTTTCATCATATGCATATTTGTGGCTGTATCCAATTACCAAGCATGATGTACTGACCAAGTTAATATGTATTCTGTGTGCCCACTAGATTCGAGGAGCGAATTTTTGTTCCCAAGCAATTGTGAAGCAGTTTAAGCTCGGCAAATGTGTCTAATGAATATCATGGAGTTGAAGAAAAGAGGCCTTGTGTGTGTTCAGGTCACTCTGTGTGCTTTTTATTGATTATTGTTTAAATCAGCTACCTAGAATTTCAGAATAATATGCACAAACTCAGTTATAAATATGCCTTTAAATTTGTTTATTTCCATCATGTCACAGATCCTATTTTGTCATAGCTACAGTATCTCATACTGAGATGCTTGAGATTGTCCCTGGATTTTGTTTACCTCTCTTTATGACTTAACCATATAGCTCTGTTCCCAACAACTCAACACACGTTGAGTATTTTTTCACTTCTAAGCTAGCAATCTGCAACTAATTCAATATGTGAAACTGTTATGTGAGAAGATTCTCACAGCCACACTTCAAGTTTCACATGAGATTATATGATGTTATGATATTATCTTACTTTATATCATATGTCATGTCATATCATATCTCTTTTCAATACCATGATTTCAACCCTAGTCTAAAATAAATAAGGAGGAGGGCTTAACTACTAATATCTTATTAGATCGCAATACTTTCATACTATATGTTTCATATCAGGTGTCTTAGACTGGGTTCTCTAGAGAAGCAAAACCAGTAAAGCATATAAATATATATATATAGAGAGAGATTTATATCAAGGAAATGGCTCACGTGGTTGTGGAAGCTGGAACATCCCAAGTCCGTAGGTCAGGATAGAGGCTTCTCCTGATTCACATAGCTGCAGTGGCTGGCGAACCCAAGATTTGCAGGTCAGAGAGCAGGGCTCATGCTCACAGGCTGTGAAGATCGATGAATCCCAAGATTGGCAGGTAAGACCTCTGGTAAGCTGCTAGCTCAAGTCCCAAGAACTGCAGGTCAGACAAACAGGAGCCAGCTGCAGGATCTAGCGCAAGCAAAAAGCTTACAAGCCTTGCCAGAATGTCCACTTATATTCAATGCAGGCCACACGCCCAAGGAAACTCCCTTTCAGCTGATTGGCTGCTTAAAGCAGATTCCATCATGGGGGTGATCACATATCAAATCTCAACAGGGAAGTGATCACAACATTATAGTACTGCCAAAACACTGAGAATCAAGGCCCAGCCAAGTTGACACACAATCTTAACCATCACATCAGGTAATGAAGTGCATAGAATCAATTGTGTAGATGCTATGTGTTGGAGTTACAATTTTCTTCACTTAAAAATGAGGAGATATTTTTACACTTCAATAGGAAGAACAGCATTATTTCTTATTTACTTTATTCATTTTTTTTCATTTACTGTTTTACTCAACTATGTTTCAATCTCATAATGCATGAAGACATATTCGTCCTTTAAATTGTATTTGGAATACAAAATTCCAGTCATATAACTCCTTAGAAAATATACACAATTTTCTAATCTTTTTCACGCACAAATACCACATCTTTCTTATTTGTATCTTCGTGCAGAACCTACGATAACAGCCTATGTGTTCACTCCCTTCCTATTTCACAAGGCAATGTATAAGTCCCGGCTCTCATAGGCCTCAAATACACTTTTACTAGTGCTCTTCATGTGAACTTAAAGCTTTGTACAAACTATTGATTTAACCTGCAAACACATATCAGAGTAAATATAATTCAACCATTGACCTTCAAGTCAGCCCCTTTTCCAAGCTGGCGTGCGTTTTGCTAATGTCAAAGTGCCTCAGAATTGTTTCACAGGTAAAAAAGGCTTTTCTCCTTTCCTTGAAGCAAAGAAAAAGTAATAACTTTCTGGAAAGTACCGTTCTATCTAGTTTAATGTCCAACTTTAGGTTCTTACATTCATGAACCAGCCCTTTATTCATTTTCTCCATTACAATGCACATCTGGGTTTGATGATTGTTAGTCCATGTGGTCATGAATGAGGCCACTTGTGGACAGAAGGGACTCGTACTGCCATAAGACTTTTCATTTGTGATTTTTATCTCTTTCTTCCGTTTGTTATGAAAAGACACATAGAGGGCATTTTGATTCTACAAAAACATGTTGTAGAAAAACATGTATTCCTACTCAGACATTATCAGCATTTAACAGAAATGAATTCCTGCCACTGTTTTGTAGGCAATTAATCAATTTAGTAATCTGCAGAACCAGAAAACAAGTGAGTACCTAAGGGTGAGTTGCCATTGTTTGAAATACTAAGTATTTCCTTTTGAAACCCACAGTCTATGTTTAACAACCAAAAAAAAAAAAAAAAAAAAATGCCGTCCGGTTGATTCCGACTCATAGAGACCCTATAGGACAAAGAAGAACTGCCCAATAGGGTTTCCGAGACTGTAAGCCTTTATGGAAGCAGACTGCCACATCTTTCTACAGCAGAGTAGCTGGTGGGTTCCAAGCGCAGACCTTTTGGTTCGCAGCTGAGTGCTTTAATCGCTGTGGCAATAGAGCTCCTCTATATTAATAAGGGGATTTAAATTAGTGACTGCCAAAAAACTGACAGAAAAGACAAAAACTCATTTAAAAAAATAGAGAAAATTAATCCTTCTATTAAAACTTTGTGGTCAGTTATCATTCATTCATACATGTAATTTTAAAGGTGTACACATTGAGAGAACTCATTTTAAATAATTTTTATTAATTATTGTAAATATTAACCAATAAAAAAGTTGCTATGTTATAGTATGGCATGGTTATTGTTACTCTTTTTTGAAGTGTGCAGTGACAGAACACGGAGTTTGATCAAAGAAAGTCTAAAAGAAAATACTAATGCAGATATATTTTAAGGATGAACTCCAGAAAAATAGCCAGTTGGAGAGTGAGGGGGTCAAGTCACAGCAAAGAAAAAAGATTCTGAGAGAGACAGGCCTCATGGAAACCAAGAAAGAAAATAATTTCAGGAAAAAGAGATTTTGTTACAAATATTCCAAGCAATCAAACCAAATAAAGACTGAAATGTAGCCATTGGACTTAAACATTAGAGAGTTAGCATCGAGAGCAGAAAAAAATTTGAGCTGGAAAAAGTTAATTTCTCTTTCAATAAGTCTGGCATGGTCAAAGAAATGGGGTATTACCTAGAGGAGGAATAAGGTGAACAATAATACTTATTATTATTGTTATTGTTATTGTAGTAGCTGTTGCTAAGTATGAAAGAGGCTTTAGAATAAAGCCTCTACATTATAAGCTCTAAATAAATGCCATTGTATGAATACTTACATTCAGATAGAGGGCAGCAACAGGAGAGAGATTTTGAAGACTTGAAATTAAAGAAGGACAACCCAAATAGCAAGTTCTTAAAGGAACTAGAAAGAAATGTACTGAGAATATTGTTTGCAGAAGGGCAAAGAATTTAAGAGTGAAATGTAGCAAGTTTGTAGTGAGGATGATAAAAAGTTATAGAATCCCAAGCATAATAACCTGTGACGTAAGAGGGCATACCATCTGCCAGAAGACATGCCCTGGATAGGTTTTGGAAAGGTTTGTAGAAAAAAAAGGAGAAAAAGTCCAAGGCAGGTTTGTTTTCTTAATTGGTTTTAATAGAAGTGAATTAAACTAGTTTAACTGGCAAAATGGAAGTAGCCAGGAGAAGAAAAAATTTACAAAATTGTGAGATATGAAATTCCAGTTTCCATTATGCCACATTTGTGTGTCTTTTCCCCAGGAGTCCCACTGAAACCAGTTGCCATCAAGTTGGTTCCGACTTATAACAATCCTATAGGACAAGGTAGAATTCTCCATAGGGTTTCCAAGGAGTGTCTGGTAAATTCAAACTGCTGACCTTTTGGTTAGCAGCTGAACCCATAACCACTGTGCCGCCCCCAGGCAAGTTCAAACACGTGATAACTTGCATAGATTACATTTGGGCTTTTGATGAGAAGTCCCTTCTTGAACACATTCTGCCTTCTACTTCATTTTGTGCTAAGATCTTAATAGAGAGTTTATATTCTAGGTCATGAGTACTTCTATATACTCTAGTTGGACAATCAGTAAATGCAATAAAAAGAAACAAAACTGTCTTTCGGTTAGAGGTACTGCCACAAGAGATACTTTGAGTTATTCTATGATTGAAAAAAGCAGGAGAAGGGATATTTAGCCTGATAAAATACACATATATGTGGCACTTTGAGTAATTGCATGACATCATAGTTAGCTTTTACTTTTAGATGCTTACAGTAAAACAGGAAAAGGTGGTCTCTCAGGAAGAAATGGAGGCTAGGTTACAGAGGGCACAAGGAGGGGCATGCTGCAAGCAGGATGGCCACTTATATTTCTGCATGTCGTGTTCTGCAGAGTTTCTGCACCAAGAAGATGAAAGAGGTGGAATTAAGCTTGTGCTCTGCATTGAAAGTCATGTCCCTTGGTTCCATTTTCCTGTACACAAAGTACGGTCTATTCACCAAGCCATCCAACGGCAGGGCTGCACCCATCCAGAAAGAAGAGTTTTTATTTTTCCTAATTTACAGAAAGGTGCCTTGTTGTTGCTGGGTGCCGTGGAGTCGATTTCAACTCATAGAAACCCTGCACAACAGAGTAGAGCTTCCCCATAGATTTTTCGGGGCTGTGATCTTTACGAGAGTAGATTGCCAGGCTCCTGTTTAAAGGCTGACAAAATATATCTAGAAAGTGTTAGGTATATGATTATGTAAGAAGAAAAAAGTAACATTTATATATTTTTCAAAAATCATATCAGGGAAAGGGAGCTCTGAAATGAATGAAGTAACTCATAGAGACAGCTGCACAGGGTCTAGAATCTAACAGCTCAGGCAGTAATGAGGAAGACGGCCGCATGGAGGTTTCTACAGACGAAGTACATTCTGCCCCCTCTATTTTCTTCACAAATTATGAAAAATAGGCCCTTGGTGTTTGAAGTGCTCAGGTTGGAAGTGCTCAGAGAAGGGAGCTTTATGCCCTATTCCTTCCCTTGAGCATTTCTAAATTGCATCTGTGTATTTAGAATTGTAAGGAATCGCTCTCTAGGCGGTGCGGTGGAGAGAAGCTAATTAATCCTTTCTAGGATTTTTAAGCTGATCTGCCTGCCACTAAGGAACTTCCTAAAGCTAAATCCCAGCCTAAAATTAAGGGCAAGCTTAATGCCATTTCAGTAAAAATGTCTTCAAAATCATTTTAAAATGTTATATTGTGATTTTAAGATGTATTTGTTAATATTCTAAAAAATAATATATCTCCACATAGTTTAGTTCTTAGAGAGTAGTGTTTGGGTATCAGAAATGTATTTCCGTATTTTTCATCCCTATAAAGAAAAATTCAGTGCTAGCTAGACAAAGATTTTTTACAATTAAAAAAAAAAAAATGTGTTTCCAAAAGGCTTAGTTGACAGAAGTTTACAAGTAAGGTCCAAACACATTGCTTTCTAGTCAATTCTGACTAGCAATCCTATAGAAAAGAGTAGAACTGCCCCACAAGGTTTCCAAGACTAATTTTTAGGAAGCAGACTGTCACATCTTTCTCCCCAAGACCATCTGGTGGATTTGACCCCCTGACCTATTGGTTAGCAGCCTAGTGCTTAACTACCGTGACACACACACACACACACAAAATCCGTTACTGTTGAGTCAATTCTGACTCATAGCAACCCTATAGGACAAAGTAAAACAGCCCCATGTGGTTTTCAAGGAGCGGCTGGTGGATTCGAACTCCCCACCTTTTAGTTAACAGCCGAGCTCTTAACCACTGCGCCACTAGGGCTCCTCTGTGACATGAACAGAGGATAAAATATTTGCAAGTATTCATAGAATAAAATAGTGGATATTAACATAAATAGAATATTTGCTATTTTGAGCAATCATTGTACTGAGTGTTCTTTTAATTGATAAAAGATCATTTTATATACATAGTGGAATAAAGCAAACTATTAACAATCTTATCATCAGCAATTAAGAAACAATTGTTAAGTGCTGTATTTGTGTATTTGAGTAATGATTCTAAAAATGCTATGACAATCATAAAAAGAGAAATATATAGAATTATCCTGATGCTATTAGACTCAGGAATTGAAATATAGCCATTGCTTATCATTTCATCAAGATTAGCTTTTCACCGAAACCTCTTTGTAAATTTGTAGGATTATCTGCACTATTCTTTTTAATTACAGTGTTCATAAGCATTACACTGTGGCTATTTTACTTCTAATTAGGTTTATTTGAAAAAGTTAATTACCTGCTACTCATTTTCTTTCACATACTATTTAACCACAACAGGTTCTCAGTGTACTAAGAGACAGATATTGTATTAATAAATATATCATAAAACAGGAAATTTACGTTTTGAGAATATATTTATATATACTCAGTAGGCTGCTAAATTTATATAATATTTTGTTATTTTTAATCTTTAAAGATCACATAGAAATATCGTGCTCATATTGCATAAAATATAATGAATATTCATGTTGAGTGTGCATGTGTATTCCATATGGTTTCCTGTTAGATTCGTTTTGTTACATCCAGAGATTAAAGCAATAAGAGATGATTACTGCTTCCTGCTGTACAGATAATACAAAAGTCATCAGCCATCATCATAATAGTCATTGACAAAATAGCACATCATCATAATATTCATTGACAGAATAGCACATTGAGCATATATAAATACGTAGTGCCCTGCTGACACTCTGTAAACCAAACTATATAGCCTAGTCCTTGGTACTCTCTAAACTTATGATCACTGATAAAAACATGCCCTATAGCCCTGCCAACAAACATGAAAAGGAATAAACTTTTAGAACCTACATAAAGACCAGTAATGATCTCCACCAGAAAAAAAAGGTTCAGTACAGTAGAATTATTCATTACTCCTAATTTAAAAGAAGTAAAATCAAAAATTAATGCCATTCCATCTTTACGAATTCCTTAATTAAGCTTATGAATTCCTTAATTAACTTTACTGGCCATTTCAGAATAAGGAAGGCAAAAATATGCTAGTCTCATAAAGGACATAAAGTGCTGTACATTTTCTTTCTATTCATCTAAGATGCTGTCTGATTATCAAATAAAACCTGCACTTCAACAAAACTTTCAAGAATTATTCTTTTTTTTTATCCCCATTTATCTCTAGCAATTGAAAGAAAAAAAGCCACACTCACACACTCTCTTGCATGAAGAATAGTTGGCTTCTTTGGCTTGTCAGGCACTTTCAAAGAAGCTGAGCACTTAGAAAGGTAAATAATGAGGAATTCCTGCAAACCTAAGGTAACTTGATAAGTGGATGCTTTTGCTGACAAACAGTTCCAAATATGACAATAAGGGTTCAAATCTCATGAAACAGCCCAACATTGTTGAATTAAGAAGATAACGTGCATACTTTGTTAAATTTGTCAGCATATCTCATTTATTAAGATTTAGTGAGCAACACCTAATGTCAAAAATAATAAACATTCATGTTTTATAATTCTATCAATTCTTTCAAGTCAAAAAAATCTAGGTAATGTATAGAGAAGAATATATTTTTAGCTGTTACACCTGGCCCTTACCCCAGTTCTACCAGGTTTTTAAAGTAGGCTTTTTTTGGAGAATGAAGTCCTCTAATTAGATAATATTTATACAAAATGACATTACAAAATGTAGACAAGGATCTCTATCTTGAGAGCTTTTTGGGACAGTTAATAGAACAAATTAATGTAATCATCTAGCCCATGACTGACACAACACAGATGCTTGAAAAATCTAAAGTTTTTTACTTTCTTATAATCTTTTCTTGAACCAGTTAGTTCTATCATTAATAATAATCTATGAAACAGACCATCAATTGCTCATATGCAAGTTCAAGTGGAAGTTGAAGAAAATTAGAAGAAGTCCATGGAGTCAAAATATGACCTTGAGTATATCCCAACTGACTTTAGAGATCATCTCAAGAATAGATTTGACTCACTGAACACTAATGACCCAAGACCAAACGAGTTTTGGAATGATATCAAGGACATCATACATGAAAAAAGCAAGGGGACATTAACAAGACAAGACAGAAGGAAAAGACCAAAATGGATGTCAGAAGAGACTGAAACTTGCTCGTAAATATAGAGTAGCTAAAGCGAATGGAAGAAATGATAAAGTAAAAGAGCTGAACAAAAGATTTCAAAGGGCGGCTCAAGAAGACAAAGTATAATGAAATGAACAAAGACCTGGAGATAGAAAATCAAAAGGGAAGAAGAACACGCTCGGCATTTCTCAAGCTGAAAGAACTGAAAAAAAAATTCAAGCCTCAAGTTGCAACATTGAAGGATTCTACAGGGAAAATAGTAAATGATGCAAGAAGCATCAAAAGAAGGTGGAAGGAATACACAGAGTCACTGTACCAAAAATAACTGGTTGACATTCAACCATTTCAGGAGGTAGCATATGATCAAGAACTGATGGTACTGAAGAGGTCCAAGCTGCACTGAAGGCATTGTCGAGAAACAAGGCTCCAGGAACTGATGGAATACCAATTGAGATGTTTCAACAAACGGATGCAGCGCTGGAGGTGCTCACTCTTCTATGTCAAGAAATTTGAAAGACAGCTGTCTGGCCAACCAAATGGAAGAGAACCATATTTGTACCCATTCCAAGGAAAAGTGATCCAACAGAATGCAGAAATTATAGAACCATACCAGTAATATCACACACAAGTAAAATTTTGCTGAAGATCATTCAAAGATCAGCAGTACATCGACCAGGAACTCAGAAATTCAAGCCAGATTCAAAAGAGAATGCAGACTGGAACAAGGGATGTTATTGCTTATGTCAGATGGATCATGGCTGAAAGTAGAGAATACCAGAAGATGTTTACCTGTGTTTTATTGACTATGCAAAGGTATTCAACTGTGTGAATCATAATAAATTATGGATAACACTGAGATGAATGGAAATTCCAGGACACTTAATGGTGCTCATGAGGAAACTGTATGTAGACCAAGAAGTAGCCCTTCAAACAACACAAGGGGATACTGCATGGTTTGAAGTTAAGAAAGGTATGCATCAGATTTATAAGCTTTCACCATAGTTATTCCATCTATATGCTGAGCAAACAATCCGAGAAGCTGGACTAAATGAAGAAGGATGCTGCGCCTGGATTGGAGGAACACTCATTAGCAACCTGTGATATGCAGATGACACAACCTTTCTTGCTACAGTGAAGAGGACTTGAAACACTTGCTGATGAAGATCAAAGACCACAGCCTTCAGTATGGATTACACCTCAAGAATCCTCAAATTAAACGATGTATTACATCGGGCAAATCTGCTGCAAAAGATCTCTTTAAAGTGTTGAAAAGCAAAAATGTCACTTTGAGGACTAACGTGTGCGTGACCCAAGCCGTGATATTTTCAGTCTCCTCATATGCATGTGAAAGCTGGACAATGAATAAGGAAGAACAAAGAAGAATTGATGCATTTGAATCTATGTCTTTGAATTACAGTGTTGGCAAAGAATATTGAATATACTATGGACTGCCAGAAGAATGAACAAATCTCTCTTGGAAGAAGTATAGGCAAAATGCTCCTTAGAAGCAAGGATGGCGAGACTTCCTCTCATGTACTTTGGACATGTTATCATTCCTGGAGAAGGATATCATATTTGGTAAAGTAGATGGTCAGGTAAAAAAGCAGAGATCCTCAAAGAGATAGATTGACACAGTGGCTGCAACAGTGGGCTCAAGCATAACAAGGATTGTGAGGATGGTGCAGGAATGGGCAGTGTTTTGTTATGTTGTACATAGGGGTCACTATGAGTCAAAACTGACTTGAAGGCACCTACCAACAACAACAACAATAGTAATATTAGAAACGATGTAAAATATTACATTTTTGCACAATAATAGATTTCATTAAAAACGCTGGTGGCATAGTGGTTAAGAGCTACTACTGCTAACCAAATGGTCAGCAGTTCAAATCCACCAGGCGCTCCTTGGAAACGTGTGGGGCAGTTCTACTCTGTCACGTAGGGTTGCTATCAGTAGGAATCAACTTGATGGCAATGGGTTTGGTTTTTTTGGGTTAATAAATATTTTTAGTTTTTACATTTTTCAAAATAGTTGTACTCTAATATTACTCAAACAAAATTTACAGAAATTAAAATAGAATTTTACAGAAGAAATTAAATTGTATTTAGTTTTTTGTCGTTGGAGAAACATATTTCTAACTGTACTCAATCTGAAAGATACTCTGTCCATTAAAATTTATAAAGTCCCCTCCATAGTCCCATTCAGAGACATAATAAGAGCAAAATCCAGAGGCAACAGGCAACAAACAAACTGAGGTAGAAGATATCCACAGTTTATAATAAAGTAGAATACTATATAGGAGGAAAATAAATCCACTAAAGAAAATCTTCAAGAAGACTTTATAGAGAGAGTGAAGGTTGATTTGCTATTATTCAAAGATTAAGATTTTTTTTTTCTTTTTTTAATTATACTTTAGATGAAGGTTTACAGAACAAACTAGCTGCTCGTTCAACAGTACACACATTGTTTTATGACATTGGTTAACAACCCCACGATACATCAGCTCTCTCCCATCTCAACCTTGGGTTCCCTATTACCAACTTTTCTCTCCCCTCTTGCTTTGTAGTCCTTGTCCCTGGGCTGTTGTGCCCCTTTAGTCTCATTTTGTTTTATGGGCTTGTTTAATCTTTGGCTGAAGGGTGAACCTCAGAAGGGACTTCATTACTGAGCTAAAAAGGTGTCCAGGAGCCATATTCTTTGGGTTTCTCCAGTCTCTGTCAGGCCAGTAAGTATTTATTTATTTATTTATTTTTGTGAGTTAGAGTTTTGTTCTACATTTTTCTCTAGCTCTGTCTGGGACCCTCTATTGTGATCCCTGTCAGAGCAGTTGGTGGTAGCCAGGCACCATCTAGCTGTACTGGATTCAGTCTGGTGGAGTCCTTGGTAGCTGTGGTCCTTTAGTCCTTTGGACTGATCTTTTCCTTGTATCCTGTTCTCTTCATTCTCCCTTGCTCCCGCAGGGATAAGACCAGTGGAGTATCTTAGATGGCCGCTCACAGGCTTTTAAGACCCCAGACACTACTCACCAAAGTAGAATGTAGAACATTTTCTTTATAAATTATGTTATGCCAATTGAGCTAGATGTTCCCTGAGACCATGTTTACCACACCCCTCAGCCAAGCAATTCGGTTCCTCAGGGAGTTTGGATGCATCTATGGAGCTTCCATGAACTTGCCTTGTACAAGTTGTGCTGGCTTCTCCAGTATTTTACACTGTCTTACCCTTCACCAATGTTACCAATTATCTATTGTCTATTTAGTGTTTTTCCATCCCCACCCCTTCCCTCCCTCGTAACTATCAAATATTGCTTCTTTTTATGTGTAAAACTTTTCATGAGTTTTTACAGTAGTGGTTTCTAATATTTGTCCTTTTGTGATTGACTTACTTCCCTCAGCATAATGTCCTCCAGATTCATCCATGTTTTGAGACGCTTTGCAGATTTATCATTGTTCTTCATCATTGTGTAACACTCCATTGTGTGTATGTACCATAGTTTGTTTATCCATTCATCTGTTGTAGGGCATCTAGTGTGTTTCCATCTTTTTGCTACTGTGAACAATGCTGCAATGAACATGAGTTTGCATATGTATATTCTTGGTCAAGGCTTTCATTTCTCTAGGTTATATTCCTAGGAATCGGATTGCTGGATTATAGGGTATTTCTATTTTTAGCTTTCTAAGGAAGCATCATATTGTTTTCCAAAATGATTGTATCATTTTCATTCCTACCAGCAGTGCATGAGAGTTCCAATCTCTCCGCAGCCTCTCCAACGTTTGTTATTACCAGTTTTTTTTAATTTGTGCCAGTAATGCTGGGATGAGATGGTATCTCATTTTGGTTTTGATTTGCATTTCTCTAATGGCTAGGATCACAAGCTTTTCCTCCTGTGTCTTCTGGCAGCTTGAATGTCTTCTTTGGTGAAGTGTCTGTTCATTTCCTTTGCCCATTTTTTAATTGGATTATTTGTCTTTTTATTGTAGAAGTGTTGGATTTTCCTGTGGATTTTAGAGATTAGAAATTTGTCTGATTTATAATGGCCAAAATTTTTTTCCCAGTCTGTAGGTTCTCTTTTTACTCTTTTGGTGACATCGTTTGGTGAGCATAAGTGTTTAATTTTTAGAAGATTCCAGTTATCTAGCTTATTTTTTGGAGTTCATGTGTTTTGGGTTATGGTTTGTATCCTGCTAATGCCATGTATTAGGGTGTCTAGCATTGATCCTATTTTTTCTTCTACAAACTGTATTTTTTGGCTTTATATATAGGTCTTTGATCCATTTTGAATTAGCTTTTATATATTGTGTGAGGTATTGGTCCTGTTTCATATTTTTACTGATGGACATCCAGTTTTGCCAGCACAATTTGTTAAAAAGACTGTATTTTCTCCATTTGATGGACTTTGGGCCCTTGTCGAAGATCAGGTGACTGTAAGTGGATGGATTTACATCTGGGTTCTCAATTCTGTTCTATTGGTCAACGTATCTGTGGTTGTACAAGTACCAGGCTGTTTTGAATACTGTAGCTATACAGAAGTTTCTGAGGTCAGGTAGTGAGAGTCCTCCTACTCTGTTTTCCTTCTTCAATAGTGCTTTACTTTTCCGGGACGTCTTCCCTGTCCATATAAAGTTAATGATTAGTTTTTCCATCTCTCTAAAGAATGTTGTTGGTATTTGGATCAGGATTGCATTGTATTTGTAAATTTCTTTGGGTAGAATTGTCATTTTCACAATGTTGAGACTACCTATCCATGAGCATGGTATGTTTTTCCATTTATGTAGATCTCTTTTGGTTTCTTGAAGTAGTGTTTTGTAATTTTCTTTGTATAGGTCTTTTACATCCCTGGTTATATTTTTTCTTAAGCAGTTTTTTTTTTTAGGGGCTATTATAAATGGTATTGTTTTCCTGATTTCCTTTTCATTGTTCTCTTTGTTGGTGTATAGGAATCCAACTGATTTTTGTATGTTTATCTCATATCTTGCTACTCTGCTGATTCTTTCTATTAGTTCCAGTAGTTCTCTTGTGGAGTCTTTTGGATTTCTATGTATAGCATCATATCATCTGCAAATAGGGACAGTTTAACTTCTTCATTACCAATTTGGATGTCCTTTACTTCTTTTTCTTGCCTTGTTGCTCTAGCTAGGACTTCCAGCATAATGTTAAATTGGAATGATGATAAAGAACATCTTTCTCTTATTCCTGTTCTCAAGGGGAATGTTTTCAGCCTCTCTCCATTAAGAATGGTGTTCACCGTTGGTTTTGCATAGATGCTCTTTTTTATGTTGACAAATTTCCCTTCTATACCTATTTTATTGAGAGTTTTTTCAGGAATGGGTATTGGACTTTGTTGAATGTCTTTTCTGCGTCAACTGAGATGATCATGTGATTCTTTTTTTCCTTTTATTTTTGTGGTGGATTACCTTGATTGATTTTCTAATGTTGAACCATCCTTGCATACCTGGTATGAATCCTACTTGGTTGTGATGCGTTATTTTTTTGATATGATGCTGAATTCTATTGGCTAGAATTTTATTTGGAATTTTTGCATCTATATTCATGAGATATATTGGTCTGTAATTTTCTTTTTTTGTGGTGTCTTTGCCTGGTTTTGGTATCTGGGTTATGCTGGCTTCATAGAATAGATTCAGAAGTGTAACTTCATTTTCTATGTTCTGAAATAGTTTGAGTAGTACGGGTGTAAGCTCTTCTCTGAATGTTTGGTAGAAATCTCCAGTGAAGCCATCTGGGCCAGGGCTTTTTTTTGCTGGAATTTTTTTTTATTACCTTTTCATTCTCTTGTTTTGTTATAAGTCTGTTCAGATTTTCAACATCATTTTGTTGTAGTTTGGGTAGGTAGTGTGTTTCTAGAAATTTGTCCATTTCCTCTAGGTTTTCAAATTTGTTGGAGTATAGTTTTTGTTGCTGCTCTGTTATGATCCTTCTTATTTCAGTTTTTTCTGTTGTAGTGTTCCTCATTTCATTTCTTATTTGGGTTATTTGTGTCTTCTCCTGTTTTTCTTTTGTCATTTTGGTGAGTGGTTTGTCGATTTTGTTGATCCTTTCAAAGAACAAACTTTTGGTTTTGTTGATTCTTTCTATTGTTCTTCTATTCTGTATTTCATTTGTTTCTGCTCTCATCTTATAATATAGGTTTCCTTTCTTCTGCTGGCTGTAGGCTTCTTTTATATTCTCTTTTTATTTGTTTGAGTTGTGTAGCTAATGTTTTGATGGTGTCCCTTTCTTCTTTTTTGATGTGTGCATCTATTACTATCAATTGTCCTCTGAGAACTGCCTTTGTTGTGTCCCAAAAGTTTTTGTATGATGTGTTTTCATTCTCATTTGATTCTAGGAATTTTTTTGATTCCATCCCTGATTTCTTCTATTACCCAGTGGTTTTTAAATTCAGTATCGATGTAATTGATTTTTTTTCCTTGTTCTTCCTGTTGTTAATTTCTACCCTGATGGCATTGTGGTCAGACAAGATAGTTTGTATTATCTCAATGCTTTGGATTTTGTTGAGAGTTGCTCTGTGGCCTAAGGTATGGTCTATTCTGGAGAATGTTCCATGTGCATTGGAAAAGAATGTGTACTTTGCAGCTGTTGGGTGGAGTGTTTTATGTACCTCTCTGGGACCAAGTTGAATGATTGTGCCCTTTATGTTTTCTGTATCTTTGTTGAGTTTCTTTCTAAATATTCTGTCCTTTACCAAGAGTGGTGTGTTGAAGTCTTCTGCTATTATTGTGGAACTGTCAATTTCTCTTTTCAGTGCTGTTAGAGTTCATTTTATGTATTTTGGAGCCCTGTGATTGGATGCATAGATATTTATTATGGTTATGTCTTCATGATGGATCGTCCCTTTAATCATTATATAGTGTCCTTCTTTGTCTTTTATGGTGTATTGTGTTTTAAAGTCTACTTTATCTGAGATTAGTATTGCCACTCTTGCTCTTTTTTAGGTAGCTGTTTTTTTGATATATTTTTTCCATCCTTTGATTTTTAATAAATTTATGTCTGTTTCTCTAGTAGACAGCATATTGATGGATCCCATTTTTTATCAATTCTGTCACTGTCTGTCTCTTTATGGGTGCATTTAAGCCATTTACATTCA
>NW_004443949.1:8024005-8028126 GCF_000243295.1 Trichechus manatus latirostris | reverse complement strand
TTTTTTTTTGGTAGTGCTGACGTTTACTTTGTTCCTCTTCCTTTCCTGTGCTGAATTCCTTTTGTTTGTGGATTTTTTTTTCATTTGTTTGGTTTTTGTAGATTTTGTTTTTACTGAGACTTTATTTATTTTTCTTTATTTTGATGAGTAGGTTTGTTAATCTTCTTTTGATTACCTTGAAATTTACCCTTATCTCTCTATGTTTGAAGCAGTCTGTTATTACTTGGTATCACCTTGCCTTCCTCTCCATTAGAAAGTTCTGTATCTACACTGTTTATTCCCTCTTTTATTGTTCTGATATTGTTGTCATTTGCAGATTGACCTCTCTCTGGTTCCTTATTGTAATTATTTTGGTTTTGGATAGTCCTTGGGAATGCATTTCCTAGGTTGATATCTGGCTGGTATGATCTCACATCCTAGATTCAGGCTGTGGTCTCATGTTTGTTCTTAGACTGAAGGACCCCCTTTAATTATTCTTGTAAGTTTGGTTTGGTTTTTACATATTTCCTTAATTTCTGTTTATCTGGAAATGTCCTAATTTCACTATCATATTTCAATGAGAGTTTTGCAGGATATATTATTCTTGGTTGGCAATTTTTTTCTTTTAAGGTTTTATATATGTTATCCCATTGCCTTGTTGCCTGAATGGTTTCTGCCAAATAACCAGAGATTTAAAAAAAAAAAAAAAAAAAACCTCTTGCTGTCAAGTTGATTCTGACTCATAGCTACCCTATAGAGATTAGTCTTATTGTTTCTCCTCTGTATATGACTTTTTGTTTTTCTTAAGCTACTCTCAGGATTCTTTCTTTGTGTTTGGTTTTAGTGAGTGTGATTATGGTATACTTTGGTGATTTTCTTTTGGTGTCTATCCTATATAGGGTTCATTGAGCTTCTTGGATTGTCAGTTTTTCATCTGTCATGATATTAGGGAAATTTTATGTCAGCAATTTTTCAGTGTTCCTTTCTGAGTTTTCTCTTTTCTCCTTCTGTTCTAGAATCTGATTATTAGCAGATTTTTGCTTTTGATTGTATCCCACATAATTCTCAGGGTTTCTTCAGTTTTCTTTGTTCTTTTTTCTGGTTTTTCCTCAAACAGTTTTGAATCCAAGTGTTTGTCTTCCATTTCGGTGACCCTGTCTTCCATCATTTCAAACCTGCTCCTCAGCCCTTCTATGAAACTGTCCATTTCTGAAATCTTGTTGTTTATCTTTTGGATTTCTAATTGTTGTTTTTGTATTATTTCTAGTTGTGAATTTATTTTGGCATTTCATTCCTGTATTATTTTTCTGAGTTCTTTCATTTTTTTGTGTGTGTATTTTCTATGAATTTGTCTACCTTTTCTATGAATTTGTCTGTTTTTTCCTCATTTTTGTCTGCTTTCTGCTTCATCTTTTGGATAGCTCTGAATATTAGAGATTCGAATTCCCTATCAGGTAGTTCTAATGCCTTTTCTTCTACTGGAAAGTCATCTGGTGTTTTATTTTGGAAGCCTACTGGAACCATCCCGTCCTGTTTTTGTATATGTTTGATATTGTCTGATGTCTTTGGGGCATTCAGTAGTTATTTTCCTCATTTATTGATTGTAGATTCATTTGTTTTGTCCTGCTTTTCTATTTGGTTATGTCAGAGCAGGCAGGCTGTGTGTTCTTTGTTGTTTGCTCATCTAGGGGCACAATATTTTTCACCTCCTTGTCCAATGGGCAGGGCCAGTCACTCACCTGTGGTGCAGCAGTGCAGGTTAAGCTGAAGGGGAAAGGCTGTGATGGGTTGCTTGTGGCACTTACTAGGGCCAACAGGGCGGGCCAATAATCAGTGTTGGGTAGGTTCCGGTTGGCTGTGACTGTTCTACTCCAGGGTGCTATGATCAGTGCATGGTACAGACAGGCAGGAGGAAGGGGGAGATTGTGATGTGTGAAGCTAAGATGGGTATGGGAAAGAGGAGAGAGAAACAGAAGCCAAAAGCAAACAAACAAACAAAAAAAAGAGTGCTAAAGGAGCATGCTGTTGGAGGGGCAAAAAGAGAAATGGAGAAAAACAAAAAGGAAAAATTAATAAAAACTTGGAAAAAGAAAAGAAAAGCCACCAGGGATCTTGCCAGTGCAACAGCAAAGACTGAGGAAGTGGTTCCCAGGCAGCAAATTACAGCCTGGCTAGAGGATTAAAGATGTTACACAGAACCAGGTATTCAGGAGACAGGAAAAGAAGGTAAGTATAGAGAGATGAGAAACTGAGAAATGAAGAAAGACAAAAAAGAAAAAGAGGGAAAAAAATGAAAAAGAACTCCCGGAGGGATCCCACCGGTACAGCTGCACAGACCTGGGAAGTGGCTCCCTGTGGATTTATTGCACAATTTTACATAATGTAGTGCTATTTAACCAATTTAGCCACCATCTGCTTGTCAGTTTGTTGTACTCTGGTGGTTTGTGTGTTGCTATGATACCGAAAGCTATGTCACTGGTATTTCAAATACCAGCTGGGTCACCCATAGTGAACAGGTTTCAGCAGAACTTCCAGATTACTAGCAAGAAAGACGTGATGACGTACTTCTCAAAAAATTAATCAAAGAAAACCCTATGGATCACAACAGAATATTGTCCAATAGAATGATGAATGATGTGTCCCCTAGGTTGGAAGGCACTACACAACAGCTGCAACAATGGATTCAAACCTATCAATGATTGTGAAGATGCCACAGGACTGGGGAACATTATGTTCTTTTATACATAGGGTAGCCATGAGTCACTGCCAACTCAACGCAACTAATGACAATAACAACAACACCTGAGTTGCATCTTAAGGGACTCATAGTTGGTCTTTAACTTAGCAGATGTGGCACAATACCTGATCTGTCCCTCAACCATTTAGACTCTGGACATGGTTTGGTTAGTATATCAAAAACAAATTGTTTCAGGACCAGATATACCAAATTTAAACCAGCATGTCAACATACACCATATTTTTATGCAAATAACATTTGTTTGCCAGCCACACATTTTTGTAAATGTGCTGTGCTAATTTTTTACAGCAACACACAAAAAAATTGGTATAGCAGCACTTAAAAAAGTACCTCATGGAGGAGGGAGCAGAGGCATGAATTATTTGTGTAAAAATACTGTATATTTAAACACAAATGTAGTGAATTATGTAACTAGTATATTTACCAGACTACTTGTGCTGAGATGCCTAGCACATTCTCATTCTGTACACTATCCTACTTGGGAATCTAAATTTTTTTTTTTTTGATTTTTTGATTGTACTTCAGGTGAAGGAATACAGAACAAATAGTTTCTCAGGAAACAGAAGTACACATGTTGTTTTATGACTTTGGTTAACAACTCCACAACATATCAACCCTCTAACTTCTCAACCTTTTTTTTTTTTTTGGTGAAAACACACATAGCCAAAGATACACCATTTCAAAAATTTCCGTATGCACAGTTCAGTGACATTGACTACGCTCTTCCAATTGTGCTGTTATTCTCACTTAAGATGAAGGCTTACAGAACAAAAGAGTTTCTCATTGAACAGTTACTAGAAATGTTGCCCTATGATAATCGTTAACAATCTCACAACACATCAACACTATCCTTACTCATCCTTGGGTTCCTTATCACCAGCTTCCTTGTCCCCTTCTTCATTCTGGCCCTTGTCACTGGACTCCTGTACCTCGTTAGTTTCATTTGGTTTTACGGGGCTGTCCACTCCCAGGCTGAACAGTGAACCTCAGAGGTAATGTCATCACTGAGCTAAAAGGGAGTCTCGGGGCCATACTCTCGGGGTTTCTCCAGTGTCCTTTAGGTCAGTAAATCTGGTCTTTTCTTTTTGTGAGTTAGAATTATGCTCTACATCCTTCTCCAGCTCTGTTCAGAACCCTCTGTTGTGATCCTGGTCAGAGCAGTCAGTGGTAGTAGCCGGGCACCATCTAGGTGTACTGGACTCAGTCCAGTGGAGGCCTTGCTAGCTGTGGACAATTAGTCGTTCGGACTACTCTTTTCCTTGTATCCTGTTCTCTTCATTCTCCCATGCTCCCGAAGAGATGAGACCAGTGGAGTATCTTAGATGGCTGCTCACAGGCTTTTAAGACCCCAGACACTACTCACCAAGGTAGAATGTAGAACATT
>NW_004443949.1:7987060-8019112 GCF_000243295.1 Trichechus manatus latirostris | reverse complement strand
TTTATTGATTGTAGATTTGTTTGTTTCATCCCTTTTTAAAAAAAATATTTTACTATGAGCAGGCAGACTGTGTGTTCTTTGTTGTTTGCTCATCTGTGGGCACAATACTTTTCGCCTCCTTCTTCAACTGGCAGGGTCAGTCACTCAGATATGTTACAGCAGGGCAGGTCTAGCTGAAGAGGAGTTATTGGGATGGGTTGTTTGTGGTCCTTACTACAGGCACCAAAGTGGGTCGGTAATCATTGCAGGGCAGGTTCCAGTGGGCCGTGCCTGTGCTGCTTGGTGGTGTGATGTCAAGCCCACAGTGCAGGTAGGCAGGATGCAGTGGGGAGATTGTTATGTGTGGAGCTAAGATGGCTATGGGAGAGAGGAGAGAAGAACAGGAGCCAAAAACATACAAAGAAACAAAAAAGAATGCTAGGGGAGCTTGCCGTTGGAGTGGAGAGATGAGAGACTATGAAATGGAGAAAAAAAGAAAGGGGAGGAGGAAGAAAAGAAAAGAATGAATAAATAAGAATCAGAAAGGTTAAAGAACCACAAAGTTCCCAGGGATCCTGCCAGTGCAGCTATGAGGTCTGGGGGAGTCGCTCTCAGGTGTTGCAGTACAGCCTAGCTAGAAGGCATAGAGGTATACTATACCAGGTATTCAGGGAACAGAAAGAGAAGGAAGATATAGAGAGACAAGAATCTGAGCAATCAAGAAAGGCAAAAAGGGAAAAAGAGGAAAAAGAAAACAAAAGAAAGTAAAAAAAGAAAACAAACAAGAAGGCCCCCAAAGAAACAGGAAAAAAAAAAAAAAAAAAAAGACATAAAAAGAAATGCCCTCAGGCATCCCTCTGCATGTCTGTGAAAGCCGAAGGGGAGTCTCCCTGCCACGCAGCTAAGCCTGGTCAGAAAGGGCTCCCAACTGAAGAAAAGGAAAAGAAAACAAACAAACAATTCAAAACAAACAAATGAACAAAAGCCCCGGGATCCCACCAACGTGGCAGCCCAAACCGGGAAGCAGCTCCACACTCAAACGGAGCTCCACAGCCCCTCAGGAAGAAGCAAAGATGGTGCATGGAGCCAGGTACTTGAGTGAAGGCGGGGGGGAGGTGGCAAGAGGCAGGTAAGAAATCAAAAGAAGCAGGAAAAAAAAAGCAACACTAGCAGCCAACAAATGGCACTCAGAGAGCCAGCTAGTGCGGGCTGGTGTTTCTGGACAAGAGACTGTGTCTGTGGGAAGCAGAGGGGGCCGAGTGTGGGTGAAGAAGGGTAGAGAGTGGGAAAGTGTATATCACAAATTACCAGGGCTCTGCAGCCCCTCAGGAAGAAGCAAAGATGGCACACGGAGTGAGATACTCGAGCGAAAGGAGGGGGAGGTGGGGAGAGGCAAGGAAGAAATAAAAAGAAGTGGAAAAAAAGCAACACCAGCAGCCAACAAATGACACTCAGAGAGCCACCTTTTTGGGTGTGTAGAATCCAAGCAGCCGCTGTTTCCTGGTCAAGAGATTGTGGCCATGGGAAGCAGAGGAGGCTGAGTCGAGGTGAAGAAGGGTGGGGGGTGGGAAAGCATACATCGCAAATTACCAGTTGTTTTGTCTCCTGCTGGAAGCTCCATGAGGCTGCTTTCTCGTACCCCCTGTTTGCTGGTCTCTGATAGGAGGGCAAGATGGTGGAGCCACACTGCGTTAGCTGGTAGGGGACCTCTGCATGAATCTCTCCTAGCTCTCTGTTCTCTGTCAGTTTTCTCACTTCATTTGGTGCTTAGCTGAGTTCTTTATCTCTTCATTTGATGTTTTAGGCTTTCAAGTTTGTTGTATTCTCTGTTCGGCTTAGTTTTCCGGATCTTTGCTGTGGAGGGACGGCATGGTGCTTCTGTCTAGAGCACCATTTTGCCGGAACTCCCGGGAATCTAAATTTTAATAGGTTGTTTACAAAAAGGTAGTCTGATGAAACTTTTTCGATGAAAGAGTAACCATTCATTCCCAAATTTGTGACATTGCCTTCACCTCTGTAGGTTTCCATTCATGCCCATGTCTTCTTAAATGGCAGCATTAATATTTGCAGTGTTTCACTCATGCCTGACAGAGGCAGGAACCCTTTAAGGTTAGTTTACTTAACTTTGATCAATGTATTTCTGTTAAATATTAGCTATAATCTGACCAATATTTTCCACTATTTGTTTTCTCCTTGGGAGGAGCTTCACTGAGAATACCAAGTAGAGAGAATTAAAACAACTTTGACTGGTAATCAAGAAAGTGTTCATACCCCATATCACCTGAGTCCCTGATAAAATCATTTACTTTTTATGAATTATTTTAACAAATATGTATTGATTATCTACAATGCGATGGATTATGTGATGGGAACTAAACATATAATGTTGTACATGATATTCTCTCTGTCTTCAAAGATAAAACCAAAACCAAACCACTTTTGGGTCAATTCTGACTCATGATGATCTCGTATATGTCTGAGAACCATGTTCAATAGGATTTCCAATGGCTGATTTTTCAGAAGTAGACAGTCAGGACTTTCTCTCAAGCTGCCTCTGGGTGGACTCAAACCTTTAGCCTTTTTGTTAATAGCTGAGCACTAACCATTTGCACCACCCAGGGACAAGTATCTGTAAAAGGATAGGGCTGGGTAAGTCCTTAGTTTCTTTCAATTTTGCCTGATTTTCAATAGATACAACATTCATGCAGGCTCACTCATATGACTGCTATTTTTCCTTACTGAAAACTTACTGCCAAATTTAATAGCCATAAAATGAAATCCACTGCCGTTGAAACAGTTCTGACTCATAGTGACCCTATAGGACAGAGTATAACTGCCCTATAGGGTTTTCAAGGCTGTAAATTTTTACAGAAGCCTATTGCCACAACTTTCTCCCAGAGAGTGGCTGATGGGTTCAAATCAAACACCTTTCGGTTAGCAGCCGAGTGCTTTATTCACTGCACCACAAGGACTCCTTGCCAGTTTTAATAATGATAATTAATTCTAGTTTAATTTTTTGGCAAATTATAAGCCTGGGAACATATATTATGCATTGAACTGTTTTAATTGTTGCAATCATAGAGATGTTAATTCTCAGTAAGATGAGTTATTGCATAAAATGTTTTTAAGGGAATTTATATTAAATTAAAGACAAACATTAGTTAATTATGGTTGCATAAAAATACATACTCATATCATGTGTTTCTGTACCTAGGAAGATGTATGGGGAAATACTTATGATTTGTATTCTTAATTAATTTATAATTATTCTTCTTTAAAAAAAGAAAGTATTCATGTTAAATTTATCACTGTCTGATTATATTTTAAAAAGAAAAGAATCACAGTCCATTTCTTATTGGTGGTAAATACATATGAAGCAAAACATTTTCCATTTCAACCATCTTCACGTATACAATTCAGTGACAAAAATTGTGTTCATCATGTTGGCACTGTCCATTTTTGCATTGAGCATCCCCATTTTATGTCAAACTTTTATATGTGGCAAAGTAACCTGCAAATATATTGCGTTACTAGTGACGTTTTATAATGTCAAATCTATAAAAGGTTTTATATAACCAGTTCTATCACGTTAAAACAAGGTAAGATGTTTTAAAGTTTATTATTTGATTAAATAATTTTTTTAAAAATACCTACTATATAATAAAGATTGCTCTTGTTCTTCAGACTATCTTGGTAAGTAAGAAACCAAGCACAAGAATCTACAGGTGGAATCAGAAAAAAATGGATAGACAATTTCAATATGATATATGCCAGCCCACAGATTTCTAAGAGATTGCATAGAAGTAACAGTTAACCCAAGCCTGGGAAGGTCTTTGAAGATTTCATAAGAAAGTAACTTCTAACCTGTCACTTAGGAAAGCCATCAAGGAAAAATGCAAATGGTGGCAAGCAGATGGAAATATAAAAACTCAGATGTAAGAGAAGCATTTGGCTGCTAACCAAAATGTTGGCAGTTTGAATCTACCAGTCACTCCTTGGAAACATGATGGGGTAGTTCTACTCTGTCCTACAGGGTCACTATGAGTCAGAATTGACTCAACGGCAATGTGGCTTTCTAAGAAACAATTGCATATTCTGTCAAATTGTTAGACATTTATTTCACTCATTTATATATTAACTTATATTCTAGATTTCTATCAATTGACAAAATACCTAAATCATCTTACTAAACCAAATCAAACTAAAGATAGAGATCCATGGCCAACATCATTTCTTCAGTATCTTCTGATTTTAAAAGTAATGAAGAATGCACAGTGAGAGATTCCATGTTATTGTTGTTAGCTGCCATTGAGTTGGTTCCAACTCATAGTGACCCTACATACAACAGAAGTAAACACTGTCCAGTCTTGCAACATCCTCACAGTCATTATGCTTGAGCCCATTGTTGTAGCCACTGTGTCAGTCCATCTCATTGAAGGTCTTCCTCTTTTTTGTTGACCTTCTATAAGCATGATGTCTTTCTCCAGGGAATGATCTCTCCTGATAATACGTCCAAAGTATGTGAGAAGTAGTCTCACTATATTTGCTTCTAAGGAGCATTCTGGTTGTATTTCTTCCAAGACAGATTTGTCCATAGTATTGACCGTCCACAGTAGATTCAGTATTCTTAGCCAACACTTAGCCAACATTCTTCTTTGGTCTTCCTTATTTACAGTCCAGCTTTCTTTCAAATGCATATGAGACAACTGCAAAAACCATAGCTTTTGTCAGGCACACCTTAGTCTTCAAGGTGACATCTTTGCTTTTCATCAAAGTGGTTCCATAATCAGGACAATTTTGTCAGTTTTGTAATTTTCTTTTGAAAATTGATACAAAAATAATTTATATAAACTGTAGGTGTAGAATTTTATTTTTTCATTTCACAATAACGAATGTCTTTATTTCAGCTATCCATTTCTCTATGGAATAAGATCCCTCCCCCACTTAATTCTAATTTCGACTAATGTTAATACTTTTCCTGCACAAATACAGGAATTCAAAATTTAACAAATAGATTATCATTCTAACGAGAAAGAATGGATTGTGTTCTTCAGCACCATGTAAGAAGTGTGAAAGGCAGCAGTTAACTGGGGTGAGATTCCCACTCATCTACATTCTTTTTTTTTTTTTTTTCCAGCACTACTTTGTTTTTTTTTTTATTGTACTTCAGGTGAAGGCTTACAAAACAAATAGTTTCTCATGAAACAGTAGTACACATACTGTTTTATGACATTGGTTAACAATCCTAGGTCTAGAATTTTTAAAAACTAACCAAACAAGATAGATGCAGTACTAGAATTTTGCATATGACATCCCAAAACTTCATCTGTTTCATATTTAAATATAAATTTTAAATTATGGGATTGTATGCAGATGGATATTCCATATTTGTTTGTTTTGTGGAGACAGGTGGAGCTCCATATTTACACAGAATTATGCAATTATTTTACTTTTCTATTATACTTTGCTGTCGTTTATAAAACAAATGGACCTTCTGTCCGTTTATCTTTAGCCCCTTCACCGAAAAAGCCTAGGCATATTTTTAACAAATTTGTAACAATATGTTTTGGAGAATCTCATTTAAGTATATGTTTTGAAGAGTATGAAAAATTTATTTTGGGTGTTCCATGTGGCAGTCATCCTGCTCAGCTTGGAAAAAAAAAAAAATTTAATAAGGAGACACTCATGACAGATAATCAGATTTTTCATGTATATTAACAGAGAAAATCAACATTCCTTGTGTAATAGCCCTAAATCAAAAGAAACAGGACAAATTTCTCTGGATTGCACATACTGATTTATTTTTATAGCTGCTTCTTACATAGGCAATTCAGCTGCAGCATTTTACAAGGTTCATAGTTACAAGAATGTGTATATTTACCTGTGGTTAATTATTATCCATAGGCAATCCTAGGAGAGGGAGCCTAGTTACTTTGTTTAAATGAGCAGAAAATTAAAATTATTGATTCTGTTGAAGAAAAATGTAATTATTATACCTTTAATTCTGATGAGACAAATTGTAAATAATTAAGGGTGAAGAAAAGCTGCTAATTTTTTTTCTTTAAATGAGAAGTACTTGGCACTTCAGCTAATCTGCTTTGTAATCAAGTGATGCAGTGGCTAAGCTCTTGGCTGCTAACCAGAAGGTCGGAGGTTTGAATGCACCAGCCACTCTGCTAGAGAAAGATGTGGCAGTTGAAATATTAGAGAGTTGGAAACCCTATAGGGCAGTTCTACTTTGTCCTGTCCTGTAGGGTCGCTGTGAGTCAGAATCGACTCTATGGCTATAAGTTTTTGAAGACAATTTCTAAGTGTAACTGCTACTTATTAATTTTGTAATTGTGACTCACCGTGATTCAAATACCCCTTAGAGAAAGAACATCTGCAATTTGACATTCATTCCATTTTTTAAATGAGTTTTTAGGAACACACTGTATACACAAGTGAAAAGCTGGCTCTAGCTGGTTGACATACATATCAAGCAGAACATTGTCATGGATGAACAGAACCACAAATAAGCTGCCCAGCTTGATTTAAGCTGCAGAGTAATGATTTTACTGGCAGGACGAGGTCTGCATGCTGTGTTGAGTGGGTTCCAGGGACACTCTGTGGCAGGATAGTTTCCATTTTAGAGGTTAGTTATTTCTTTAGTTATAAAATGGCATCTGTACTGTAACAGAATTTATGATAAATTTGTATTCCAAAGACCTTGATCTCAGGGGGAATGGTGCCATTTACTAGTTATTAGACTTTCGGTAAATCCTGTAACTTCTTTTTTATTCGGTTTTCACTTCTGTAAAATGGTGTATTAATACCTACTCTCTTGAAAAGCTGCTGAAAGAATTCAATGAAATGGTGTATCAAAAGGAATGCAGGAAATGCAAATGCTATCTCCTATCATCTCAAACTGTTTCCTGGCTCACTCTGTTCCAGTCACACTGGCCTCCTTAACTGTTCCAAGGTATTCCCAGTCAATATACAACCGGGCTTTAGCACTTGCTTTCCCTTCTGTCTTGAATACTCTTCATCCAGGTCTCTGCTTCAAAGCCATTTTCTCAGTGATGTCTTTTCTGATCGCCCTATCCAAAATTGCTCCTTCCCCCAACACACACACACAGACACAGTCCTTATCCCCTTTTCACTTTCTGCTTACTTTTAGCATTTACTACTATCTTCAGTATGGATGACACCTCAACATACAGAAAACAAAAAATCTCACAAATAGAGCAGTAAGTAACATTATGGTAAATGGAGAAAATATTGAAGTTGTCGAAGATTTCATTTTACTAGGATCCACAATCAACATCCATGGAAGCAGCAGTCAAGAAATCAAACAACATATTGCATTGGGAAAATTTGCTGCAAAAGACCTCTTAAATTGTTAAAAAGCAAAGATGCCACTTTAAGGACTAAGACGCACCTGACCCGAGCCACGGTATTTTCAATCAACTAGTATTCATGCGAAAGCTGGACAATGAATGAGGAAGACCGAAGAAGAGTTGATGCCTTCGAATTATGGTGTTGATGAAGAATATTGAATATACCAGGAGTATCAGAAGAATGAACAAATCTGTCCTGGAAGAAGTACAGCCAGAATGCTCCTTAGAAGCGAGGATGGCGAGACTTCGTTTCACATACTTTGGACATGTTATAAGCAGGGACTAGTCCCTGCAGAAGGACATCGTCTTAGTCATCTGGTGCTGCTATAACAGAAATACCACAAGTGGATGGCTTTAACAAAGAAAAATTTATTTCTTCACAGTAAAGTAGGCTAAAAGTCCAAATTCAGGGCATCAGCTCCAGGGGAAGGCTTTCTCTCTCCGTTGGCTTTCTCATCATTGTTCCCACGGACTAGGAGCTTCTCCGTGCAGGGACCCTGGGTCCAAATTATGTGCTCTGCGCCTGGCATTGCTTTCTTGGTAGTATGAGGTCCCCCTTCCCTCTGCTCACATCTCTGTTTTATATCTCAAGAGAGTGCTCAGGACACAATCCAATCTTGTAGATTGTGTCTTGCCTTACTAACACAACTGCCACCAATCCTCCCTCATTAACATCATAGAGGCAGGATTTACAACATATAGGAAAATCACACAATACTGGGAATCATAGCCCAGGCAAATTGATGCACACATTTTTGGGGGCACATAATTCAATCCATGACAGACATGATGCTTGCTAAAATAGAGGGTCTGTGTAAAAAGAGGAAGACCCTCAATGAGATGGATTGACACAGTGGCTGCAACGATGGGCTCAAACATAACAAAGATTGTAAGGATAATGCAGGACCGGGCAGTGTTTCCTTCTGCTGTACAGAGGTTCTCTACCAGTTGAAACCACGTGGAGGACATCTAGCAACAACAACAAAAGGTCACTATGAATCACAATCAGCTGGATGGCAATGAGTTTGTTAGTTTGTTTGTTTTAATATGCTGTATATGTTATTACTCATCTTGTTCACTGTCTGCCCAATTTGAATGTAAACTCTGAAAGCAGTGAATTTTGTGTATTCTTCACTGTCAGACTCAAATGCCTAGAGCAGTTCTATCCACACAGTAAAAGCTGAATATTTTATGCATACATAAAAAAATGTTATATAGGTGCTACGTTTTTCATTATTCAAAATGAAAGAAAAGTAATTGAATTTTTAAATGGAGGAGTCACCCCTTTTCATTTTTTATGTGTTTATAAAAATAAAGTGAAGAAAAACTTAGACAATATTAGTGGCCAAGAAAGGATTGTTGTTGTTGTTGTTAGGATGGCAACTTTAATTTTTGCCACACTGTCCTCACACTACTGATAGCATACTGTGAAAGAGCCTGGAGCTCTGTACTGGAAAGTTTGGACCGTGGCTGAGACAAAAGGACTTTAATCAATTAGAATATGTGCCTTAGTTTCTGGACGTGCAAGTGGGTGTCAACCTTTGTGCCAAGCATGTGGCATGCCCCTAGTAGAGTACTTCAGTAAATTTTATCAGTAGCTGTCTGCCAATATAGTTCAGGAGAGACCTCACCTGGCTTAACATAATCATTCATTTAGGTCATCCAAGAGCTAGTCTCTTGGATCCTTCAACACAAAGACAATTCCAACATCCCTTTACAGAAAGATCCCCACTGACTCAACGTTGAATTCAAAAGCCTTTAAGAGCCTCTAAAACTTCCATCCCGTTAACCCATTGCCCTTGAGTGGATTCCAACTCATAGCAACCCTATAGAACAGAGTAGAATTACCCCTTAGAGTTTCCAAGGAGTGGCTGGTGGATTTGAACTGCCGACCTTTTGGTTAGCAGACAAGCTCTTAACCAGTACACCGCCAGGGCTCCATAAAAAATTCCATAGGTTATTGTAAAAAAGGAAATTTAGTTAACAACATAATTTGTAGTACATTAAAGTAGTTGACCAAATAAAAATTTGGCTTCTCAGAATGCTACAGAATTTTGGAACGTAGAGTTTTCAAGCAGTTTGATGTTATGAAATAAATATGTGAAATATCCATTGCTAGACCAAGTGTTCTGCGGAGTTAGAACATTAGTTTTCAGAGTTTCATTTCTGGTAGAAATGAAGGGCTGATTTTTTATACTGTTATACTAAAAATGTCTTAGATAGTCACCATTTATAACCGTTACTCAGAACAACAAATATAGATTCCCGTTGCCTTTGAGTCAATTTTGACTCATAGCGACTCTATAGGACAGAGTAGAACTGCCCCATAGGGTTTTCAAGGAGCAGCTGGTGGATTTGAACTGCTTACTTTTTGGTTTGAAGTTGATCTCTTAATCACTGCACCAGGGGAGAAATAGTAATGTATATTGGTTTTATGCTTTAATAACGTATTTCATATTTTGTGTGGAGGAAAGATGCAGTTTAGTCCATAAATTAGTAGTTGGTGAACTTGCTATTTCACCTAAGTGGTTATGAAAAGTGACACATTCAAAAACAAGGGGGCCCATCTGATGGGAAATAATCTTGATAGACCACCTATAGGTGATCTCTGTCAATTATTGTAATATTTTGCACATGGTCCTTTCCGGATTTAAACTGAATCTTGCTGGAAAGCTTCTTCTAAAGTTGTGTGATGTTGTTTTGTAATCAAAAAACGCAAAGACTACTGACTCAATTGTTAACATTCTTATGGTTGTCCACAAAGCTCCCACCTGCCTAGGTGCATCTTTCACATTACTGAACTACCATAGAAACGTTCTAACATTTATATAACCCCTCACTTGCTATCATGGGATATCACAGAGTTCACTAAAGTGAATGTCCTAGGGGTAAATGGATATGTTCACATTCAAATATCCATTCATAGATTCCATCATAACCAGTTGCCTTTGACTTGATTCTGACTCATGGCGACCCCATGTGTGTCAGAGTACAGCTACACTCCATAGGGTTTTCAGTGGCTGATATTTCACAAGTATATTCCCAAGACTTTCTTCTGAGGTGCCTATGGGTATACTGCTAAAGAAACTTCTGGTTAACAGCTGAGCACATTAACTATTTGCACCACTCAGATTCCAACATAGAAGATACTAAGATCATTGATGAATTTTTGACTCAAGTGGCTTATTTGCTGTTATAGATCTTCAGGAATGAGACGTCCAATGCAGGCAGTGTATGCAGGTGGAATTATCCTAAATTTTACCATTGTTTAGGTCCTTTTGTATGACAAAATGCCATAGATTTCAGACAATACTCAGAGGTACATGTGGCTCTTACACTCACTCTGTCTAGCCCAACAGATGAGCATTTTCATTTCTTTTTTCTTTTTCTTTTTATATATCATTGCTTATAATACACACACTTATACTACAAAAATTTTCAGTATTTTTTAAAAAGTCCTCTAGGTTCATTTTCAGTACCTAAGTAAGAGAGATTATATCAAAAGGAATAACTGGCCTACCAACTCCTTTTTAGCCACTTTTAAATTCACAGAGACACTTTTATATTTCGTTAAGATCCCATGACCTCATTAATTCAGATATGCTCATTTGGAAGGCATGATATTCATGCTAGACTGAGGACTACTTTTGTAGTAGATTCCCACCTCCCTCAAAGAAAGGGCTGTCTAAGGGGGGGGGAAAATCTTGAATAAAGAATTTTTATTATGCTAAAATATTCATCTGTTTTCAAATATTTTAAGCACTTTAAGAAAATCATTTACACATGAATGGCTAAAGTACTAGAATATATAGCTCATGTCTGTAAGAATGCTGATCTGCAAGCAAAGCTCTCTACTTTGAAATTTTTGGTTAAGTTATGAAGCGATGTAAGCGCTTGGCTTTTACATTTATCTCTAAAATCGACTACCAACTTTTACTAAATATTTCTGATTACTGCTTCTTAAAATTTTCCAAAATACATCTTGACATTATGTTTATGTGTGTAGTAGAATGCTTGTTACTGAAGAGCTTACTTACTACTATAATACAGATCACTCCGGATTTATGACTTAATTGTCTTTAAATAATGGATATTGGTCTACCAATAAGAAAAACATAATAACCCAGGCTTTCAGACCTGTAAATGCATTACATTAACATTGAAGAACAAATGTGTCCGTGAAAATCAAGTAACAGAAGGTAAAAGCCAAATATATATATATATTTAAATAAAGATTTAGCGAGTCAGAACACAATATACACAGTACATCTTTCATGCTCATTTTTGGTGATTTTTATGCATAAGATGTCATAAAGTACAATTCCAATGAGTTTGAAATTATGAGCTTTTTAATTTTATTTTTTATGTTATTTTCCCTTACTCAAGTACAGACATTCTTGATTTTCTCAAAGATATTTTTAAAAAGCTCAAAACTATGTGTATCTGAACCAATGTAAACTTATTGTTCAAAACTGCTTCTGACAGTCCTTAAATGGTAAATACTGTGGGAGAGGTAGATTCTTCCTCTTCAGAGAGCATTTAATCCTCATTTCATCTAAGTTAAATATTTATCACAAACCCTTACCTGCATCTTGAAAAATTTCAGCTAGCCTTTCTGGAAAGCTCTCTGTTTCTGTATCAACATTAGTATCTTGGTCTAAAGTGTCTTGTTATGTTCATCTGTACTCTTTATATGTAATAAAAAATCTTGCCTGTTTGCTCAATTGCAGATTCTTTTTCTTATTTGCTGTGTCAGCCCATGTTACTGTGACATACAAAACTATGTTTCCTTTTGCTTATTTCACCTTACATTTTAATTTAAAATGTTTTTATTTTTAATCAATGCTAGTTGCATTAACCTAACATCGGCTTCACTACCCATCTGTCAGTTTGTGGTACTTGGGTGGCTTGTGTGTTGCTATGATGCTGGAAGCTATGCCACTGTATTTCAAATACCAGCAGAGTCACCCACGGTGCCCAGGTTTCAGTGGAGTTTCCAGGCTAAGACAGACTAAAAAGAAAGATCTAGGAATATATTTGCAAAAATTAGCCAATGAAAATTCTATGGATCTTAACAGGAAATTATTCAATATACTGCTAGATGATGAACTCCTAGGTTGGAAGGCACTCATGAAGAGGGCACAGAATCGGGCAATGTTTCGTTCTGTTATACACGTGGTTGCCATGAAGTGGAACTGAGTCAATGACAACTAATAACAATAACAACTGCATTATATGTAGGTGTAGGTCCATAATCAAATGGTTTTATTATGATTTTTTTTTTTTATTTTTATTCAGGTCTAGTTAGGATGAGAAAAAAGAAGTCATAATTTAGGATTTGCCAAAATCTAATGTATTTGTTATTGCAATTGTTCCCTCTTACTACATGCATAATTTCAAGCAAAGAAAAGTATCATGTGGGGTGACCAAGGGTACTTGATACCCTCTGATGAAACATGATTGAGTCTGTGAGAGACTATAAAACAAACAAAAAACAAACCCGTTGCCTTCGAGTTAATTCCAACTCATAGCGACCCTAGAGGACAGAGAAGAACTGCCCCACAGGGTTTCCAAGGAGCAGCTAGTGGATTCGAACTGCATACCTTTTGGTTAGCAGCCAAGTTCTTAACCACCGTGCCACTAGGGCTCCAGAGAATATAGTTAGGGTATAAAAATATGTGTTTGGGAGTAGTCAACAAAACTTCCAATTTTCCACTTCCTAGTTATGTAACACTGACAAGCTACTTATCCTTTTTCAACTATATTCTAAAGGCACTTAGTATATCATGGATTCCGTGTAATAATATGCATAAATTCCTTAGCACTATACTTGGCATAAAATATGGACTTAATAAATTGCTATCTGAAATTTAAATCATTGGCGATGATTCTGTGGATAAGCATTTGTTTTTTACCAAATTTATTCAGTTCTTTTCAACCATCTGAAACATAATTTGATCAGGGGTTAGTCATAGTTTATATTCGAAAACATGACATTACATTTCTGTAACTCATTATGTGGTAATACTTTATATCTTTAATATATTTAAAACTAACAATGAAGTAAAAATATTACTCAACCCTGAAATATACTTGACAATAGTCCACATTGTACTTTGGGGATTTTAGTCATGAAAGAATATTTCCGTCTCATATAGACCTGAGGTTTACCCGAAAAACAATGAAAAGAAATATGTAAAAAAGTCAAATGTCTACATATAGACTCACTGTGCCTTGAAGAAATGGCAACAAGAAAAAATAAGGAAATACACGCACTCCTCACTTATCAACATGGTTAGGTTCCAAAGACTGGGCTGCTATGTAAAAATCGGCATCATGCAAAACTGGAGGATTACTATATCAGATCACAAAAAGGAGGATGACTACATCATTATATAAATGCCAGATTACATCATTACATAACTGACGAATTACATTACCTAACTGCCAAATCACTGAGAATCATGGGCCGGCCAAGTTGACACATAACCTTAACCATCATAGCCAACGTTACTCTTGCCTCGCACCTTGGTGTTTGTTATTGCCAGACGTATGTTGTTTTTGTGCAGAAGAGTCAGATAGTATATTTTTTTCTATTGTCATAAATGTGAAATGTCAATAAATGAGATAATTGATAAGTGAGGAGTAGGAGTAGTATTAAAAATAAAATAAAGAAGAAAGAACGTGTAGACACATTAACTTACAGGAAAAAAAAGTGCTCTGTGACTATGATATGCAGAGACTATTTAATGTGAGACTATTAAAAGCCTGCCCCTGGGTGATGCAAACAATTAACTCTCTGGCTGTTAACCAAAAGGAGGTCTGAGTTCACCCAGATGTGCCTCGGAAGAAAGGCTTGGCGATGTACTTCCAAAACATGACCCATTGAAAACGCTACGGAGAACAGTTCTACTCTAACACACATGGGGTCACCATAAGTCATAATCAACTACATGGCAATTTGTTACTAGAAGTCTGTACACCATAATAGACCCTCATAACACCACAATATGATTGTATAACAACTCAAGTCATAAAAATAGGGATACTGTAAAATGTTATTATCTAGAAATTCTCAATCTACAGGAATACCAAGAATGTAATATTTGACTTCATTTAAACATACTTAAGTTTCACAAATGTTTGACTTTTTAAATACTGCCTTCAATTAAGCCTGAGTGTTGCTGTAATGTTTAAACTTTACCATTCTATACGGATATAAGAAATTTTATTTTCTCATTTTCAGTTGAAGAATGATCTTAGAAAAGAATTCATCAAATGCATGCTGGCAAAAGAAACAAAAATAGACATATAACTTAACTTTAGGCAAACAATAAAAACCTCACAATTCTGTTCTATCAGCAACTTCTGTCAGTCAAGATAACAATAAAAATGCATATTGCTCAGCAAAATTCATATGAATATTAAACGTGTGTGATGTGTATGTGCAAAAATGTGAACTTTTAGATTCTAGCATTCTGGAAATTGTGTAACAGATATGAAATGAGGCCAAACTAGAGGGAAAAAAAGGCATAAACTGGTACCCAATCATTTAACTGGATAATAAAGGATGGGTAACAATAATTATTATGTGAATTTTTTTATCTCTAAATACACAATATTGGATTTTATTTTTTATTCATAAATATAGTGGGAACGTCAGGGTCAAACAATGATCTAGTGGAGATACTTTTAAATATTGTTACACTAAGGTAGAATTTCCACCATGGCGCCTGTCTTGATTCTCCTAGGCAGAATCCGTAATTACTTATGTATGCAATTACTACCTTCCCCTACATTTTTTCATTAGAGCAGTTGCCATGTTGCTTTGCAGTTATTAACTTTCTGTGCTTCTCCCCATTGCCCTGTCTTTGAGAAAAAGAACTCCTTGGCTTTTTATATTTATGTCCCAGAGCTTAAAATTACAAAAATAAGGGTTAACAATTACTGAATGCTTACTGAACCTACTAATTTCTCATTCTATCTAAACATAAATTACAGTGTTTTGTTCTAATTGTTGCTGGTTTCCACAATTTCTATCTTTCCCACAATAAAGGTGAAAACACATTACTTTTATCTCTTGAGACTCTTCAGTACAAACAATAAAAAAAAAAAAAAAGGAAAACATAAACAATGAATCAAAACTTCCCTAATTCCTATTCCTCCAAATTTCTTCCTGTTAGCATATTAAAATACACATAGTAATTCTTAACATACTTTTTCCTCATTTTCAGGAAAGACTTGTTTTGGTTCTCAGGGTGATTTCTACCTCTCTTTCAAAAGTTTGAATAGTGGATAGAGATTTAAGGGGGAGAAAAAAAACCCACAAGATTAATACCTTAGTGTTGAAGATGACTAAATCTACTAATATTAATTATTGAAAACCATTACTCCAGAAATCCATAAAGCCTTAAAAACCCCCTACATTCTTTTTTGGGCAATTTTTCAGACCAATATGAGGTTATAAAAGGTTAGATTAGTTTCTTTTACGGACAGCTAACATTGCTGGAAGACTTCACCATAGGTGGTAGATAATTTCCTGAAAACAGCTTTAAGTTAAAGGAGTTGTGAAGTTCAAGTAAAGGTTCTGATTTAATTTAGTTCTCCTTCTCTCTTTAAAATATAAAAAGACAATACCTGTGTTGATTGCCTGCTTTTTGCAGTAATTACTAGACAATTTCCTTTGAACAGTGTCTGTCTCTTGCTCACAAGTAACAGCAGGTACTGAGCAATTGATATGCCACACATTTTACTCTATGCAACACCTATAAAAAGCTACAGTAAAAAAATACTAAAGCACTCTAAATTAAATGATGATTTTTGTTTGTTGTTGTTTTGCTTCCACTTGGTGTATTTAATAAGTCTAGCAAAGCTACTGGAAATGCTTTCTGAAATCATACATTCATTCCCATGAAAGTAGGATCTGCTTTTTTTTTTCTATTAATTCTCATTTAAAATATATTTTCAGGAAAAGAAAGTGCAAAAGAAAAACGAAAAGCCTGCTTTTCATAAAAAGGCTATTGTGCCTTTATTAGTCTATACATCATGAAAGGGTTACTTAGGATCTCTTAAACAAGAAGCTACGAAAAAACAAAAGGATAGTTTTGACTAATGCATAAATGAATACATACACACATGCTTGTTAGCTGCCATTGAGTCGACTCTGACTCATGGCAATCTTATGTACAACAGAACTAAATATCGCCTATTCCTACGTCATCCTCACACTTTCTACCACATCCAAGTCCATTGTTGTGGCTACTGTGCCAATCCGTCTCACTGATGGTCTCCCACAACTTCATTGGGCCTCTAATTCACCAAACATGATGGCCTCCTCTAGCGATTGATCCCTCCTGATGATGTGTCCAAAGTAAGCAAGTCAGTGTTCTCTTTTGATCTACAAGGTTTTCTTGGGCTAATTTTTAGAAGCAGATGACCAGGTCTTTCTTTCTAGTCTGGAAGTTCCATTGAAACCTGTCCACAATGAGTGATCCTGCTGGTATGTGAAGTACTGGTGGCACAGCTTTCAATATCACAGCAACACTCAAGACACCACAATATGACAAACTGACAGAGACAGGTTAGATACATACAGACATACCTACACCTTGTTGTGTTAGTTGCCATCAAGTTGATACCAACTAATAGCAACGCTACGTGTGCAGAGTAGTACTGCTCCCTAGGGTTTTTTAACACATTGGTGATCCAATTATTTTCTCCTTTCAATTTTTTGTTGATATCATGTGTTTTTGCTAATGGAAGGCATGCTAATTAAAGGACCAATTCATAATTTTTGTTATGAGTTATGCATTTTGAAGTCCATTACCTGGGATGACGTGTCCCAGAGGAAGCCAAAAAAAACCCATTACTGGAAGTAGATTCTGACTCATTGTGACCCAATAGGACAGAATAGAACTGCTCCATAGGGTTTTCAAGGAGTGGCTGGTGGATTCTAACTGCCAGTCTTTTGGTTAACAGCTAAACTCTTAACCACTGAGCCACCAGGTCTCCAGAGGATGCCAGGATGTAGTAAATACCTCTGATATGAGTCAATGAATGCATGGTAAGAGTAACTTACAGGAGTTTGAGTCTCTTCAAAAGTACCACTGCAATGCACTATTCCTTATTGGAAAGCAATTATATATTGGTCAGAAGCTAGAAAGAAGGGAGCCAGCATAAAGGAGAAAATGGCCACTATGACTGAATGAAGACTGATAATAGCTTATTCTCATGATAAGTACATTCTCAAGAGAACATAGTAACTGGGAAACATACCGAGGAGGCTTACCTCACAGAAATAAAGGCAAACTTGTAAAAAGTTTAGAAGATTCACACATCCAGGAGGCTTCACCTAAGACGGTGCTCAATTTACACAAAAGTGAGGCTCCTACTCTGGATTTTTGAGTTTCACGCTTTTCAAAAGGCTCCCCGCCTTGAAGCTAAACATGTTAAAATCGGGTTACTTTTTCTCAAAGAACTCCAAAGGCATAAAATAAAAAGTGGTTGGGATACTGTGTGTCCCACGAGTCACCAAAGGGTTAACGCTGTAACCTTTCAGAAGCAGACTGCCAAGTCTGTCTTCTGAGGTGCCTCTGGGTGAATACCAACCATCAGCCTTTTGGCTGGTAGTCAAGTGCTTAACATTTGCACCACCCAGGGAATCAGCAACTGACACAGAGAACAGCCAAATAATGAACTGGAGAATATTTTCACAATATAAGTAACAGACAGAATATTGTTATTTTATAAAAATAAATATTAGAATTGTATAATAAAACAACCAATAAGAAATTGAGAAAAACATGAAGAGAAATAAGCAGTTACACCTCAGTCATCATTAGAAAAATTCAAATGTAATCAGATATTTTTACCCATATGATTAGAAAATATATGAAACAAATTAATAAAATATGTTGGATATGATCACACTCAAACACTCTTCTTGGGTAATTATGTCATCATCATCTCTAGAAAAGTAATTTGTTAACATCTATTGCAATTTTCAGAGCACTTACTCCTTGAATCAGAGGGCTGGTGGCATAGTGGTTTAGCGTTTGGCTGCTAACCAAAACGTCAGCAGTTCGAATTCACTAGCCACTCCTTGAAAACCCTATAGGGCAGTTCTACTTTGTCCTATAGGGTTGCTATGAGTTGGAATTGACTCGATGGCAATGGGATACTCCTTGAATCAGCATTCCTGATTCTGTTTTATAGAAATTAATGTCCTTTAAGAATATATTTTCAAATTATAAATTTTATAGGAAAGGAAAATATCAAAACACAAAACAAACAAAAAACTTAACCACCGAAAACCCAAAGCCAAACCCAATGCCATTGAGTCGATTCCGACTCATAGTGACCCTATAGGACAGAATAGAACTACTCCTTAGGGTTCTCGAGGAGCAGCTGGTGGAGTCAAACTGCCAGCCTTTTGGTTAGCAGTCTAGATCTTAAACACGGTGCCACCAGGGCTTCATTTAACCGCCAGACTATCAAATAATAAGGCAAAGGTTAAATAAACTATGGGCCGACCATATAATCGAATATGATAAATACTAAAATGAATGAGATAATAATAAGATGATGATACGGTGGCACTTTTTGTATCTAGTCGAATCCCCTCAGAGGTAAAAGAGTAGCTAGAATGGAAACATGAAAATTTTCACCAAAACTAGATGACACAATAACACAAAACCCAAAACTAAATGCTCGTGAGGCCAAACAATAATGGTGGTAAACAGGCCTATACGAACAATAGCCAGGGGAGAGAAGACAAGAGACCTGCAGATGCTCTCAAGAACCAGGTACTCTAATAACTGCCAACCAACTTATGCGCTGAAAAGACATCTTGCCACATAGAAAGAGTCTGTAAATGGCAGATAAAACTAGGAAGGGTGCTAAAGGAGACAAGGGCTATTCTGAGAATCTAGGAGGTTTTCTGGACCCTCAGGCCTAACCAGAAAAAGAACAAAGTCCAATAACAAGGGGAAACCCCAAGGAATAGAACACAGTTCTAGGCAGACAAATCTGCCTAGATGTTAAAGGAGAGAGGGAGCTTTTATATTAATGAGAGGAAGAACAGAGGAAGCAAATATCACAAAGTACTGGAGAGTCAGCTATGCCAAGAGGGTACATTTTATATTTGTGAGAACAAGAGATGTGGCACTGCAGATGTGAAGTTTGAAATGTTATAATGTTTCACCCCAGCCCTGACACAGAAAATTTCTTCAAAAAGAAAAGGAGACGTTAAATTCACTTCAACATGAGAAATAGGAGAGACTATTTAGAATAATAATAATAGAAAAGACTAACTGTAGTCAATGATTTTTAAGAGAAAATGTGTAAAACAATTTGAAAGCCATACATGAAGAAAATGAAGAAATGCCAGAAGTATAATGGCAACAATCTACAGGACAATTGAAAAATGAGCTAAAAGATATTAGGGAAATGATGTAACAATGAAAGCAAAATATATATCAGAAATATTAGAGCTCAGATATGAGAGACCTAGGCAAAAGGAGGAAATGAAAAAAAGAACTTGTTTGCTCAAAGAAGAATCAGTAATACAAGAAAAATTTTCAGGGATCAAGACAGAACTAGAAGTAACACAAGAATAAACAGGCACCATAGAAAGTATTTCAAGAAAAATCGAGAATTTAATGGCAAAATTATTTTTAAAATTCCAACAGAAATAAAAAAGAGCTATGAGATATTTTGAAGGAAGACATTAGGTATAAAAGATAGGCAAAGGAGACGTACACTAAAGGTGTTAACAATTCCCAGAGAAGAAAATCAAAGCAATATCACAAAACTACTAAAAACCATAATAAAAAAAAAAAAATTAAAGTAAAAGACAATGTAGACCAACTTTTTAAAAGGGCACGTTTTTTACAAGAAACTGACACAGAATGGACAACTCCAAGTCCAATTCGAGTAACACTACTGGACTGTAAAAGAAACAACAACAAAATTACATGGGCCACCCAGGCAAAAAGACCAGGTCACTTTTAAGGAAACAAATATCAGATCTGGGTCAGACATTTTGACAGCAACATGTTGTATCAGAAAAAAATTCAGTAAATGGGGGGAAAATGTCAACCAGGAATATTACTTGCAATTAAATAAATCTTCAAATATAAAGATCACAGAACAACTTTTATGAATATGCATGCAGAAACTCATGGAACCAAAAAATGATTGGAAAATTTTCTTCAAAAGGACTGCAGGTATATACACGTATACATATATATATATACATATGTATACACAGGCACACATATGTACATTAAATATATAATTTTAGCACTCAGAAGAAAGGTAGACGTAATGGTAACTGAGCAGTATGTAATTTGTTCATGTTCTGACAGTGTAAATCTAATAGAATGATAAAAAATGTGCAGGGCTAAGGGGAAATGTGAATACATGGAATGTTAAATAAATTCATTGATTGCTTTATGTAAGGTTCGCTAACCAAGGCCTTGAGAAAAGTCTTGCTTATTATCTAATTTTGTAAATAAACTTTTATTGTAAATAAAGTTTATTTACGTATTGTCTATGGCTCCCTTCACTCTACTAAGGCATGTCTAAGCATGTGTGACATAGACTGTATAATATGTGAAGCCTAAAATATTTATGGGCATTTATTGAAAAAGTTTGTGAGCCTCAGGCACAGAAGTATTAATTGAGAATAAGAAAATATTACTTTCACAAATATGTCATTTATAATAGTACATTGTGGTAAATTTTATAAAGAAAGTGAAGAGGAAGAAGATGAGGTAACTAAAGAATTCAGTATTGCTATAGAAAGTTACAGATACACATTTAAAGAAATGGAAAGACTTTCCATGTTCTTGGATAAAAAATCTAAACATCATAAAGTCGTCAATTCTCCCTATGTCATTTATATATTTGAAGTGATCACAAAAAAAGTATCATTGGATTAATTTCCTGAGATAACAGCTATAATATGAAATTTGTTTTGAATAATAAGCAAGCAAGAAGAGCCACCAGCGGGGGAGGGGGGAGACAAAAAAAAAGGAAGGGGACGTAGTCCATCTACCAGATATAAAACATATTCTGAAACCTCTAAAAGTGTAACAATAAGGTTTTCATGTACGAATAGACACACACAGCAATGGTACAGAAGAGGAAAAATATATCTATATATCTATGCATATATATATATGTATGTACGCATGTATTCGAATGCAGAGCCGGTGAGGCAATGTGATTGGACAATGGAGGAAGGGCGATGTTTTTTACGCAGTGATAAAGAACTTGTCTGAATTACGTTCATTTGTTTGTTGGAAGATAGAACTTGTAAGTGATGAACTTACACCAATTCAACAGTTTCTACAAGTACAATTCAGTGACCTTGACTGCATTCTTTGAATTATGCAACCATTCTCATCCTCATTTTCTGAATTGTTCCTCCTCATTAACAAAAACTCACTACTCCCTAAGGTTTCTATCTAAGCTTTCTAGTTGCTGTTGTCAATTTGATCCCTTGTAGATAGTTCTGAAAACAGCATAATGCTCAAGGCAGACATACTTGACTAGTTAAGTTAAACTACCGTTTGGTTCTAAGAAGACTTTAGGGGACATTTTTGTTTAATATAACTCTAGTTATGGATCTAGTTGCCAAGATAAGGGATAGGGGAAGATACTAGGAGCTATGGGAGAATTTTGCCTTGCAAAGCATTATATTTTGCATCATCTTCGAGTCTCTGATAGAAAACAGTGGGACACTTCCGTTGAACTGGAGGGTCTATCAGTTAAGTGGTTTCTAGGCTTGCAAGTGCATCTATCCAAATACCACCATTCCAAGTTTCAGAAGGCATTATGTTTGTCTAGGAAACTAACCACTACTGAAAATTCAACCTTTTCTAGAGCCCTATTACTCTTAAAATTAAGTCCTAGGACACATCCTCAGCTTTTTCTGCTCTCTGCTGTAGGAAATGCATCTTTTTATATACTGCAAAAGTGATCCTCTGACATTCCCAAGTGGTTATCAAGTGATGACTAATCACCCTCTGCATTTTATTATCTTTCTCCTGTGCATCAATATTTATTGTCCTTGCAATTACTACTTCAGTTGAACTTCCGTAAAGCCTTTGATATCGCACCTATCAGTGCATTCTCTTTCACTGTTATTCCATCCAAATTGTCCACTAGGGAAAAAGAAAAGTAATAGTTACATTATACAGTATGCCAAGGTTACACTTTCCACCAGTCATGGGATAAGCATTGTCAGTTCCCCAGTGGCTGACTCAGCATCAAAGCCCCATTTTAGTGTCTGCTTCCTAGGACTGTGTCAGACACCAACTTTCTTAGATAGGATTTTCTGGGAAACAGACTCTATGACTGGTATTTGCCTGTAGGGAATTTATGAGAGAATGCCTTGGGATTAACTATAGTGAACAGGGCTGGACAAAGATATTTTTGTGCCCTAGGCATGGGGCGTCAGCGGCACCATTTAATAAAATAATAATAATAAAAAAAAACATTGCCATCGAGTCTATTCCAACTCATAGCGACCCTATATGACAGAGTAGAACTGCCCCATAGGGTTTCCAAGGAGTGGCTGGCAGATTCAAACTGCCAAATTTTTGGTTAGTAGCCAAGCCCTTAACCACTACACCACCAGGGTTCCATTTAATATAAGAGTACCAGGTAAAAAAAGCCTGCCTATTTATTTACTGTATTTCAAGTAACATATTGACAAATTGCATAAAATCATGTAGTAAAAACATGCAGACCCTTGTCAAATAACTCTTCCTGATAGCTTCTGCTGCCTGACTGGCACCACAGTGTCGTGAAGCACCCACTTCTGTCCAAGTCGCTTTAAGGACCCGTCACAGGGCTTCCAGTTGTAATGTACACCTTGTAAGATGTCTAGAGTTGTCCTAGCACAGTGCCGAACCTTTTGTGCAACACTAAAACAGTATTTAGTTTCTTAAATAGCAGGGTGTTTTCTACAGATGGGTTTCACTGGCCCTACTTACGCCACTGTGCCTTGGCACAGTTTGGGAACATGTATATAAACTCATTTTAACTGCTTGATATTTAGTTTGTTTTTATAATATTTTAGCCAAATTAATTTTTTGACACATATCAAATTTTGCGCCCTGTTAAGCCTAGAGCCCAGGACAGCCTCTTATACAGCCCCTTACTCAGGCACTGATTGTGAAAGAAGTAAAACGGAGTAGAGTCAGGCACTGAGCTGAATGCAGTCACAATGGAGGGGCCAGTCAATTGCACGAAGAGCTTGGAGCTGGCATGGCCTTTTAGAGTTGTCCCAAATTAAAGCGAGGATGCCTGGTCTTTATACATTTAATAATGATTAAACCAAAATTTTCCAAGTAAGCTAGTTGGAAGAAAATGGTAGTTAAATATTGCAGAGCTGTTGTGACATTTTTCTGAATACAGCTAAAAATCATTATACAAGTTACTCCTTTCTTTCCATTTCTTCACTAAGAACCCTTGCCCTAACATAAAATAAGTGAAAATGTCAAATTTTCATCCTTGGTTGATTAGAATTGAAACACACAGGCATTCTTTTTTTTTTTTTTTTTTTTTTTTTTTTTTTTTTTCTGTTCTTACTATGTCTTTGAGAAGCTTGAAAAAATTTGGACCTAGGAAGCCCATTCTCAGTGTTGATTGCGTTAGGTTAAATGAAAAGCAACGTGTTGTCACAGGAGCTGAAGCAGGAGAAAGGGGAGCTAGATTCATATTATTCTGTCATCTTAACCCTTAAATCTTTGAGAAATGAACTTGGATGGTTAAGAATATTTCAGAAGAGCTTTATATATATTCTGGCCCCAGTTCTTCTTTCTCTCAAGTAGAGAGGGATATGTTGTTTACTCATCAAAACATATTACACTTAACTCTGTGTATATGTGTTCTAAACATAACTTGCATGAGTTCTGATATACAGTTTTCCTGTTGACAACCGGATGGTCGCTGAGTCCTGAAATTGCAAAGATTAATTGTATTTTTATTCAAATATTTATTAGGATTTAATTCAATTTTCAAAAAAATAAACATTCTGATTTAATATATTATAATTTAATTTTATTAATTATAATTTGGATTTAACTTTTAAATTTAATAGATTATTAGGATATTTAAGCAATATTTTTCAATTATGAAAATAATGTAAAAACTTATGTTTACATTTACTTCAATAAAATAGTTTACATTTCATTATTTAATATTTCAGATAATTATTGCCAATAGCCAATCACATATTATGAAAATGTCTTGATTATAAGAATATAATTAATAATTTTTCAGAAATGAAGCCTAACAAATTTACATTTTATATTTTATTATTTAAGAAATTAGAATATAATTTACATGCTATTGTTTAATACTTTAGATCATTGCTACACACTGTGAATGCTCAGAGATTTTTACCCTACTTGAAAGCTAACAAGTTAGTTGGCCAAAATCTCATAGATTCTGTTAGAAGACTCCTGGATCAGAGACCAAGAGTATTTTATTACTCATAACAATAGCAGTCCTTAGAGTATTAGCTTACCTGTGGTGGTTCTCCAAGCCCCACTTCCCACAGGCTAACGCAAAGAAAGCCAATGGGGAGGAACCCTACATTTAGCCAACCCAAATCATTTGTTAACGGGCAGAAGGCATGCCTGCTCATTGCTCCAGGAAGAGACGTTAGCTTCCAATGCTGTTCACTACGTAAGCATTCTTGGAAAGATAGTCGGGAATGAAGAGCAGTCAGTGACTCAGCCTACAAACCTGCAGAGAAAAGAGTAACCAATGGAGAATTTTCTCCCAACAATCATTACTGCCAATGAGATACAAATTAGGTAAAAACAATTCTAACAATCTAATTTTTTTCCTGAAATGAAGCCTAAAACTTTGTAGAACAAATATAAAAAACATTAATTATATTTCTTAAACAATTACTCATCCAACCCTCATCTATCAACAGAATATCCAGATGTTTGTAACAATAAATCCAGTTATCTTTGATATTTTGCTTACTTTTGCTCATATAAAAACCTTACCTTTACATATATTTATTTTTTAAATATGTATGTATTTTTTACTTTTGTCTTTAAAAGATATATCCTTGGTGGGACAACAGAATATATTTTATTTAACAGTGTCTGGTTTGATTTATAACTTTCAAATATTTAGATAGACTGTATATGGGTCTTCATTTGTATTCTTACTAAAATATTCCAACGTGTAGTCCAACTATCAATAATATAACATGGTTTTAGACACCTTCCTTGAAATCAATTCATTGTTTAATTGGAATATATTAGTTGGGCTACTATTCACCATTGCTCGAGCCACTGTATATTTTCATTTGTTCTATGGGCATTTAGCATCTTTGAACTGAAAACACTTTTTGCTTAGCAAATGTATTAATTTAAATTAATAATCTGACACATGTTATATGTATACATCCTCATATCACTGTTCAAAATAACAGAAGAATAGTTATGTTGGGGGACATTAAAAGAAAATTTAAGGCTGAAGACTGCCACAAACATGTCATTGAAAGTAAGCAAGTGGAAAAGTTGGGAGCCCCAGCATCAAACAGGAAAGATAAATTACACTTGCTTTGCCTAATAATTTCAGGGTTATTTTAAAATTTCTCTGTATTCTCCATTTCACAAACCATTATAGGAAATTTTTGACAAAAGAAGTTGCCAAAATTTCAGTAGTTCTTTGTTATTAAGCATTAATATCAGCACATAAACGTATGTGAAATTATGTACAAACTATCATACTGGATGCTCTTGTGTGTAGAAGCCTTAGTGGTTATCAGACATAAGCCTTGAGAGTAAATTTATAATTTTAAATTGTCAGGTGAGCTCGAACATGGAATCAAAATCAGAATGACTTGCATGAAGTTGAATTTATAATTAACCAGAGTCTGTCTTAACAGAAATTGCTTCCAAAATGATAATGAAAAACTAATGTACTTCAGTGTTTCTATTTATTACAGTTTGCAGCATCACAATTGCACCTTGTATATACACTAAAAGACCCCTAAATACATATTTTTCATTTAAAAAAATGATTTATTCTCTGTGCAGTGACTTTTACCTTAGATACTTGAGAAGCAAGTTAATATGCCCCTGTAGAAAATTTTGATTTGTAACGGTGCGTTTCATGGTGTGTTTCATACAGAACATCATATGTACCAAAAATTTTAATTGTACAGAAAGCTCCTCTAGCTGGACTCTAGAAAAAAATTGTGCTAATGCATCAATCATTGGTTATGGCTCTAAGTTCCCCCCACAACACATTGTCTATGCTAAAATATGCCATGTAATAAAAATCAATTATAGTCCCACTGTCACCAAAATTAATATATTAGTTATTAGTTTAGCAAATCGCTTCACAGAAGACATTTCTGCAGCATTATATAATTAATAAGAAAATGCTACTTCACAAAACTGGTTCTATACAAGGGACCTGAAAGTTGAAAATTAATTAATTCAACGTAGTCATTAATTTACACAAATACTCGGCAATAAAAAAGTTACATAAACTATAGCATATTCACTTGATTGAATATTTACTTAATTATGTAATTATTTAAATACTTATGAGAAGACTACCTTGACTAGCAAATACTAATAGCAATAATAACACAAACAATATACGAACAATTCTATGAAAATATAAACAAATAGAAAAATATTAGAAGATAGAAAAAAATCTTGTGTTTGAGAAGTAAGCATACAAATACATATTCCTCTTTTGTAAAATACCTTTTTAGTTTTTTATAATAATATTTAAATAAAATTAATATTAAAAAAGTATTTATGTAGGATTGCAGATGTTCATGCTTGAGTTTTATTAAGTTCCATAGTATTAAGCCAATTAATCAGTGTAAATAAAGTTGCATATCTTTTTATGGTTATGTAGAAAATTACAGAGGTACCTTCCTCTTACCAAAAACCAAACCAAGCCCGTTGCCACTGAGTGTATTCTGACTCATGGCAACCCCATGTGTTACAGAGTGGAACTGTGCTCTATGGTGTTTTCTTGGCTGTGATCTTTACGGAAGCAGATCACCTGGCTTTTCTTCCACTATGCCACTGGGTGTGTTCGAACCACCAAACTTTGGTTAGTAGTGCAGCATGTTAACCATTTGTGCCAGGACCTCCTTCTTCGAAAGGAGAACAAAATTTTCTTTTAAGCAATAATAGGTAGCAGTAACTTATATTTGGTGAAGATAAATAAAACATAATTAATTCAACTTTGTTTATCAATGTCTAAAATACAGGTTTGCTATAAGGGGTGGAGAAATTACGATAGGAAAAAACTTTCATTTTAGCTTTTAGCCTCTGTAAGATATTTTTATCCCCTTTCATAGATAAAAAGACAAACATCTGAGGAGCTTAACTAACCTTTCCAAATTCACGTAGAAGAGACGGTATTCTGTAACTCTAGAGGCCATTTTGTCACAAAGAAAGGACATAACAAAATTTTCTAAAATAAAAGAAGTAACAGAGTGTTGTCTTTCTGAAGTAAATAAAATTCATCGTCACAAAAATATATCATCATACATGGTGCAATGGTTAAGTTTTTGGCTACTAACCAAAAGGTCAGTGGTTCAAACCTACCAGCCACTCTACAGGAGAGAAGAATTGGCAATCTGCTCCCAGAAATGTGACAGCCTAGGAAACTTTATGGGGCAATTCTACGCCCTCCTACAGGGTCGCTATGAATCGGAATTGACTCAACCGCACGCAACAACAGCAATAATAATGCGTATAAAAATAGTGACCATCTGTGCCTCAGGTCGCTATGAGTCAGAATGGATTGGAAAGCAACGGGTTTGGTTTTGGGTTTTGGTGCCTTAGGTTGACATACAAACAATTGACTCAGGCTTTTTTTATTTTTAGAAGTGGTCATCTGCTTACCAGGTACCCTTTTTATATTTAATACACAACTTGGAAGTTCTTGACATGAATTGCCTTTTTATGGTTCATTAAATCGTGTCTTAAAAGTTTCAATACATTCACTTCCAATTTAATTTCTTTATTTTAACAGACTATATTTTAGAGTAGTTTTAGGTTGCAGAAAAATTACGCAGGAAGTAGAGAGAGTTCCCGTAAACCCGTCTCAGGCCCCCTCTTTTGTTTATATTGACACACTGTTAACAAAAGTCCATCATTTACATCAGGGTGAACTCTTCCTGTTCTATAGTTATATTGGTTTTGACATATGCATTATGTCATGCACCCACCATTTCTCTTACAGAATAGTTTCACACCCCTAAAAATCCCTTGCTCTCTACCTATCGATCTCCCTACCACCAAACCAATGGCAATCACCCAGCTTTTCACTGTTTCTGTAGTTTTGCGTTTTCCAGGATGTCATATGCACCTACTTATTGGCTATCTCATTATCTGACATTTCGCATTTACGACCATAGTAAAACGTCTACTTAAATCGACTTAAAGACCCATGTGTTCTCAGTGGGAGAGTGCCTCCCTTGTGAGCCCCAAGGCCTTGATCTTTCCCATCCCACCCCTCTCCTCTCCTCTCAGTCTTGGATGCAAACAAAGTTAAAGGGGGAAAAAAAAAAGCCAGACACCAGAGCCTCGGGCCATTAACCCGGATGCTTGCTCCGTGCTCTCACTGCAAAATCTGCCAGCCTTGCAGGCTGTTGGCTGCCTCTCTGAACGAAGTTGCGGCTAGGCGCCTGGAGTCTTCCAGAATGCGGCAGAGGGGTGCAGACAGGAAGTGAGGCAATCACTTCTTTGCAAGCCCTGAGATCTGCCGTTTGCAAGCTTGGGGGCGCTGTGGCCAGCGGGGGGTGGTCCCGGGTAGGTGAGCGTTTCCGTGAAGGGCAAGAACTGTGTGGTCGGAGTAGGGCGGGTCCCTCCTGGCTGCAAATCCTGACCTAATCAGCTCTGCTTGAGGTTTGAAATCAAACAAGCTGAGCGGCCTGACTGACGCAGTATGGAAGTTACTGTGTGGAGCTGCAGAGGGGAGATGCAGGGGAGGGAGCTTCCCCATGGGACCACCTCCAAAATGACTTTTGGATCCTGAGGAGCATTTGGTGGCTGGAGTTTCCCGTAAGGCCAATTTTCATATAAAGACCTTGTCTTTGGAACCTAACCGTGTCGTTAAGTGAGGAGTGGGTGTATTTGAAATCATGCAGTATGCTGTCTTTTCCCATTGGTTTCTTTTTCCTAGCAATATACATTTAAATTCCCTTGATGTTTTTTGCGTGAGTTTACTGCCCATTTCTTTTTATTGCTGAATAATACTCCATTGTATAGAGTTTGCTTTTCCATTCATCTATTGAAGGGCACCTTGGTTGCTTCAAATTTTTGACATTTATGAATAAAACTACTGTAAACATGTGTGTGCAGGTTTTTGTGTGGACATGTTTTCAAATCACTGGGTAAGTACCTAGGAGTTCAATTGCTGGATCATATGGTAAGCTTATGCTTAGCTTTGTAAGAAACTGCTAGACTGTTTTCCAAAGTGGCATTATCATTTTACATTCTTATCAGCAAATGAATGAGAGTTCCTGCTGCTCCACATCCTCAGGAGCATTTAGTTTTGTAAGTGTTTTGGATTTTAGCCATTCTAATAGGTCTGTAGTAGTAGCTCATTCTTTTTTTTTTTTTTTAAATTTGCAATTCCCTAATGCCATATGATATTGAGCATCTTTTTATGTGTTTGTTTGATAGTTTATAACTTCACTGAACAGTATGTTCAAATATTTTGCCCATTTTTTAGTTTGATCATTTTCTTATTGTTAGGTTTTAAGATTTCTTTGTATATTTGGATACAAGCTCTTTATCATATATGTGTTTTACAAATATTTTCTTCCAGTTTGTGGCTTGCCTTTTCATTCTCCTAACAGTATCTTTTGCAGAGTAGGAGTTTTAATTTTAATGAAGTCTAGCTAATAATTTTTTTCTCTCATGTATTGCACTTTGATGTGTATTTAAAAAGCTATTACCAAACTCGGGGTTAGCTGGATTTTCTTGTTATATTCTAGAAGATGAATTGTTTTACATTTCACAAATAGGTCTATGAACCATTTTGACTTAATATTTGTGAGAGATGTAAAGTCTGTGTCTAGATCCATTTCTTTGGTATGTGTATGTCCAGTCACATCTCTATGTTTTTTCCAAGATTCCTTTTAGTATTGTACATTTAAAAATCATACAGTTGAGTATATAGATAAAAGACATTTTAAGTGGTTGATTGGCATTAAGACGAATTACAATAACATTTCATGATATAATTTACTTGTATGTGTTTTAAGGCAGATGAACTCAACTTTTCTCCTCTTTCTCATGGCATTTGTCCACAATTATTTTATTACCCGTGTGTCTTCTTTCTATTTTTGCCTTCAACCAGGCCTGTTCTCTGTCAGGGGCCCTGTCTCATTTCTTTGTTCTCAGTGAAAACATCTATCTCATTATAAAGGAGCTCTGGTGGTGCAGTGGTTAAGTGCTAGGCTGCTAACCAAAAAGTCTGCGGTTTGAACTCAGCAGAGGCTCTGCAGGAGAAAACACTTGGAGACCTGCTCCGGTAAAGACTTCAGCCTAGGAAACTCTACTGGGCAGTTCTACCTTGTTATACAGGCTCATGATGAGTCGGAATTGACTCAAAGGCACACAGCAATAACAAATCTCATTATAAATGGTCAAGGTTATAATTTGAGCAGAAATCCATCTGATTAAACAAACTGGTCCCAAACTGCAGCCCACTGAAAACTATTTGCATTTTATACACTCAAGATTTTTAATAAAAATACACTTCCAATTAATAATTTTCCAGGTTGAATAACAAAAGAAAACTGTATTTTCATATGAATGAGGTAGTTCGGGTATTGTGGTTATCCACTGTCAGAGTGAAGCACCAGTCTTACACTCCGTTAGAAGTGAAGCAAAGAGTTTTATTGAAAAATAGATCAGTGAATCGGGAGACACACTAGCATCCAGGCAGGGTACAAAAGTGTTCCAAGTTGCCAGAAGAGAGTGATGTTTTATCCGGGAGGAGTAAACAAAGGACTACGTCCTCACAGGCGCCAGGGAGTACATGACAAAAAGTCACCAAGGGGGTTGTTACACTACAATCCTTCTTTACATTGTCATTTCTATTTCTTAACCTCCTGGATCAAGTTGACTGAGGTGTTCTTCTTGGATCAAGCTGCACACTGTTAGACAAACATCTTTTAAAAAATAATTCCTTGCAAAAGCTAAAATCTTGACCCTTGTTCCTTTTGGGTGACAAGCAATTAAGCTTTTACAAGAAGCTGAATTGTCTCTTCAGAGTAGCCAAAGCAGAGATATTAGGCTATGCTGCCGTTTGATCCAAAATGGAGTTTCATTTAGATCTGGAGCAGCCATTTTAGTCATTCCAAGTCCCTTAGTTTGGGGGTTCACTTACACACCACCTAATAGAAATTTCTCAAGCAATTGGCCCCTCTTGATGATGGATCCAAAGTAAGGAAGTTGAAGTCTTGAAAAATATTTTGTGTTCCATACTGAGTCATTGAATAATTTTTGGAAGTAGATTGCCAGACCTTACTTCCTAGTCTGTCTTAGTCTGGATGCTCTGGTGAAACCTGCCCACCAACGGTGACCCCACTTGTATTTGAAATATAGGGGGCATAGTTTCAAGCATCATGGTAATACGCAAGCCGCCACAGTATGACAGACAGATG
>NW_004443949.1:7964914-7986960 GCF_000243295.1 Trichechus manatus latirostris | reverse complement strand
TGGTGGATTTGAACTGCTGAACTTTTGATTAGTAGCCAAGCTCTTAACCACTGTGCTACCAGGGATCCATATATGTATATATGTCATGTCATGTTTATACATATTCTAGTTATAGCATATCATTTTAATTACTGTATTAAATACACATGAAATAAAACCCACAATGCAATTTTCAAATATTCAGTATGGTAAACATAAAATTTTGTGGAGAAATACAGTGAATGTTAACATTGCAACACTCTAGAAATACTTTCAACTTTTATAGTTTGATTTTTTATTAAAAATAAATGTAGACAGGCGTAATAAGAAATGTAGCTTTCCCAAAAGTACCCCTTTCTCAAATATAATATAGCAATTATTATATACAGGGAACTACAGTAAATGGGAATATGTTCAAGATATTTTCTGAAAAAGAAAAAAAAAGAGTGAACAGAGCATTAATCTTGTAGGGACTTTTAGCAAATAGAAAATAAAAACCTTATAAATACTGAAGGGCATGCTTTAGGAAACAGCAAGGAGTAAGAAATATGAGCTGAATTTTAAAGGGTAATATACTCTACAGAATTGAGATTTGTAAGCCATTATCTAAGAAGAAATGGAAAAAGCCTTTAGCAAAACATTTATCTACATTCAAAATGCAAATAAGAAGTGGAATTGAATTGCTAAAAGACTTAACAATTAAAAAAAAAAAGACAGGAGAAGTGCTGTTTTAGAAATTAGGTAATATTCACCTAAATTGCTGTATCTAGTATTGGTAATCCCAACTTTAGAATAATATTATTTTAAACGAGTCTTCATGGACTTGCCATAAAGAATGCTGAATCATTGATTCATTTTGTAAAGGAACAGCCAAGAACATTTAGCTAACTGAGGAGCTGCTTGGAGGGGAGAGAGGGAGCATATTTGACTACGTAAGATCATGGGAAGTGTTTATTTCACTGAAAATAGACTGTTCTTATTCACTTCATTCACCAAGGCTACAGTACTTTCTCTTTTTTTATGTACATGCTATGCCATATTGAAGTAGTTAGAGATGTCAGACCAAATGGGGACTAGGATATATGTAGCAATGAATGGCATCTGGGCTGCATTGTGGCCTCACTTATCACCAGATGTGGCTAGAAAGCAACTGCTAATTTCCCATTTCGTATCAGATTAAATAATCACTAAATATTCTGTAAAACTCCTGGTAAATGGTAGTAAGAAAAACATTCTTTGAACAATTTTGATTTGTAGTCCCTGTTGTCTGTGAGAGCTTCACAAACGCTTGGCATTCATCCCTAACAGATGTCCTAACCCTCAGGGAATTTCAAAAGCCTGCTATACTACTATGCACCCATGAAGGTTAAAATACTTTGTATTGCTAACTGACTTACCTTCTGTTTTATTGATCCTTGCCTCAAATTCTTTCTAGAACAGAAGACCAACCGAATAGAGAATTTATTTAGATATAAAACTATATGATAGACAGGCAGGCAGGCAGATAAGTAGTCAGACTACACACACACAGACACATAAATATATACTTCTAATAAGTCCTTTCAAAAATACTAAAAATGAATTATTATCTAAGACCAGTTAGCTTTGAGTTAAAGTAAGCTTTTTTGAGTTTAAAATAATGTCTGAATTATGTTTGATTCAACTACAGTTCCTTCAGTGTAACTGCCCAAAAAGTAAAATCAAAACAACAAAAACAAAATTGGTTGTTGTTGTTAGTTACCTTCAACTCAGTTCCAATCATGGTGACACATGTGATAGAGTAAAACTGCTCCTTAGGGTTTTCAAGGCTGTGATTTTCAGGAGCAGATCTCCAGGCCTATATTCTGAGGTGCTTCTGGGTGAGTTCAAACCACCAACCTTTCAGCTCGGAGCTGAGCTCTTAACTGTTCCACCCAGGGACTTCAATAAGCAAACCTGTGAAGAAATGAATGAAGAAATGAATAAATAAATAAAGGGTTTTAAATTTTAAATGATGATATCATAGATTTTTTTGCAAAAGGACTCTATCAGTCCACTAATTTATCAATCAATGACTTCTAAACACACTTATTAGTAAGGAAACTGGTTACAGAGGTTTTCTAGCTCTCATTGTATAGCAGGAAATTTATTTCGTAAAGATAATCACAAGCATCCAGATTATTCTAAAATCTTCTTTTTCGCCTCTTTTCTTTGAGTAGCATGAAGAACCAACACGACGATAGGTTAGCCGCAAGTCTGAGGCTTTTTAATGTGAACAGGAAATAAGGAAGACCGAAGAAGAATTCATGCCTTTGAATTATGGTGTTGGCGAAGAATATTGAATATACCATGGGCTGCCAGAAGAATGAACAAGTATGTCTTGGAAGAAGTACAGCCAGAATGCTCCTTAGAAGCAAGGATGGCAAGACTTTTTCTCACATACTTTGCACATGTTATTAGGAGGGACCAGTCCCTGGGGAAAGATATCATGCTTGGTAAAGTAGAGGGTCAGCCAAAAAGAGGAAGACCTTCAACAAGACAGATTGACACAGTGGCTGCAACGGTGCACTCCAACATAGCAACAATTGTGAGGCAGACACAGGACTAGGCAGTGTTTCCTTCTATTGTACATAAGGTCGATATGAGTAGGAACCCACTGGACACCACCTAACAACAATATATTCTTCTAATTGTTAGATGCCAGGCCCAGGTATTGTCTTATCATAAATTGACAGATGTCATGTACTACTATGTAGAAGATATAATCAAGCACAACAGTATTAATCAGCACCAAATAGAAGAATTTGAAATTTGTAAAGAGAAAGCTTTAAAAAATGTCTATTTTAAAAACTTTAGGTAATTAAGATTGCCATGCTTTCACTTTCAAAGCTGGGCAGAGAAGCTTGGATTTAGTGTTGAATGGATGTACATACTTGTGGCCATCAGTTTTTGATGAGAGTTAAAAAATGAAAATGAAAGATTTTTCTTCAAATATATAGTAAAATTTCAATGGTGGTTAGAACTTAAAGAAAAGGAGGTATCACAAAATATTTATTTAAAACCACACCATCAATATAGTTTGCCAGATTAGGTTTCATTTTGCCTTGTTAAGAGAAAAAAAAAATCAGAAAAATAATTCAGGAATATTTCATCTCCACTGACCCTAAGATAAATTATTTCTTAGACTTATTTAGCAGCACAGAGATTGTGAGATGATTCAATGAGAGCCTGTAATTCAGGAGACAGGTTCAGTTTAAAGATACGCGTTTGAGAATTACCAGCATTTAGATGATGCTTGTTTAAATCCATAATATTAGATAAGATCATGGAAGGAATTACAGTCAATAAAGACACAGAGAGAGAGAAGGAGAGCCCTGGAACTCTCCAAGTTTAGAAGTAATGCTGAAGAGAAGAAAAAGTAGTCAGAAAGTTTTAGGCAAGATCAGACACATCTGTTTGCTAAGTCTAGTGCAGAGGTGTTTTTAAAAGACAGTGATCAAGTATATTAATTATTTCTTACAGGTCAAATAAAATTAGGTAAAAAATAATCATTGGATTTAGCAACTCAGAGTTTATGGTGACTTTTGCTTGGGTGGGGGGTGGCAGGCCAAATTTATTAAAGTGGGTTTAATAGAGAATAGGGTGAGAAAAATTGGAGCGAAGAGATTATAAGTAACTCTAGACAGAAATGCTGCAGAAGCTGAAAAAATAAGTAGGGTCTAAAGAAAGTCTTTTTCTCTTTTTTCCTTTAAGATGAGAAAAAGAACACTGGTTGAAATACCTCAGTAGTGAAGGGAAAGTTGATGAAGACAAGACAAAATGAGACAAAAGAATGTTTTTGGAGCCATTCAATTGATTAAGTAAGGTTAGATGCAAACTCGGTATGAGAAACCTGTGAGAGCCAGAACTCAACGGGACTGCCTAGTTTTTCTGGATCTTGCATGTTTTCTGCCCCGGTCGGGGTGTAGTCTTACCACTTTTCTATTCTCTATTAGTGGAAAATATTTGACTTTTCCTTCTCTGACAGGTTTCTGCCTTACACAGTTTCTGGCTTTCACAGGTTTTGCTGTCGTCTCAATATTCTCAGTGAAAAAGAATTAAGGCTGTCATTTGAGAGTGAGAATGGGGAAAGAAGCTTCTGGGAATTAGGTGAATAAGTATGAAATGCCAACAGGACAGATCAAGAAAGGGAATATCAGCATCACTAATGGTGAGCAATAAGGGCTGATTTATGAGTAATCCTACATTTCAATTATGTTTCTAGTGTTCAGCAGTACTGTTGCAGGCATGGATTAGATTTTTTTTAAAAAAAGAATTTAAGTTAGATGATAATTTCACCATGAACTATGAAGAAATAAGATAAGGAAAGGGTGATGATGCATATTCATGAGAATTATTAATTTCCCATGGGATTTAAGCTGAAAAAATTTATCAAGGGCTGATGTACAGTGAAAGATGGATTAAAGAACCAACGGAAGTCAAAGAATTGTTGAAAGTGAAGTAAAGGAAGAGGAGGTGATGGATAAACAGTGAAAAGTTTGCAGCTGGGCTATGGAGAAGTTGTAGTTTTGGTAACAAAGAGGTAATGGCAATGGAAGTGAGACATTAAACAGGGTAGAGAAAGAGATTGTTGGGAGGGAGAAGCTCAAGAAACTGAAAGTCCTAGGCACTGAACATTTCACCCATATGGATCTTAAAATCAATTAAAAAAAATTAGTGACAGTGAACTGGAATCAGTCTTTTACTGATGACATATAATTACATTATTTATATGATATGATATGCAATTACATTTTAAAAATAAAAGTTAAAGCTAAATTAGGGTTTGCAACTTGTCAGAGGTCATGTAATTTATAAACTGTAAGATATATAATTTTTTGAAGAGTAGCAATACAGTTTCTCCACTTTTAAAATACTTCTCTCTATAACAGAATCAACACTATTTTTCCGTGGGGAGCAAAATTTTTCATTAAAAAAGGTAGGACAAACAAATAAAAACTAAAATTTTCTGCAACATTAGTAGTGTAATAAGCTAATTTGAAAAATATTAGTAACTGATATTTGAGATATTATTTTCTGAATAATTACTTTATTATAGAAACATGTTCTTAGTATTTAAAATTCTTTCAACTTATAAATGTTTTATTCAAATAAATAATCAATATAAGTGTAAAAAATCAAAATAATTTACAAAACATAAGCATTTTATGAATTCATGCTTTTATAATAATTCAAGAGAACTTCATTTAAAAATTACTATTTTATTTTAATTAAAATTAACAGTTTATCTTGAGCAAAATGAATGATTGAGCACATAGATTAGGAAAAATGACACATCCCTGAAAGATTCATTAACTGTGCTCACTACTAGCATTTGTAGGGATGAAATGTACGGTGAATAGAACAAATAATCACACTTAAAATAAGACATACATTTTTGTCATACACTGGGAGGAATATATCCATTTAACATAAACTTCAAGTAGTGCATTTGATCTTATTTTTTTAAAGTTGTAAGAATGTAGAAAAATGGCAAGTTTGAATGTTTTATGAAGTTAGATGGCTATTAAATAGTTGCTAGGGATGTGAGTCTTAGTGAATTGTGTGTATTAAACATAGTTTTAATAAAGTTTTATTACTTTTCCGGTAATTATAGCCAAATTCAATGAACATATGCTGCTATAAAGTCTACTAGGCACTCTATCTAGTAGACAAACAATGGTCACATCAATAAATCAGAACTAAGTAATTAGTCTCAAAAATATTCAAATTACAAGAGGTTAGAAGTTGGTGGTTTGAAAAAGTTTAGTAATATTTTTGAACCCTTCAGTAAAATGGAGAATATAATGAACTACATCATTAACCATTGCCTTCCAGAGAGTTACAGCAATGAAAGGGGCATAAAGTTACCTTCAGGTAAAGAGAGCAGCCAACTCGACTCACAGGCTCAATATACGTGATTATATATTTAAAATGACCATTAAAACCTTGATTTTTTAAAAATATCTGAATGTCTCTGAACATTTCAATAAGATAAAATTTTTTATTCGGTTATCATTTAACACAGAGAAACTAGGGAGCATCTAATATTTATTTTGTGTACCTTTGATCGAATCACATATTTTTGTAACTTTTCCATTCCTATATAAAATTTAACTGCACACTGTTTAAAAAAGAAAAAAATCAAAATAAATTATATATTCTTAATATTTAAAAAGAGAAAAAAACATGTTAAAGTTGTCATTGATTAAGTTGAAAGAAGTATGAGGTTTCAAGAAGTCAGATTAAATAGCATCTACAAACACAAACACTGCCACACAAATTTACACATGGGCACATTTGTTAATCTCTGTGAAAAAAAGGAAGACTGAAGAAGAATCGACACGTTCAAATTGTGGTGTTGGCTAATAATATTGAATATACCATGACAACCAGAAGAAGGAACAAATCACAGTCTCAGAGGAAGTACAACCAGAATGCTCCTTAAAATCAAGGATGGTGAGATTTCATTTCATTTACTTTGACACATCATCAGGTAGTACCAATTTCTTGGTAAAGAACATCATAATTGGTAAAGTGGAGCCAGCAAAAGAGAGGGAAACCCTCAGTTAGATGGATTGACACAATGGTTGCAACAATGGGCTCAAACTAAAGCAAGGATTGTAAGTATGGGGCAGGCACAGACAATGTTTCGTTCTGTTTTACAAAAGGTTACTACGAGTCAGAGCTGACTGGGAAGCACCTAACAACAATTTATATTTATTTTACCTCATAACCATAACATAGGAATCTCTGGGTGGCACACATAGTTAATCCCTCAACTACTAACCAAAGGTTGGTAGTTCATACCCACCCAGAGACGCCTCAGAAGACAGGCCTCGGAATCTGCTTTCGAAAAGTCACAGCTTTGAAAACGTTATGGAGCGTTTCTATTCTGACACACAAGGGGGTCACCATGAGTCAGAATCAACTCAACGGCAGCTAACAAAGACAACAACAACCAAAACATAAACCAAATTTTACCTTGATGACAACTAATAGCTCTCTATCACATTCAAAGCACAAAAAATAATCAAAATTATCACTGACAGTGATTTACTGTAAAGTGTTTGTACTACTATAAAATTTGGGGCAAGATTCTATCAGCCTTACGAATATTTTCCAAAATATTCTATTACAATCATGATTGGTAATGTCTCATATTATAGAATGTCACTTCAAGAAAGAACACTGCAAAACAGAATACTTTGAAAGACAGTAAAATAATGTGGGAATGATCAATTCTGCTGTCCTTTTAACTAATCCCAAACACAACACTAGACATTAACTTTCCAGCTTTATTGAATTTTGACAAATTTAATTAAAAGGCTCTTTGAGCCTCACACATTTTAGAAATTACTAAAGAATTAGAACATGCATTTTTTTATGACACAGATTGGCAAATTGCTTATCCTGGTAACCCTTTTCCTTCATGGTTCATGTATTCATAGATTTAACCATCATAGTGTACATTAAACAAGTATTGCAGTAATTTTGCATTGACACTTTGCCTCTCATCTGTCTTTGCCCTTTAGTATATTTTAAATAAAATGATTAAATCATCCTCTTTCTATTTCAAATTGATTATGCTATTATTCAAAATAATATGGTTCCCTCCAAATTTAAAGTGTATAAAGCATATTGACAACAAGGCACAATATCTTTGAAAATGGTCACTTTTGAAATTAGCTAAGGTCTTAAATTCTCCGAGCTCCCACTAAATGACAAAGGAGTTTATTTTATTAGGATATGTTTAAATCAGGCATAACAATTGTCTTCTGACCATACTAGTTGAGACAAGTGCAATTCTTATTGTGTAACACGTATTTCTAGTCTAAAATCTAGAATGAAAATGCATAATTTCTTACTGACGCTGGATATAAATGCAGTAAACAAAAACTATATACACAAATGTATCATCAATTAATGGAAAGTCATATCATTACTTGGAATATCTCAGATTTAAGATATGTTAGCCAAAAGATAACAATGACAAAAACGAAACAACAAAATTTCTGTTTGTACATGTTTGTATAATTCTATACAAATATGGACTGAAGAAAAACACGAGACAATATCGTTAACTTCAATGGAATGAGAATTAGAGGTGGATTTTCTTTCCCTTGATACAATTTGCTTGTTCCACTACAGCCAAACTAATCTTTAAAAAAAAAAAAATCAATACCCTTTCTTGATAAAAACCCTAAAGAAGACTGGAATAGCAGGGAATTTTCTCAGTATGATTCAGAGAACAGGTGAAAAGCCAACAGCCAACATTATACTTAATGGAGAAAGACTGAGAACTTTTTCTTTGAAATAAACAAAACAAGAGTGCCCGCTCTCACCACTTCTATTCAATATTGTATTAGAAGTCTTAGCCAGAGCAAAAAGAAAGAAAACGTATCCAGATTGGAAAAGAAGAATTAATATACATCTCTATCCATGAATGATACAATCCTACATATATAAACAATCCCAGAATCTGCAAGAAAACTTCTAGAGCTAATAGAGGAATTTAACAAAGTTGCAGGGTACAAGGTCAATAAACAAAAATCAACTGGGTTTCTATACACAAGCAATTAGAAATATGGAAAGGAAATTAGGGAAACAATTCCATTTACAATAGTGTCTAAGAGAATAAAATACCTAGGAATAAATCCAACCCGAAACTTGAAGGACTTATACAATGAAAAACTATAAAACCCTGCTGAAAGAGATTAAAGAAGACTTAAATGGAAAGATGTTCCATGTTCATGGATTGGAAGACTTAATATTGTTAAGATATCAATAATACCCAAAGCTATGTACAGATTCAATGCAATCTGATCAAAATTCCAACAGCTTTCTTTCCAGAAATAGAAAAGCCAATCCTCAACTTTATATGGAATGGCAAGAGGCCCCAAATAGCTAAAGTAATGTTGAAAGAGAAGAACAAAGTAAGAGAACTCATACTTTCTGATCTTAAGACATCCTATTCATCTACAGTAATCAAAACAGCCTGGTACTGGTGTAACAATAAACACATAGAGCGGTGGAATAGAATTAATGTCCAGAAATAAACCCACACATCTATGGTCAAATGATTTGGTTTGTGCATCTGGGTCCTTAATCTATTTTGAATTTGTTTTTGTGTGTGGTGTGAGGCATGGATCCCATTTCATTTTTCTGCATGTGGAAATCCAATTTTCCCAGCATCATTTATTGTACACCAATGTTTACTGCAGCTCTATTCACAATAGCCAAAAGGTGGAAACAACCTAAATGTCCATTAACAGATGAATGGATTAACAAAATGTTGTACATACATACAATGGAATACTACTCAGCCAGTGGGAAAAATGAAGTCTTGATACATCCTCCAATATGGATGGAGCTGGAAGACATTATGCTGAGTGAAATAAGTCAACTGTAAAAGGACAAACAGTGTATGACCTCATTTATATAAAAAGATAAGAAAAGACAAATGTATAGAGAGCAAAGTTTATTAGTGGTTACCAGGGGAAGGGAGGGAGGAGCAAAAGGAGTTAACAGTGATGGAAATATTATGCTGATTAAGGGTAGGGTTGCATAGCTGATTGTTGTTATTGCCGTCAGTAAGTTGCACGCCTGTAAAAATTTGAATTGGCAAAAGTTGTGTTTTAGATGTATTTAAAACAAAGACAAAAGAAAGAAAGAGTAGCTGTTGAGGCTGATTACATACAACTAAAAACCTTATGGGATTTGGTTTCTTGGTTTGGAGGTTTAGGGTCATGATTCATGGGATATCCCAGTTAACTTGCCTAATAACATGTTTAGTGCCTCTGTTCAACCTCCTAGTTCAGTGCATAATGCCTGGGGTCTTAAAAACTTGCAAGACAAAACAATTGGTCTCTATTCTCCTGGACCAGTAGTGGAAGAGAAAGAGTCAGCAATAGAAGGAGGATATGTAGTGTGTGGCTAATTGCCCCCATGAGAAACTGCCTCCTTTGCCATGAGACCAGAAGAACTGTATGGTGCCTGGCTACCATTATTGAACTTTTTTTTTTTTTTTTAATTGTGCTTTAGGTGAAAGTTTATAGCTCAAGTTAATTTCTCATACAAAAATTTATACACTTATTGTTATGTGACAGCACACTCCCCCTTTCCAGCCTGGGTTTCCCATGTCTATCCAACCATCTCCTGTCCCTTTCTGCCTTCTCATCCTGCTTCTGGACAGGAGCCAGCCATTTGGTCTCATGTATGTGCCTGAACTAAGAAACACACTCTTCATGAGTATCATTTTATGTTTTATAGTCCAGTCTAATCTTTGTCTGAAGAGTAGGCTTCAGGAACGGTTTTAGTTCTGGGTTAACTGAGCGTCTGGGGGCCATGGTGTCAAGGGTTCCTCCAGTCTCCCTCAGACCATTACATCTGGTCTTTTTACATGAATTTGAATTCTGCACCACACTTTTCTCCCGCTCCATCAGGGACTCTCTGTTGTGTCCTGTCAGAGTGGTCATTGGTGGTAGCTGGGCACCATCTAGTTCTCATGGCGTCAGGCTGATGCAGTCTCTGGTTTACATGGCCCTTTCGTCTCTTGGGTTAATATTTTACTTATGTCTTTGGTGTTCTCCATTCTCCTTTGATCCAAGTGGTTTGGGACCAATTGATGCATCTTAGAAGGCAGCTTGAAAGCTTTTAAGACCTCAGATGCCATGTACCAAAGTGGGATGCAGAACAATTTTCTTAATAAACTTTGTTATGTTGATTGACCTAGATGTACCCTGAAACCATGGTCCCCACATCCCAGCCCCTGCTACTCTGTCCGTCAAAGTGTTTGGTGTTTTCAGGAAACTTCTTAGCTTTTGGTTTAGTTCAGTTGTGCTGAATTCCCCTGTATTGCATCTTGTCCTTCCCTTCACCTAAGATGATTCTTGTCTACTGTCTAGTTACTGCATTCCCCCTCCCTCCTTCACCCTTGTAACCATCAAAGAATGTTTTCTTCTGTGTTTAAACCTTTTCTTGAATTCTTGTAATAATGGTTTCATACAATATTCATCCTTTTCAGACTGACTAATTTCACTCAGCATAATACCTTTCAGATTCATCCATGTTGTGAGATGTTTCTCAGATCCATCATTGTTCTTTTTCATTGCTTAGTATTCCATTGTGTGTGTGTACCATAATTTGTTCATCTGTTTGTCTGTTGATGGGCACCTCAGTTGTTTCCATCGTTTTGCTATTGTGAACAGTGCTGCAGTGAACATGGGTGTGCACATATCTATTCATGTGATAGCTCTAGGGTATATTCCAAAGAGTGGGATTGCTGGATCATGTGGTACTTATATTTCTAACTATTTAAGGAAGCACCAAATCGATTTCCAAAGTGGTTGTACCATTTTACATTCCCACCAGCAGTGTATAAGTGTTCCAAACTCTCCACAACCTCTCCAACATTTATTATTCTGTTTCTTGGATTAGTGCTAGCCTTGTTTGGGTGAGATGATATCTCATTGTAGTTTTGATTTGCATTTCTCTGATGGCTAATGATCATGAACATTTCCTCATGTATCTGTTAGCTGCCTGAATGTCTTCCTGGGGAAGTGCCTGTTCATATCCTTTGCACATTTTTTAATAGGGTTATTTGTCTTTTTGTTGTTGAGGTTTTGCAGTATCTTGTAGATTTTAGAGATTAGACCCTGATAGGAAATGTTGTGGCCAAAATGTTTTTCCTAGTCTGTAGGTTGTCTTTTTACTCTTTTAATGAAGTCTTTTGATGAATATAAGTGTTTGATGTTTAGAAGCTCCCAGTTATCTAGTGTTATCTTCTGGTGTTCGTACATTGTTACTTATGGTTTGCATTCTGTTTATGCCATGTATAGGGCTCCTAGTTTTGTCCCTATTTTTTGTTCCATGATCTTTATCATTTTAGATTTTATATTTAGAGCTTTGATCCATTTTGAGTAAGCTTTAGTACCTAGTGTGAGGTATGGGTCTTGTTTCATTTTTTTGCAGAAGGATATCCAGTTATGCCACCACCATTTGTTAAAGAGACTGTCTTTTCCCCATTGGGCCTTTGCCAAATATCATCTGCTCATAGGTGGATGAATTTACGTTTGGGTTCGCAATTCTCTTCCGTTGGTCTATTTATCTGTCGTTGTACCAGAACCAGGCTGTTTTGACTACTGTGGCAATATAATAAGTTCTGAAATCAGGTAGTATGAGGCTTCCCACTTTGTTCTTCTTCTTCAGTAATGCTTTACTTATCCGGGGCCTCTTGCCTTTCCATATGAATTTGCAGATTTGTTTCTCCATCTCATTAAAAAATGTCATTGGAATTTGGATTGGGATTGCACTGTATCTGCAGATCGCTTTGTGTAGAATAGACATTTTCATAATGTTGAGTCTTCCTCTTCATGAGCAAGGTACGTTTTTCCACTTATGTAGGTTTCTTTTGGTTTTTTGCAGTAGTGTAATAGGGACAACTGGAAGCATCTGACTATTCTGCCATCTTGGCCCCACCTTCCCATTACTGCATTACTGAACATTTTGATCAAAGATTAAATAGAAGATCTTGATCAAAAGGGGCAATATGCAGAACAGAATTTAAAATTATCATGAACTCCAGACTTCCTGGAGCCATGAAGTTTGGTGAACCCTGTAACTATTTCCCTGAGATAATCTTTAAACCTTAAACCAAAAATATCCCCAGAAGTCTTCTTAAAACTGAAAAACAGTTTAGCTTACCTAGTAAAAAATGTCCGCCTTGATCATTATGCTTTTTTAAGAACTATCTCTATGGGATCAAATTGACAACAGCAACTCAAAAGATTAGATAAGACCTTTAAGGTGTAATGAATTTATGTTAATGGTGGAGGAACAACTCAGAAAAAAAAGGTGAGAATGATTACACAACTTAAAAAATGTAATCAATGTCACTAAATGGTACATGTAGAAACTGTGAGTTGGTGTATGTTTTACTGTGTATATATAAACAACAACAAAATAAATACAATTATATTAAAATTTATCTTTCTCTTTTTTCTGTAATTCAAAAAATCAGGTATTACAGTATATACATTATTTTAGCTAGATAGTGACACTTCTTGTATTTTATGTAATAGATAACATGAAACAATTACATCAATGGCATTGTAAGTTACTACTTCCCCTATTATTCTTTTTAACTTAATATAAACCTTGAAACTCTGCATTTGATCATATTTAGATTGATCTCATTCTTTTTACAGGTGTGACATTAGTATTCCATTACATGCATATAGTGTCTTTTTGTAAATTGTTTCCTTTTGATGGACGCTTAGTTTGTCTTCAGATTTTTGATATTGCAAACAATGCTGCAATGAGCAGTCACACTTATAACTGCACATGCTTTTGTAATAATATTCCTATAGTAAATTTAAGCAAAAAAAAATGTGCAATTATTGATTTACTAATGTTAAATTGCCTTCTGAAATCTTGCCTGAATTATAGTCTCATCAAGAGAATGTGAAGGGGTCTCTCTTCTTCTCACCATACTACTATAAAACGTTAAATGGTTTTGCTTTTGTATATCTTTGATTACTAGTGATTGGGACATGGTTTCAGATACTTATTTTCCGTTAATCTTCCTTTATTTGTGCAATCCCTGTTCATGGATTTTATCTATTTTTTAAACTGAGTTGTTGGTCTTTTCTGAAGGAGTATTAAGATATCTTTGTAAGGCTTGGTAGGGTCATGCCCTTGTGAGACTGTCCAGCCAATTAGCCTAATACTGCTTTTAAATACTCTGTTCTAAGCTAAAGTTCAGTGATTAGTGCCTGGAGGCTTAAAGATACAACAATTGGCCAGTAAAGATACAACAATTGATCTCTATTTGCCTGGAGCAGCACAGGAAGAAGGAGTCCCAGGAATTGGAGAAGGAATTAGAGTGCAGGTCTAGTTGCTTCAACGAAATACAACTTCCTTTGCCATGAGACCAGAACTGGATGATGCCCAGCTACCATTACTGAACGTTTTGATCAAAGACTCAATAGATGAGCACTGATCAAAAGGGAAAAAATGTGAAACAATCTCAAATTTTGTATAGAATTCAGGCTTTCTGGATGCATTGCAAATGGAAGACACCCCATATTTGTTGCCCTGTGAACATTTTTGAACCTTGAACCAAAACTATCCCCTGAATTCATCTTCAAACTTAAACACATTTACCTGAATTAGTAAAGAATGTTCTCCTTGAGCACTGCACACTCTTAAATAATTATGCATATCAGATCAAATTGACAACTGTAACTCTAAAGCAAGAGTGAGAATTTTATGGGACAGTGGTAGTGAAACAACATGGGGAGAGATATCAAGAATGATGACACAATGTGAAGAATGTAACCAATGTTACTGAACTGTACCTGTAGACATTGTGAATGGGTGTATGATTTGCTACGTATATTTTCACCAAAAAAAAATAAATATTTTTTTTAAATATGTTCATAAATTAATTAGTCTTTTGCCACATTTTGCTTATCTGTAGTCTTTAAAATTATGGTCAAATATATATAACATAAAATTTACTATTTTAAGTATTTTTGAGTGCACAATTCAATAGTATTAAGTACATAATGTTTTGTAACCATCACTGCTATTTATTTTTACCATCCCAGACAGAAACTCTACATATATTAAACAATAACTCCCATTACCTCTTCCCCAATTTCCTGGAGGAGCTGTGGTTAAAGCTCTCAGCTGTTAACTGAAAGGTATGGGGTTTGAACCCACCAGTGGGAGAAATATGTGGCGGTCTGCTTCCATAAAGATTACAGCTTTGGAAACCCTCTAGGGCAGTTCTACTCTGTCCTATAGGGTTGCTATGAGTTGGAATGAGGTCAACAGCAACAGGTTTATTCCTTGGTTACTATCTGTTACCCAAGTAATCAAGAGCCCTCTGATGTTCTCTTTCCTAAAAAAAAAAAACTTTATTAAGGAGCCCTGGTGGCACAGTGGATACACACTCAGCTGCTAACCAGAAGGTTGGCAATTCAAACCCACCAGCTGCTTTGCGGGAGAAAGATGTGGCAATCTGTTTCTGTAAAGATTACAGCCTTGGAATCCCCATGGAGCAGTTCTACCCTGTCCTATAGGGTCACTATGAGTTTTGTTCTCTGTGAATTCTCCTGTTCTATGGACTTCATGTAACTGCAATCATACAATATTTGTTCTTTTGTGTCTGACTTATTTCACTTCCCATGATGTCTCCAAGGTCCATCCATGCTATAGCATATAGCAGAATTTCATTCCTTTTTATGGATAAGTAATATTCCATTATATATAACAGTTTGTTTATCCATTCACCTGTTGATGAACACTTGGGTTGTTTACATCTTTTAGCTGTTAAAAATAATGATGCAATGAACATTAGTGCTTTGGTCTCTGATTTTAATTCTTCTGAGTATATACCTAAGAATGGAATTGCTGGGTCAAAGGGTAATTCTATTTTTAACTTTTTGAGGAACTACCAGTTTTCTATAGTACCTGTACCATTATACAGTCCCACCAGCCATGCACAAGTTTCCCAATTTCTCTGCATCTTCATCAATCCCTATTATTTTCTATTTTTTCTTATGATAACCATCTTAATAGGTATGAAGTGATAGCTTACTGTGGCTTTTATTTTCATCTACCTTAATGACTAGTGATGTTTAGCATCTTTCCACGTGCTGATTGCCCATTTGTGTATCTTCTTTGAATAAATATCTATATAAGTCCTTTACCCATCTTGTAATAGGGTTGTTTATTTTGTTGTTGTTAAGTTGTAAGAATAATGTGTGTTATAAAATAACTCCTCCCACAAGGTATTTTTGTAAGTGCACTATGCTAATTTTTTTACAACAATGATTTTAAAAAATTGGCATAGTGCACTTACCAAAATATCTTCCAGTGGGGAGGGCACGATGGGCAAGCAAACATAGAATGCACTTGTTATTTGTGTAAAAATATGGTATAGAGAGAATCCCAAAGAATACACACACGCTCACACACACACACAAACACTAATGAAAATTGTTGGAGCTAACAAAAGAATTCAGTTAAATTGCAGGATACAAAGTCAACATGCAATAATCAGTTGTATTTCTATAAACCAGCAATGAAAAAACTAAAAAGGAAATTTAGAAAACAATTCTATTTACAATAGCATCAAACAAAACATGAAACCCTTCGGAATAAATTTAACCAAGAAGGTGAAAAACTTGTACACTGGAAATTAAAAAACATTGCTGAAAGAAAAAAAAAAAAACTTAAATAAATGGAAAGACGTTCCATGTTCATGGATTGGAAAAATTTACATTGTATAGATGTTAATATTACCCAAGTTGATCAATGGATTCAATGCAATCCCTGTAAAAATTCCAACAACTTTTTTTGCAGAAATGCAAAAGCTAATACTCAAATCCATATGGTATTACAAGGGGTCCTGAATAGTGAAATGAATCTTGAAAAAAATAAACAAATAAAGTAGAAGACTCACTTCCAATTTCAAAACATATTGCTAAGCTGCAATAATCAAAAGAGTGTGGTATTGATATACGAAGTGACATACAGTATATATCAATGGAATACAATTGAGAGTCTATAAATAAACTCATACCTCTATGACCAATTAATTTTTAACAAGGGTGCCAAGTCCATTCAATGGAAGAAAGAATACTGTCTTCAATAAACGGTTCTGGGACAACTGGGTATTCACATATAAAAGAAGGGAGTTGGACCTACACCTCATACCATATACACAAATTAACTCAAAATAGACCAAGGTTATAAATAAAAGAATTAAAACCATATTCAAATCTTACCTGTAGTTTTTCTTTCTTACAGGAATTTTAAATTAGTTATTTACTGTCTTAGGCTGGGTTCTCTATAGAAGCAAAACCAGTAAAGCATATAAATATATGTAGAGAGAGATTTATATCAAGGAAATGGCTCATGGGGTTGTAGTGGCTAGAAAATCCCTAGTCTGTGGGTCAGACTGGAGGTTTCTCCTGGTTCACAGGCGGCAGCAACTGACAAATCGCTAGATCAGCAGGCAAGATGGCAGGTAATCTGCTAGTTCAAGTCCCAAGAACTGGAAGCCAGATGAACAAGAGCCAGCTGCAGGATTCAGAACAAGCCATAGTCCACAAGCCTTGTCAGAAAGTCCACCTATACTGGATGCAGGCCATACCCCCAGAAAAATTCCCTTTCAACTTATTGGCTACCCACAGCAGATCCCATCATGGAGGTAATTACATTATATCAGATCTCATCATGGAGGTGTTACATCATTATATGACTGACAAACCACTGGGAATCACGGCCCAGCCAAGCTGACACACAACCTTAATGATCACATTTATTAATATTAATTATCATTTACCTTATGGCTTCTGCATTTTGGTCACATTTTGAAATCATCATTGGTAACTTCTGTTTTCCAAACTTTTTCTGAGACAAGTTACACACTTAAATAGGACATAATAAGAACGTAAATGATTGCGTTCTCCTTGTCAACAAAAGTAATAATTAGGCATCAAAGTGTGATGTTTCCTTTGGCAATAGTCATGAAACTTGTTTATAAAATAACTTAGCTCTTCGTTCCAAGGCTCCCCGTTGTTGTTGTTAGGTGCCGTCGAGTCAGTTTCGACTCAAAGCAACCCTATGTACAACAGAACTAAACACTGCCCAGTCCTACACCATCCTCACAATTGTTGCTATGCTTGAGTCCATTGTTGCAGCCACTGTGTCAATCCATCTCTCTGAGGGTCTTCCTCTTTCTCGCTGACCCTCTACTCTACAAAGCATGATGCCCTTTGCCAGGGACTGATCCCTCCTGATAACATGTCCAAAGTGTGTGAGACATAGTCTCGCCATCCCTGCTTCTAAGGAGCATTCTGGCTTTTTCCAAGACAGTCTTGTTCGTTCTTCTGGCAGCCCATGCCCACGGTATATTCAATATTCTTCGCCAACACCAGAATTCAAAGGCATCAATTTTTCTTCTGTCTTTTCTTATTCACTGTCCAGCTTTCACATGCATATGAGGCGACTGAAAACACCACGGCTTAGGTCAGTTCCCTGTCAATGTACTGCAGCAGCCACTTTTGAGTGACTTCAGCAAAATTTTACTTTCATGTGATATTAATGCTATTGTTTGGTAATTTCCACGTTCAGTTGGATCGCCTTTCTTTGGAATAGGCATAAATATGGATCTCCCCAGTCTCTTAATGTAGGCAATAAGCTACTCAATGTTAAAACTTATCACTTATTTATTTTGAAATGTAATAATTATTGTTGAATATAAGTTCTATTAGTTAAGTTTCCGACTCATAACCACCCTGTAAGACATGCTAGTAATGCCCCATAGGGTTTCCAAAGCTGTAATCTTTAAGAAAGCAGACTGTCACATCTTTCAGACTGCCACATCTTTCTCCTGTATAGTGGCTAGTGAGTTCAAACCGCCAACATTTCCATTAGCAGCCAAATGCTTAACCACTGCACCACCAGGGCTCCTTTGGTTTAAAGTAAGAGAAAATAATTCTATATAGCTTTAATAAGGAAATGAATAAACACAAACAATGGCAAAAAAGAAAAACCCAAACCAAACCGGTTGCTCTTGAGTTGATTCTCACTCATAGTGACCCTATAGGACAGAGTAGAACTGCCCCATAGGGTTTCCAAGGAGCGGCTGGTGAATTTGAACTGCCGTTAATGGAAGGATTCTGGAATAACTGAAAGATTCTAAGGCAGAACTGAAGAACCAAACTTCAGAAGCCTGCAGCCATTCTAAGTATTTCAGACAAGTACATGAAGATTCCTTGCAAAAGCCATACCATTAACCATATAGGCTCAGACTCTGAGTGTCTCAGATTAATATTTCACATATCATGGAAAGAAAAACAATACTGCATCAAGAATTTCTACTTCTAAATATTCTCTGCCTCTATTATATCAACATAGTCCAGAAGTAGTTGCTAGAGGCACTTTTGGAATACTAAAACTATTTCCCAGAGAAGACGAATTTGGAATTAGACAAGAAGTTAAACCAAGATGTAGTTAATGCATTTAGATGTCAGGGGATTCCAATGTTTGCTCTGAGGATTTTTAATTATAATACTAATCATAATATATTAAGCTAGATGATATATTAGATACAATATCCTATTTAATCCTCCAAGCCCCCCTGCAAGGTAGGTAAGATTACAATAATCCCAATTTTATGTGTGGTGAATCTAAGACTTAGATTATTTCATTAGCAAAGTTCTAATGTTTTCCTCTGTGTATAATTTTCCTTCTCGTCACACTTATACTGAAGAGTTTCACACTTACTGTGATGTATTTTACTTGGAAACCTTTCATTAATATCATTGTGTGGTAAGTAATAAAATCATTAACAAAACTTATTCAAAATTAACAAATATATAAGTAAATATTAAAGGTTGCAATTGCTCCTTATAATGGGAAAGTGCACAGATCTGTCTTGTTTTTTTTTTTTTTTCTAAATTATAAACTGAGAGAATGTAATCTTACATTCAGTCTGAATTAATATAACTCCATTTGTATCTATACTTATACTATGTCTATACATATGCTTCCACATATATATGCTTTCACATCTATATCAATATCCATATATATATGCATATAAACATCTATAATTATATCTATTTGTAATTTATCACAAAACAATTAAACTAGCTTGAAACTATGTCCCTGTATCAAAATTTTCAAAAAAAAAAAAAAAAATGGGTTAGTCCGTAAAGAATTTTGAGTTAAGATTATAATAAAGCAAGAATTTTGTACCAATCTATATTGCTTTCATAAATGATGATGACAATAATATGTAAACAATAAATCTGTGTTCAAAACTGAATGTAATATTATTCCCATCTTATCTCACCAAGGTTCATATAACAACCGTCTAATGTGTCTCCCACTTTCGTTCTTTCCACTCTGCAATTGATTCTCCATACCGTAAGTATGTAATTACCATTTTGACCACACTCAGGTTTAAATTCATGCAATGTTTGGCTGTGTTATGCAGAAAAAAATTACATATAAATATATTTCTCATTGTATCATTAAGTAAAATAATCCTCTTTTAAGTGAAATAATTAAAACTTAATTCAAACTCGTGTAGCCAAATAAAGGGTATTTGTTGGCTCTTAAAATTATAAATTCATTGATAACCCAAATATTGTCACAAGGGCCTATCTCTCTCCGTTTCCGTGCTCTCCTCTATGTTGTTTCCCCTCATGATGGCTGAGGGCAGCTCTAGGTTTACTGCTCACAGCATCAAATCTAATAGGAAGATGATTTTTTTTTTCCTCTCAGTATTCGGAAAAAAAAATCTTTCAGTTTGACTGTCATTGACTCTAATTGTCCAATATAACTACCCTGAACAAATTTTAAAGAACTGACGTGCAGAATAAGTTAGATTTAGGTCACATGTTTATCTCCTGGGTTTAGGTGGAGACAGTCCCTTTGCCATTGAGTCAATTCCTATTCAGGCAACCTCATGACCTTAAACCAAAATTATTCCCTGTAGTCTTCTTAAAACCAAGCAATAGTTTAGCTTAATTAGGAAAGAATATCTGCCTTGAGTATTGTGCTGCCTTGAAGAACTATCTATATGGGATCAAACCGACAATAGCAATTCAAAAGGATAGATGAGAAGCTTGGGGAGACAGTGAGTTTATGTTAATCGGGGAGGAACAACTCAGAAAAGGAGGGTGAAAATGGTTACACAATTTGAAGAATGTAATCAATGTCACTGAATTGTACACGTGCATTAGAGTAGAACTACCCTCCATAGGGTTTTCAGTGACTGAAATCTTGTGGAAGTAGATCACCAGGCCTTTCCTCCATGATGCCACTGGTTGGATTAGAACCACCCACCTTTCAGTTAGTAAAGCAGTGCAAACTATTTGTGCCACTCAGTGCTGTCTGGTGGGGAGAGTAGCAGCAACTTAACCACAGTGAACTGAGGAAATCCCCAGGATATGGACCCGTTAGGTATAAACCCTATGAATATTTCGAGTGAAAAAATTCTGATATTGGTCATTTAATAAATATCAGAAAAGAAGATACAGCTCTGGTCTTCCGAATGACAGCACTTCTATGAGATAAGCTTTACCTACTCCCTGATATTTTTTAAAGCTACAGAAAAGTGAGCAGAAGACAAAATATCTAGGCCTCATACCATACTTCAAAGGAAATGAGTAAATAGTCTCAGGTAAAATGAGAACAGAATTAAAAAATCATTAATCTTAGAGTAAATGTCATGTTCAGACAGAGCAGCTTCAGTGTGAGCAAGATGAAAAGAAATGTTACTGCAAATATTTTGGAAATATCTAAAAAAGGAGAAAAGGAAACATTGTATTTAAAAGCTGACAACATTCTTCTTAGAAGGATAAATAATTCCACAAAGAGAGGAAATTCTTCATGATTGTTTCATACTATAGAATAACTTAAAAATATATGAAAGTAAATAAGAACTAAATTTGAAATGCTAAATGAAAAGAAAGTGTCAAAAAGGTAGATTGCAGAACTATGCAAGACATTGAATCAAGCTTACATAATTACAACACTTTGAAAGGATTATTGAAAGTGGATGAAAATAGAAGCCATCACTGACCATCAAATTAATGTCAAAGCATAAAGAAAAGTCTTAAATGACTGGAGTTATAGACAATAATTTGAATATTATGAATAGATAAGTGGTATCTTTGGTGAAGAGGGAGACACTACACAGAACTGGGGAAGCCAGCACAACTTGTACAAGGAAAGGTCATGGAAGCTCCATAGACACATCCAAACTCCCTGAGGGTCTGAGTTGCTGGGCAGAGGGCTGTGGGGACCATGGTCTAGGGGAACATCTAGCTTAATTGGCATAACACAGTTTATAAAGACATTGTTCTACATTCTACCTTGATGAGTAGCCTCCAGGGTCTTAAAAGCCTGTGAGCGGCCATCTGAGATACTCCACTGGTCTCATCCCTTTGGGAGCAAGGGAGAATGAAGAGAACAGGATACAAGGAAAAGATTAGTCCAAAGGACTAATGGACCACAGC
>NW_004443949.1:7923188-7964814 GCF_000243295.1 Trichechus manatus latirostris | reverse complement strand
CTGGACAGAGCTGGAGAAGGATGTAGAATAAAATTCTAACACACACAAAAAGACCAGATTTACTGGCCTGAAACAGACTGGAGAAACCCCTAGAGTATGGCCCCCAGACACCCTTTTAGCTCAGTGGTGAAGTCACTTCCGAGGTTCACCGTTAAGCTGGGGATTGGACAGCCGCATAAAACAAAACGGGACTAATGAGGCACAGCAGTCCAGGGACAAGGACTAGAAGGCAGAAGGGGCCAGGAAAGCTGGTGATAGGGAACCCAAGTTTGAGTAAGCACAGTGTCGTGGGGTTGTTAACCAATGTCATAAAACAGTATTGTACTGACTGTTTAATGAGAAACTATTTGTTCTGTAAGCCTTCACCTAAAGTACAATAAAAAATAATAAAAATAATTTGAATATTATGAACCTAAGCAAGTAAGAAAGGCAGAACTAATAAGAACTATAAAATAAATTGGATGTTAGGGGTCAGAGAAAATGGAACATGATACAACTCATCAATCAACTTCATTAATTTAAACTTTTAAATGAACCATTTAATTAAAAATAGTGATACCAACCTAGGGTTGATTTTCATTAGCTCATTAGCTATATTTTGAGGAATTCTTTACTGAATAATATACTTTGTGGTAAAAAATATACATTGGAAGTACAATTCCATTATCTTCATATTAAAATTGTTTTTCTACTATCACATTTAAGAAAAATAAAATTTAAAATTTATTTATGTAAACTTACATCCAAAAATGATGCCTTGTATTGATATAAATCTTTTGCTATGACTGATGTTTAGTTGAGATATTTTATGTTTAGTCAATTTTTATAAAAGTTCTATGTGTGCTGGAAAAGTATACTCAAATTAGTATACCATGTTGTTTTTGTTAGTTTCCATTGAGTCACACATAACTCATGGCCAACACTATGCATATCAGAACAAAGCATTGCCTGGTCCTGTGTAACCTGCATGATCGTTGATATGTTTGAATCCATTGTTGCAGCTATTGTGTCAATCCATCTCCTTGAGGGTTTCTCTCATTTTCGATAACCCTCTACTATACGAAAGGTGATGTCCTTTTCTAGCAACTGGTCTTCCCTGATGATGTGTCTAAAGTAAGCGAGCCTGTGAAAAAGATTGTTGTCATATTTTTTAATTTTCCAGCAGGTGAGGAGAGGATGTTTCTGACAGATCAAATACTGAGTTTGCCAATTTCTTTTCTTTTTTTTTTTTTTAGATGTTTTACGACTAAGTTTGTTCAGAATTGTTATAACTTCCTTGTGGAATTTTTTGTTTATTGATAATCTACTAACTTTCCTTATCCTATAAATGCTTTTGTCATAAACTCTAATTTATGGGTGATATTTAGGCAGTATATTAACATTGCAATTATCTGGAGTTTGGAAATTCTAGCTCTTTAATTTGTTGCTACTTGACTCTCACGTATTCTATGTTTTGGATTGCGTGCCCATCCTTAGAGTGATTTTTCAAGTGCAATTATTGTGAGGCCTAGATTGGGAGTATGTCTCTGTAGAACTGGTCTATGTTTGTGTGGTACTCTAAGAGTTCTATTGGAAGATTCTGGAGTGTACATTTAGTATAAATTCAAACCTCAAAGCACTATGATGCGCAATCTAGTAGTTATGAATTCTCAGAGGGAGTTATTTTTATACCCATGAATCTGGCAGAGGCAAGCAATGTTTCTTGTAATTCTAGGCAGATTTATTTTAATAAAACTTTTATTGTTTTTTTTAATATGCAGCTTTATTTAGCAGTCTCAGTTCCAAACCTTCACTAAATGTTTCAGCTCTTATTTTTATACAGGTGATTATATGGAACCACCACTGGTCTGTCAGTTTGTCATGCTGTGGTAGCTTGAGTGTTGCTGTGATGCTGGAAGCTATGCTACTGGTATTTCAATTACCAGCAGGGTCATCCGTGGCAGACAGGTTTCAGCAGAGCTTCCGGACTCATACATACTAGGAAGAAGGACCTGGTAATCTACTTCTAAAAAATTGGCCAGTGAAAACCTTATGAATAGCAGTGGAACATTGTCTGATACGGAGCCCGTCAGGTTGGAAGGCACTCAGAATACAACTGGGGAAGAGCTGCCTCCTCAGAATAGAGTCGACCTTAATGACGTGGATGGAGTCTTGCTTTTGGCATCTTCATTTGCTGATGTGGCATGACTAAAAGTGAGAAGAAAGAGCTGCAAACATTCATTAATAATCAGCATATGGAACGTACAAAGTATAAACCCCCCAGTTCATAGTGACCCTATAGGACAGAGTAGAACTGCCCCATAGGGTTTCCAAAGAGCACCTGGTAGATTCAGACTGCCTACCTTTTGGTTAGCAGCCGAACTCTTAACCACTACGCCACCAGAGGTTCCATACAAAGAGTGAATCTAGGAAAACTGAGAGTTTTCAAAAATGAAATAGAATACATAAAGATTGATATCCTAGGCATTAGTGAGCTGAAATGGACTGACACTGGCCATTTTGAATCAGACAATCATATGGTCTACTATGCCAGGAATGACAAATTGAAGAAGAATGGAGTCGCATTCATTGTCAGAAAGAACATTTCAAGATCTATCCTGAAGTACAATGCTGTCAGTGATAGAATAATATCCGTATGTCTACAAGGAAAACCAGTTAATACAACTGTTATTCAAATTCACACACCAAACATTAATGTCAAAGATGAAGAAACTAAAGAATGTTACCAATTTCAAATATGCAGTCAAAATGTATTGATAACTACTAGTGATTGGAATGTAAAAGTTAGAAACAAAGAAGGACTGGTTGTTGGATAATATGGCCTTGATAATAGAAACGACGCCGGATATTGCGTGATAGAATTTTGCAAGGCCAACGAATTATTTATTGCAAATACCTTTTTTGAACTTCATAAATGGCGACTATACACGTGAACCTCGCAAATGGAATACACAAGATTTAATCAATTATAGCTATGGAAAGAGAGGGTGGAGAAGCTCAGTATCATCAGTCAGAAGAAAACCAGGGGCTGACTGTGGAACAGACCATTATTTGCTCAAGAAAAAATTTAAGCATTGAGTTCCAATAATGAAGGATTGTATAGGCAAAATATTGAATGGCGCAAAGGCATAAAAAGAAGATGGAAGGGATAAACAGAGTCGCTGTATCAAAGAGAATTGGTCAACATTCAACCATTGCAGGAAGTAGCATAACATCAAGAACCAATGGTACTGAAAGAAGTACAAGCTGTACTGAAGGCATTGGTGAAAAACAAGGCTCCAAGAACTGACAGAATACCAGTTGAGATATTTCAACAAACAGATGCAAAGCTGGAAGAGCTCACTCATCTCTGCCAGGAAATTTGAATGATAGCTACCTGGCAACCTACTGGGAAAGATCCATATTTGTGCCCATTCTGAAGAAAGGTGATCGAACCGAATATGGAAGTTATTGAACAATATCATTAATATCAAAAGCAAATAAAATTTTATTGAATATAATTCGAAGATGGTTGCAGCAGTACATCAACAGAGAATTACCAGAAATTCAAGTTGGATTCAGAAGAGGACGTGGAATGAAGGATATCATTGCTGATGTCAGATGGATCTTGGCTGAAAGCAGAGAATACCAAAAGATGTTACCTGTATTTATTCACTATGCAAAGGCATTTGACTGTTGGAATCATAACAAATTATGGATAACATCGAGAAGAATGGAAATTCCAGATCACTTAATTGTGCTTATGAGGAACCTGAACATAGACCAAGAGGCAGTCCTTCAAACAGAACAAGGGGATATTGACTGATTTAAATTCGTAAAAGGTGTATGTCAGGGTTGTATCCTTTCACCATATTTAGTCAATCTGTATTCTGGGGAGATAGTCCAAGCAACTTGACTATATGAAGAAGAATGCAACATCAGGATTGTAGGAAAACTCATTAACAACTTCAGTGATGCAGTTGACACACCTTTGCTTGCTGAAAGGGAAGAGGACTTGAAGCACTTACTGATGAAGATCAAAGTCTATAACCTTCGGCATGGCTCACACCTCAACATAAAGAAAACAAAAAATCCTCACAATTGGACCAATCAAGCAACATTATGGTAAATGGACAAAATATTGAAGTTGTCAAAGATTTTATTCTACTTGGATCCACAATCAACATCCATGGAAACAGCAGTCAAGAAATCAAATGAAGCATTGCATTGGGCTAATCCACTGCAAAAGACCTCTTTAAAGTGTTAAAAAGCAAAGGTGTCACTTTGGGGACTAAAGCATGCTTGACCCAAGCCATGGTATTTTCAATTACCTCGTATGCATGCGAAAACTGGACAATGACTAAGGAAGACCAAAGAAGAATTGTTGCCTTTGAATTATGATGTTGCCAAAGAGTATTGAATATAACACGGACAGAAGAACAAGCAAACCATCTTGGAAGAAGTACAGCCAGAATGCTCTTCAGAAGAGAGGTTGGGGAAACTTCTTATCAGGTACTTTGGACATGTCATGAGGAGGAACCAATCCCTGGAGAAGAACATCAAGCTTGGTAGAGGATCAGTGAAAACACGAAGACCCTCGACTAGATGGATTGATACAGTGGCTGCAACAATGGGCAGAAACATAGCAAGGATTGTGAGGATGGTGCAGGACCGGGCATTGTTTCGTTCTGTTGTGCATAGGGTCCTCATGAGTAGGAACTGACTGGACGGCACCTAACAACAACATATATGGTAAATTATAATTATTGTTGTAGTACATTTTTGGGTTAAGTAAAAAAACATAACAAATAGTATATTTTTTTTACAAGAATTACATTTTGTATTGAAAGCAATGGCATGTGGATATCAATAATATATCTGTATATGTAAATGTATATGTGCATATATGTAATTAAACACACCACAATCCCAGATATCAAGGCCTCCAAATGTTTAAAGTTCTTATGATTTCTATGAGTTCCATAACTTCCATCCTCATGAATTGTCTGCTTTAAGGCTCAGGAACAGCATGGCAATCCCCATGCGAAGTTCAGTCCTTCATCAGTTCCCATAGGGAACCCACTTTAACTGAGTAGCTGTTGAGTTCATTAACTTTAGTGAAGAGTTTGCCTTTCACGACAAGGATTCAAATCACTCAATCTGTGACCTTCAGTTATCTTGCTGGTCACGCCATTCTTCTTCCTTCATTTTCACCACATCCCTACCGCTACACCCACCCCCACACTTTTTCCCCCAATTGACTTTTCTGCTCACACCTAAGCCTCTTGTGGAACAATTACATATGCTCAAACCCTTTTCAAGATATTGTATAGATTCTTAAAGGAATTATAGAAAAAAATGTTAACGGAAAACTAATTTCCAACTTTTTTTAAGTGTGGTATGTGTAAAGCTACTTTTTCTGCTCCCCTTTTTTCTTCTCCCTGGGACAAAAGAAATTAAAACACAATGAGATTAAGGCCATTGTAGGTGACAAATTTCATTTACTTTAAATGAATATTGTATTTCAAGAGGTGGTGGTGTTCTGAGGCTGAATTATTTTGTCTGATGTCTGATCCACCTCACATCACTCTGCTAATGATGCTAGTGATATTTTTAGACAATAAAAAAAAATTTAGGGGGCTATTATTCTTAGGCAGAGCAGTAGGCAAATGAATGAAGCTTTTCCTCATTAACATACGGACAGTGCTTCTGAAAGCTGTTGCAAACATGCAAATAGTAAGACCAGTAAATTCCTCCTTCCAAATTTGTGCTGAAGCCACAGGGTGGGATTAACATTTGCTTCAATTTTGGTTGCCAAAGATGGAAGAACAGAAGGTTATTTGAGTCAGCTTAAGCCTCCTAGGGTAATTTTGTACATGAAGGAGATGTATAACCAATTTCTGGTTTCCCAAGTTATGGTACTGTATTAATTTTGGTTGGGACACATTTTTCCCTAAATTCATGATGTTTATTTACATAAACATATTCTATTTTAAAATATAGAAACTTCCTTCACCTTGAGGTGATTTCTTAAAGGCAGATGTTTAAAAAAACAAAACCTGTTTCAGCTGTAGTTTTATAGATATGGCTTTCTAAAATGACATCATTTTTCTAGAGGTCAGTGTAACCAAATGTTTTTGATCTAGGACCGTTAGAAAACAAGAGATTGGAAACTGTAATTTTTTTAAACAACAATGTCACATATACTATCAAGCCTAATAGAGAAATAAATATTCCCTAACACGGTCTTGTTTTTTTTTTCTTTTTTGAAGAGTAATAAATGATCCTCTTATATTTGCATTTTATCTTCTGAGCAAAATGTTATGGCTTGTGGCCAGTGAGTGTCTTTTCGAAGGTGTCATTGTCAGAGCAAATTAATTCATGGCTCACTCTATGCTCTGTCAGCACCTATTGTTATCTTTTTTTCTTCATTGCTGTCATTCAGATTAATAACTAACCGGTGATATATGCTTACAGCTTTCTTCCCCTAGTCATTTGACTCAGAATCTCCTTTGCACAAGTAATTGTTCTTCAGCAAATTTAAATGTACTACAATATATCTATGTTTAGTTGAAAGTGCTGTAGGATCATTTCTCTTCCTGACTACTCTTATTAAAACTAATTTAATAGACCTCTTCATGTTGTAGGCTTGTGTATGCTAAACACTTCACTGCAGAATGAATCTGAGGTCTTAAAACCATTTTTGCCATAGTCTTCAACTAAAATTATTGTGACAGATTTTAAAATGAGATTTTAATAGAAATATTAAATCACCAGATGACATACACAATATATTCACTCTTCTTAAGTCTCATGTTTGTCTCTGAAAGTTGCTCTTGAATGCATAGTAGCTAAAGCGAAGGGCAGAAATGATGAAGTAAAAGAGCCGAACAGAAGATTTCAAAAGGCAGCTCAAAAAGACAAAGTAAAGTATTATAATGATGTGTGCAAAGACCTGGTGTTAGAAAACCAAAAGTGAAGAACATGCTCAGCATTTCTCAAGCTGAAAGAACTGAAGAAAAAATTCAAGCCTTGACTTACAATACTGAAAGATTCTAGGACCAAGATATTGTATGATGCGGGAAGCATCCACAGAAGATGGAAGGAATACACAGAGTCACTGAACCAAAAATAATTGGTCAACATTCAACCATTTCAGGAGGTACTATGTGATAAAGAACAGATGGTATTTAAGGAAGTAGTCTAAGCTGCACTGAAGGCATTGGCAGAAAAAGAAAACAAGGCTCCAGGAATTGACAGAATACCAACTGAGATGTTTCAACAAACGTATGCAGTGCTTGAAGTGCTCACTTGTTTATGCCAAGAAATTTGGAAAATAGCTACCTGGCCTATTGACTGAAAGAGATCCATATTTGTGCCTGTTCCAAAGAAAGGAGACCCAACAGAATGTAAACAATAACATTAATATCACATGCAAGTAAAATTTTACTGAAGATAATTCAAAAATTGTTGCAGTAGTACATCGACAGGCAACTGCCAGAGGTTCAAGGTAGATTCAGAAGAGGACGTAGAACAAGGGATGTCATTGCTGATGTCACATGAATCTTGGCTGAAAGAGAATACCAGAAAGATGTTTACCTGTGTTTTATTGACTATTCAAAGGCATTAAACTGTATGGATCATAACAAATTATGTATAATTGTGAAAAATGGGAATTCCAGAACATTTAAACCGTGTTCATGTGCTCAGACGAAACCTGTGCATAGACCAAGAGGCAGTCTTTCAAAAAGAGCAAGAGGATACTGTGTGGTTTAAAATCAGGAAAGGTGTTCATCTGGATTGTGTGCTTTCACCATACTTATTCAATCTGTATGCCAAGCAAATAATCTGAGAAGCTGGACTATATGAAGAAGAACATGGTATCAGGATTGGTGGAAGACTCATTAACAATCTTCAACATGCAGATGACACAACCTTGCTTATTGAAAGGAAAGTGAACTTGAAGCACTTGAAGATCAAGGCTACATGCAGCCTTCAGTGTGGATTACACTTCAAAGTAAAGAAATAAAAATCCTCACAACTGGACCAATAAGAACATCGTGATAAATGAATATTGAAGTTGCGAAGAATTTCATTTTACTTGGATCCACAATCAATGCCCAAGGAAGCAGTAGTCAAAAAATTAAACAATGTATTACACTTGGAAAATCTGCTGCAAAAGATCTCTTGAAAGTGTTGAAAAGCAAAAATGTCACTTTGAGAACTAAGGTGTGCGTGACCCAAGCCATGATATTTTCAATTGCCTCATATGCATGTGAAAGCTGGACAATGAGTAAGGAACACTGAAGAAGAATTGATACATTTGAATTATGGTGTTGGTGAAAAATACTGAAAATACCACGGACTTCCAGAAGAATGAACAAGTCTGTTTTGGAAGAAGTACAGCCAGAGTGCTCCGTGGAAGCAAGGATGGTGAGACTTCGTCTCATGTACTTTGGACATGTTATCAGGAAGGACTAGTCCCTGGAGAAGGACATCACGCTTGGTAAAGTAAAGGGTCAGAGAAAAAGAGGAGGACCTTCAATGAGATGGATTGGCACAGTGGTTTCAACAATGGGCTCAAACACAGCAACGATTGTTAGGATGGTGCACGACTGGACTGTCTTTATGTTGTGCACAGGCTCACTATGAATTGGAACCTACTGGAAGGCACCTAACAACATCAACAACATGAAAGTTTCTCAATTCTATGCATTATTCTTATCTTAGGTTATGTGATGAATTGGTCAATCTGAATCATTTTCAAAAATTATGACAGCAATCAGAAGTTGATCTTTATCCTTGTCACTGATAATTTTCATTTAAATGTGATTAAATTGAAGATGCTTATCAATGACAGAATTCTCTCAGTGGAGCTAAGGGACCAACAGAATGGAAGCTTTTTTCATTTTGTTTTTAATAATAAAAATAAGTGTTAATAACATTGAGAGCTTCTTGATATCCTTCTGAAGTTAGAGGGAACTTTATTCTAGTTAGATGCTGATCTTGAATAGCTTGGAAGAGAAAGCTCAGTTAATAATACACTAAGCATATTAATGATTCCCTCTTTAGGGAGTTACAATTATCGTCATCATCATTATTACTATTATCATTATCATTAAAATACAATACATGTATTTTCACCATACATAATATTATATATATTTGTGTATCTCCAGTAATGTTGGATTAATAAGTCAGGGTTTTTTTTTTTATATGAGCTTTTATTTGATTCATTAATTTATATTCTTAAGATTATTTTGGTTCTAAATTATGTAGAGGGCACTTTCAACTCTTAGATTTCTTATCTGTATTATGCACTCCAGTGTGTACTCCTTAATGGTATGTCCTTCATCCCTCCTCATGTAAATTTGACCTTACATTTTTATGGGTTAGGTCCTGAGCCTGTGGCCCACAGCTATTAGACTGTCCAGTGGCATATGAAAAGTACTACTATTAAAAAAATCTCTATACAACCTCAGAGAAGTTCTTTCTTGAGAATTTTGATTAGGACATAATGAGAGAACCTACAAAATACTACTGGAACATTAGGGAAGAGTAGCTAAGCCACAGTAACAGTGGTGTGCCAAAATTATAATTCATAAGTAAATTCTAGAAGTCTCCTTTAGGGAGCCCTGTATTCAGCTGCAGTCTTTATGAAGGCCAGTGAAAACCATTACCACTGTCTTCAAATTCTAGTGGGAGACCTGTCTATCTTTGATAATCTTTTCTGTGACTAAGAAGACTCTGACAAAAGAAAAATACAATAAAATAAAAGAAGTAAAACCCAACATAAAACTGCATTTTGAAATTTCACATCCAATTATTGTGTGATTCTTGGCAGCAAGACATTCTATGCTATCCTTCTTGACTACTAAATTGGATATGATATTAATTTTTAACTTTTTTTCTAATATTTGCATGAAAAATAAAATAAATTGAAAATATATTGAGCAAAGACATTAACATTAAACACAGAGTCCGTAAGACCTGTTTGTAAGATCCAATTAGTGGAAGTCGAGTGTAGTTTACAATGAAGTGACTACTTTGTCAGGCATTGTTATCAGCTATGTCTTAGCACAACTGCCAAAAAATAGGTGTTTTGGTCTCCGTATTGCTACAAATGAGAAAATATCCAATTAACATTCCAAGGAAATGTTTTTACTTCTGCCAAGAGATAAAACAAATGTATATTGCTGAAAATTATTTTTCAAGATATTTGTGATTCATTCTGTCTCTGTTTAAAGAGGGGAGAAATCACTTTATTAATTTGCTAATTCTAGCTTCTTCTGCTTCTCATAGTCATTATAATTTACCATTCTAGTGATTCTGATTAGGTTAGGTGGCTCCGAGCCAACAAGTTCTATGAGTTCCAATTCCTTCTAATCTCGGTTTGATTCCTTGGAAGTTAAGTAATGATCCTGCTGTGTATACTCCCTTATGGTATATTCAGAAAATGGTACATTCAGAAAATCAACCAATGTACTGCACTGAATTTTCAAATTTAATTCTGTTCTCCTTTATGTTTAATAGTTAAGAATTAGACTTGTGTAAAATGTAATCCTGGTTTGGAAGTGTCTTCAGTGACTTTTCAGATCTCCACTAACCAGATCTCATGAAGTTTTTCATCATGATATACAGACACATATTCATATTTTTTTTTTCAGTTCATGGAAGTTGACAGTATATGGACAAACCTAAGATGTCTAGTGAAACACGTGACTTTCTCATAATGTTATGAGGAGATTTATATCAGCGAATGTAAAACATTTAGAAATGTGCTTGACATTTAGGAAGTGTAAAATAAATGTTAACTATCATTATTATTCTTATATATTAATATGCATCATTGTTATGTTGACTTATATTAGCTAAACTTAGTGAAGGAAGATGGTTTGTTAAAATAAAAAGTCATATTTTATCAATGTCTGAATATTTTCCAGTGTTTTATGAAAGAAAAGCTTTCCATATAAATCTTCCATTTTTATCTCTTCACTAAAATGTCATTAAAGCCCTGCTCTGCTACTTAGAAACTGTGTGACTTTGAACCAGTTTTTAATTTCATTTAGTCTCCGTTACTTCATATGCAAATTCACATTGAAAGTAGGACCTACTAATAAGATTATTATGAGGACTACATGAAATGAGATAACACATGCACAGTGCTGAGTACTTTGCCTCTCACAGTAAAGGCTCCATAAGAATTTTCTTTTCCCAGATACACACTTGACTTGCTCTCTCACCTTCCCTTACACCCCACTTCCTGCTTCCTTGCTTTATTTTTCTCTATAACTTTTATTGTTTTCTAACATACTAGTTGTGTTAATTTTAATGGATTTGTTTTCTGTCTACTCTCAAAAATATCTGAGATCCATAATGACAGATTGTTGTCTGTTGTAATCCCTACCCCATCCTCACAACCTGGATTAGTGTCTGGTACATGGGAGATACTCAATAACTAGGCCCTAAATCAATGAGTAATGCTTCTTCTCTCTCTCTTTTTAATAATTTATTTTTGTTGCTGTTGTTGTTGAAAATATAAACAGCAGAATATATACCAATTCAACAATTTCTACATGTACATTTCAGTGACATTGATTACATTCTTCAAGTTGTGCAACCATTTTCACCCTCTTTTTTCGGAATTATTCCTCCCCCGTTAACATAAACTCACTGCCCCTTAAGTTTCCTAACTTTTCAAGTTGTTGTCAAATTGATCCCATATAGATAGTTCTTAAAAGAGCACAATACTTAAGGCAGACATTCTGTGCTAATTAAGCTAAACTATTGTTTGGTTTAAAGAAGACTTCAGGGGATATTTTGGGTTTAAGGTTTAAAGCTTAAAGATTATCTCAGAGCAATAGTTTTAGGGGTTCATCCAGCCTCAATAACCCCAGAAAAACTGGATTCCTTGAGAATTTTAAATTCTGTTCCATTCCCCCCACCCCCTCTTTTGATCAGGATTCTTCTATAGAATCTTTGATCAAAACGTTCAGTAACGGTAGCTAGGCACCATCCAGTTCTTTTGGTCTCCTGGTAAGGAGATAGTTGTTCACAGAGGCCAGTAGCCATGCATTCCATTTCCTCCTCCTATTCCTGACTCTCCTTCCTCTGTTGCTCCAGGTGAATAGGGACAAATGTTTGTAATTTGAAATAGGAGGTAGAATAGAAGCACTAAACATGGTAATAGGCCAGTCAATCGGGATGGCTCATGAAACCATGACCCTAAACCTCCAAACCAAGAAACCAAATCCCATGAGATATTTGGTTGCACAGAAACAGCCTCAGGAGCTGCTCTTTTCTTTTTTTTTTTACCTTTTTTAAAAATTCTTTACTTAAAAAAAAATTATAGATTCACACTAAGTTTCAAAAAAAAGTGTACAGAGTGATCCATTCACCCAATATTTCCCAGTGGTAACATCTTGCATAGCTATAGTACAATATCAAAACTAGAAAACTGATATTGGTACAATCCATATATCTTATTTAGATTTCAACAACTTACATGCACTCATTTCTAAGTGTGTACATGCATGTGTGTATGTATAGTTTTATGCAATTTTATCACTTGTGTGGATTTGTATAATCAACACCACAATCAAGTTACACAACTGTTCCATCACCGTTAGGTTCCCCTGGTTATTATTTTATAGCTTCACCCACTTCCTTCTCTCTCCATCCCTAACTCCTTGCGACCACTAATCCATCTCAATCTCTACATTTTGTTATTTTGATATTATATTGCCTTTTATTATCAGTATCACTATGATAACATCAGCAAATTATGCTCTGCAACATTATATGTAGTACATAAGGTGTATAAAAAAACAAAATAAATGGATGGTTATAAGTGCAGTTCATCATAACTTGAATACCTCCTAAGTTGGGACTACCTGTATTCTGTGGCAACTATATATATCACACAGCATTCACAAATTCAGTTAGTTACAGGTGTACAACTTATTGACATCAATTACATTAACCAGCTGTGCAACCCTTAGCCTTAATCTTAATGTGAATTTTCCATTACTGTAAACAGAAATTCAGTGCTCTACAAGCAATAACCTCCTCCCTTTCTCCTCCATCCCACGCTTGGTAATCACTAATAAACTTTGGTCTTTATACATTTGTCTGCTCTAGTCTTTTTATATGAGTGCATTTCATACAATATTTGTCCCTTTGTGATTGACTCATTTCACTCAGCATGAAGTCTTCAAGCTCCATCCATATTATCAAGACTTCATTTATCAAGATTTTATTTCTCTTACTGGCTGAGTAGTATTCCATTGTATGTATGTATCACATTTTGTATATCCATTAATCTATTGATGGAAATTCAGGTTGTTTCCACCTTTTGGCTATTGTGAATAGTGCTGCAATAAACATTGGTGCGCAAGTATCTCTGTGAGTCTCTGCTTTCAACTCGTTTTTGGATATACCTAGAAGTGGAATTTCTGGGTCATATGGTAATTCTATCCTTAGTTTTTTGAGAAACCATTACAGTGTTTTCCACAACATCTGCACCATTTTCTGTTCCCACCAGCAATGGATAAAAAACAAATAACAAAATGGCAATGTAAGTCCTTTCATGTTGGCAATAACAGTGAATGTAAATGGACTCAATGCTCCAGTGAAAAGGCAGAGAGTGGCAGAATGGAAAAGACAAAACAAAACATGATACAACTATATGCTGCTTACAAGAGATACACCTTAGACCCAAGGGTGAAAACAGGTTGAAAGTGAAAGGAGGGAGAAAGATATTCCATGCAAATAATAACCAAAAGAGAGCTAGGGTGACGATCTTAACAGACGAAGTAGATTTTAAGACAAAATCTATTAGAAGAGATAAAGATGGACATTATATACTGATAAAAGTGTCAATTCATCGAGAAGATTTAACAATCATAAATATATATGCACCCAACATCAGAGTACCTAAATATATAAAGCAAATGCTGATAAAATTGAAGGGAGACATAGATAGCCCTACAGTAATAGAGACTTCAATGCTTCTACTCTTTATTATTATTATTATTAAACAAATGGATGTTAGACTAACTTTATTTCTTTATATCTTTACTGTTATTAAAGTCATCCAAATTGCCTAATTATATAATCCAAAGTCCCAAATCTCTTTTCAAATCAAAACAGATTAGATAACTGAAAATGTTCCTATTAATATAGAAGTTAGTATAGGATGTGAGTTTTTGCCATTTTACATGTTTATGTAAACAATAAATGCTCAAGTACTTTCCTTATTTTTATCTGAGTCTTTTTTTTTTCGTTGTAGACTAACAGATGTTAAATACAGTATATGGCAGCAAATATGTATGCATGCTAAATATCTGCCACCATTTCTGCAGATACTAGAATTAAAATAGAGACAAAAAAACTCCCCCTTCTCACAGAGTTCACATTTTAGTGAGGGAGATACACAGTAAACAAATTTAAAAGAAAAAAAGATATAATGTCAAGAAGTTCTATGATGGTAAATGAAGTACTATAAAGCGAGAAGCAAGGATGAGGTACTGTTTTACATGAGTTATTCAAAAAAGGCCTCTCTGAAGATGTGACAGCTGAGCAGAGCCTTCAATAAAATGAAGAAGTTAGTCTTGTGAATATTTGCTTTCTGGGCAGAGGGATCAGAACATGTAGAGTTACTAAGGGAAGAACAAAATAGAGAACCTGAGAATATTAATAAGATTATTTTTAATATAATTAATTAAGAAAAATAAAATTGTACAGGCACTTAGGAGTTCAATTTGTAAAGCCTTACAGGCACTGATACAATTTTAATTTTATCTTAAGTATAGTAGAAAGTCAGAGAGAGGGTTTTAGATCAAGATATAAATCAGATTCATTAGTTGCTGTGAGTGGTAAAGATCTTAAGGGACAATGGTAAAAGCAAAAAGACCAGTAAGAAAGCTATTGTAGTAGTCTGGGTGACAGATGATTGGGGCTTGCAGGCCTGGACTGTACTGCTTATAGTTGAGATGACCAGAAGTGGTTTGATTTGTGATAAATTTTGAAGGTAGAGTTGAAAGAAGTGTCAAGTGCAAAGCAAATTCAAACTTAGGGAGAATTTTAATTCAGAAATAAAAGTGCAACGGGGACTATTGTAATACTGGGGTGGGGAATATTACAATAGGGAGAATGTTTTGAACATAAGATCAGCATGGTCATAATTTGAAGAAAAGTAAGTGTACATGGTTGATTTTTTTTCCAGCCATTTTACATTTTTGTAACCCAAAAGTTAACTATTATCATGGCTGAGGCTTTACCAGGTGAGCGTAAGGAAGATAATGACAAATGAACTTAGAGTGTATGAAACAGAGTGATTATATAGTAGTGACCTGTGGACTCTTAACAGGGTAAGGGGGATAAAGACAGAAGCAAGGCCAGTGAGAAAGCTAATTGACAGGAGGTTCAAGTAGAGTCAAGGAATTGCTGAAGAGCTAATCATAGAAGAAAGCTGAGATTCAGAAAATGAAATGATTACAATCTAAGTATTGGTGACAATGCCATTTTTGGTGTTGATAAGGTCTAGAGTAAAACTGGGTGGTTGAGGTTGGGTGGACAAATAGATTGTTGTGGTGAGGAGATTAAGGAACTAAGGAGCCAGGGTTTTGTGTTAAACAGCCCATGTGAATGTTAAAGTTCCAAAGAATGACAGGAATACGGAATATTTAGGAATATTTCATTTAACCATCATGGAGAGAAGTGTAATCTAATTTTCTATGCCTCAATTTCATTCTCTTATGCTGTTTTACTCTTCCTATTTACTAAATTCTTATTTTTATATGGTTTGATAATTTCCAAAATTACATTCATTTATTTGTTCCAAGTTTTACAACAAAAGTTTTCAGGGGATAGAGAACTAATATGCTAATTTTAGCAAAAAAAGAAATTTAAACCTATCTTAATTTATTTTTTTTTTAAAAATCTTTGTAGGATAACTGCTGAATAAAATACTATGGCTACAATATTTCTACTCTTTCATTTTTAGAATCATGTTATCTTTGATAAACGTCTTTTGCAACAGGGTGCTTAATCAGAGGAAAAACATGTAAATGCAGAGAGAGAATAAAATATTAATAGACAAGACAGTAAATTGGTGCTAATAATAGGCCCAAACAGACAACCTGAAAAGTAGAAGATGCTATAAAGAAAAGATTGTGTTAAAACGTTCTCAAGAAGACTGCTCAAGTGCCTGGCGATGTTGCCATTGTGCATCACTGCAGGGCAGATATCTTCATCTTAGTGAGAAAACACTATATTAATCTAATTAAATTATCTAATTAAATACATCTTCTCTGAATTCTGAAGTTATACTGCTGCCATTTTAACCACATTTACTTGTTTGTATCATAAATAGAAAACATAAGACTTTTGAAATGAAAATATTTATTCACAGAATGACCCCCACCCAATTCTTTTCCATTTCAGTAAGTGTACCATCCTTCACCTTTTTATTCCATACCTAAACCCAGGAATCATACTTAATATCTACATTTCATAGCTCTACACACAAAGCCTGATTCAAAATACACCCTGAGCAAAGGACACTTCACCAAAAAAGAGATTCAAGAGGCTAATAGACACATGAAGAAATGCTCACCGTCACTAGCCTTTAGAGAAATGCAAATCAAAATCACAATGAGATACCATCTCAACCTGGCATTACTGTCATGAGTCAAAAAAACAGAAAATAACAGATGTTGGAGAGGCTGCAGGGAGCTTGTAACTCTTATGCACTGCTGGTGGGAATGCAAAGAGGTAAGACCATTTTGGAAAATGATGTGATGCTTCCTTAAAAAGCTAGAAATAGAAATTCCATATGATCCAGCAATCCTTCTCCTAGGAATATATCCTAGAGAAATAAGAGTCGTCACAACAATAGACATATGCACACTCATGTTCATTGCAGCATTGTTCACAATAGCAAAAAGATAGAAACAACCTAGATGCCCATCAACAGATGAGTGGATAAACAAACTATGGTACATACACACAATGAATTACTATTCAATGATAAAGAACAATGATGTATCTGAAAAGCATCTCACTACATAGGTGAATCTGGAGGGCATTACGCTGAGTGAAATAAGTCAACCACGAAAGGATAAATATTGTATCAGACCACTACTATAAAAACTCATGAGAAGGTTTCCACACAAAAAGAAATGATCTTTGTTGGTTATGAGGGAGGGGAGAGGTGGGGATGGAAAAACACTAAATAGACAATAGAATAAGTAGTAACTTTGGTGAAGGGTAAGACAGTACACAATACTGGGGATGTCAGCACAACTTGTCCAAGGCAAGGTCATGGAAGCTCCATAGACACATCCAAACTCCCTGAAGGACTGAATTACTGGGCTGAGGGCTACAGGGACTATGGTCTTGGGGAACATCTAGCTCAACTGGTATAACGTAGTTTATAAAGAAAATGTTGTACATTCTACTTTGGTGTGTAGTGTCTGGGGTCTTATAAGCTTGTGAGTGGCTATCTAAGATACTCCACTGGTCTCACTCCTTTGGGAGCAAGGGAGAATGAAGAAAACCAAAGACACAAGGGCAAGATTAGTCCAACGGACTAACGGACCACAACTACTACAGCTTCCACCAGGCTGAGTCCAGAACAACTAGATGGTACCTGGCTACCAACACTGACTGCTCTGACAAGGATCACAATAGAGGGTCCCGGGCAGAGCAGGAGAAAAATATAGAACAAAATTTTAGCTCACAAAAGAAGATCAGACTTAACTGGCCTGACAGAGACTGGAGAAACCCTGAGAGTATGGCCCCCAGACACAATTTTAGCTCTGTAATGAAGTCACTCCTGAGAGTCACCCTTTAACCAAAGATTAGACAGGCCCATAAAACAAAAAGAGACTAAAGGGTCACCAACCTAGGGGTAAGGACTAGAAGGCAGGAGAGGACAGGAAAGCTGGTAATAGGGAACTCAAGGTCTAGAAGGGAGAGTGTTAATATGCTGTGGGGTTGGTAACCAATGTCACAAAACAGTATATGTACTAGCTGTTTAATGAGAAGCTTGTTTGTTCTGTAAACTTTCATCTAAAGTACAATAATAAAGAAAAAAAATAAAATATTAATATATATACATATACCCTGAATCAGTAAAATGCTATCCTTATTGCCACCATCCTAGGCCAGGTCCATATAATATAGATCGTGGATTTGTACAATAGCTTTTAACTAGTCTCCCTGCTTTCACATCTTTCTCACTTCAACACACTCATGACTGAATGAGCTTCTTAAAATGGAAATTTAATCATATGTCTCCCACATTTATACTTAGGAGCAAATTTAAATCATTACCCATGACCTTACTATGTTGCACAAGACCACATCTCTATAAACTTTACTCACAAAATTGCCCCTTGTCCATTAGTCTCCACTTCGGTAGGCTTTAAATAACTTGCAGAAACATAGCGTGGTTTGTGGTATTTTAAGGCTTCCTAGATTTTATTTCCTCTGGTAAAAATTCTTTCTTATCTTTATATTGTTTGATTGGATTTTTCTCATTTTTAAAATCTGCTCTGAAGTATTATCCTTTCCAAAAAGTCTCTTTCAGTACCCTATTTAAAGGATATTTCTTGTAAACATTGTTCTGTCTCTCATGCATAAAATAATAATAACAATAAAATCTATGAAGAAGAAAGTAAAATTTATCCACTGGTCATTGCCCAGATAAATATAATTGTTAATATCACTTCTATGCCCAATATTTTTTAAGAGAAGATAACCATAAAAAACAAAACTATATGACTTTAATGGTATATAATATTATATTGTCTGGACATATTGTCAGCTATTTACACACCCCTATATTTTTGAATATTTAATTGTTCTTCAAAATATTTAAATATTCTTCACTGCAAAGATAAAATAAAAATTAACATCAATCTATTTATAGCAATAGGAATTATTAAAATTAAAATATCTGTTTCAAAAGATATTAACATATGGTTGTGTTCTTAGTCATGTCTAGTCGACTCTGACTCATAGTGACCTTATGTATAGCAGAAGGAAACATAGCCTGGTCCTGTACCATCTTCATGACCATTACTATGTGTGAGTCCATTGTTTTGGCCACTGTATCAATCTTTATCACAGAGGGCTTTCCTCATCTTCTCTGAACCTCATCTCAAAATTTCCGTCAAGAACCGTTGTAACAATTTATATGATGAAAGTTACTATTTTCAAAAACTTCGGTAACAATAAACTTTAATCTTTGTTTAATATTTGAAAATGTAAAGAAGTTTTCAGTGTAATGTTCATCTCTTTAAATTTGCATAGTGGGTTACTGGGAAATGTGAACTTTTTTCAAAATGCTTACTGATCATTTCTATTTCTTCCTCAGTGAATTACTTTTTATCATCACTCCCCTCCCACTCTTACGTCCTTTGAAGCTTCATTTTAAGAAATACAAATCTTGAATTTAGGGGCCCTTAAACATCATCTTATACAATAACCTATCGTGTGTATTTTTCCCTCTGCTATATTATGAGCAAGTGTCTGTCAATTTGTCGTACTGTAGTTGCTTGTGTGTTGTGATGATGGAAGCTATGCCACCAATATTTCTAACACCAGTAAGGTCGCCAAGGGTGGACAGGTTTCAGTGTAACTTCCAGACTAAGACAGACTAGGAAGAAGGACACGGCAGTCTACTTCTGAAAAATTGGCCAGTGAAAACCTTATGAATAGCAGTGGAACATTTTCTGGTATAGTGCAGGAAGATGAGCCCCTCAGGTTGGAAGCCACTCAAAACATGGCTGGGGAAGAGCTACCTCCTCAAAGTAGAGTCGACCTTAACAATGTGGATGGAGTAAAGCTCTCAGGACTTTCATTTGCTCAAGCAAAGAAACAAACAAACAAGAAACCGTTTCTGTAAAGTCAATTCCGACTCATAGCGACCCTATAGGACAGAGTAGAGCTGCCCAATAGGGTTTCCAAGGAGCTCCTGTTGGATTCCAATTGCAGACTTTTTGGTAAGTAGCTGTAACTCTTAACCATTATGCCACTAGGGTTTAGGTGGCGCAATTCAAACGGAGAAGAAACAGCTGCAAACATCCATGAATAATCAGAGCATGGAATGTATGAAGTATGAATCTAGGAAAATTGGAAGTTGTCAAATATGAAATGGACTACATAAAGATCTTATGCTAGGCATTAGTGAGCTGAATTGGACTTGTATTGGCCATTTTGAATTAGACAATCTAAAAGTCTACTATCCTGGGATGACAAATTGAAGAGGAATGGCATCGCATTCTCTGTCAAAAAGAACATTTCAAGATCTATCCTGAAGTACAGCATTGAAAATATCTATACGCATGCAAGGAAGACTAGATAATATCGCTATTATTTGAATTTACATGCCAACCACTAATGCCAAAGATGAGGAAACTGAAGATTTTTACCACCTTCTGAAGTCTGAAGTTGATCAAGCATGCAATAAAATGCATTGATAATTACCGGTGAGTGGAATGGGAGTGTTGGAAACAAAGAAGAAAAATCGGTAGTTGGAAAATATGGTCCTGGTGATAGAAATGATGCCGGGGATTACATAATAGAATTTTTCAAGACCAACAACTTCTTCATTGCAAATACATTATTCACCAACATAAACGGCGACTATACAAGTGGACCTTGCCGGATGGAATACAAAGGAATCAAATTGACTACATTTGTGGAAAGAGACGATGGAAAAGCTCAATATCATCAGTCAGAACAAGGCCACAGGCTGATTGCAGAACAGACCATCAATTGCTCATACACAACTTCAAGTTAAAACTAAGAAAATTAGCACAAGTCCACGAGAACCAAGTACAACCTTGAGTATATCCCACCCAAATTTGCAGATCATGTCAAGAATAGATTTGACTCAATGAACGTGAATGACCAAAAAACAGATGAGTTATGGAATGACATCAAGGACATCATCCATGAAGAAAGCAAGAGATCATTAAAAAGACAGGAAAGAAAGAAAAGACCAAAATGGATGTCAGAAGGGACTCTGAAACTTGCTCTTGAACATAGAGTGGCTAAAGCAAAAGGAAGAAATGATGAAGTAAAAGAACTGAACACAAGATTTCAAAGGGTGGCTCGAGAAGACAAAGTAAAGCATTATAATGAAAAGTGCAAAGACCTGGAGCTGGAAAACCAAAAGGGAAGAAGGTGCTCAGCATTTCTCAAGCTGAAGGAAATGAAGAAAAAATTCAAGCCTTGAGTTGCAATAGTGAAGGATTCTACAGGAAAAATATTGATCTATGCAGGAAATATCAAAAGAAAATGGAAGGAATACACAGAGTCACTGTACCAAAAAGAATTGGTTAATGTTCAGACATTTCAGGAGGTAGCATATAATCAAGAACGAAAGGTACTGAAGGAAGGAGTCCAAGCTGCTCTGAAGGGAATGTCGAAAAACAAGGCTCCAGGAATTGATGGAATAACAATTGAGATATAGCACTGGAGGTGTTCAAGGGCTCACTCGTCTATGTCAAGAAATTTGGAAGACAGCTACCTGTCAATCAACTGGAAGAGATCCATATTTGTGCCCTTTCCAAAGAAAAGTGATCCAACAAATTGTGAAAATTACTGGACAATATCATTAATACCACACGCAAGTAAAATTTTGTTGAAGATTATTCAAAAGGGGTTGCAGCAGTACATCCACAGAGAACTGCCAGAAGTTGAAATCAGATTCAGAAGAGGAGGTGCGACGAGGTATATCATTGCTGATGTCAAATGGATCTTGGTTGAAAACACAGAATGCCAGAAAGATAGTTACCAGTGTTTTATCAATTATGTAAAGACATTCGACCGTGTGCATCATAAAAACATTATAGATAACCTTGTGAAGAATGGGAATTCCAGAACGTTTAATTGTGTGCATGAGGAACCTGTACATAGATCAAGAGGCAGTCATTTGAACAGAACAAGGGGATGCTGAATGGTTTAATGTCAAGAAGGGTATGTGTCAAGGTTGTATCATTTTACCATACCTATTCAATCTGTATGTTGAGTAAATAATCCAAGAAGCTGGACTATCTACAGAAGAAGGGCATCAGGATTGGAGGAAGATTCATTAACAACCTGAGATGTGCAGATGACACAACCTTGCTTGCTGAAGGTGAAGAGGACTTAAAGCACTTACTAATGAACATCAAAGACTACAGCCTTCAATATGTATTGCACCTCAACATAAAGAAAACAAAAATCCTCACAACTGAACCAATAAGCAACATCACGATAAACGGAGAAAAGATTGAAGTTGTCAAGGATTTCGTTTTACTTGGATCCACAATCAATGCCTGAGGAAGCAGCAGTCAAGAAATCAAACAATATGTTGCATTGGGCTAATCTGCTGCAAAAGACCTCTTTAAAGTGTTAAAAAACAAAGATGTTAATTTGAGGACTAGGGTGTACCTGACCCAAGCCATGGTATTTTCAATCACCTCATATGTATGTGAACGCTTCACAACGAATAAGGAAGACTGAAGAATTGATGCCTTTGAATCATGGTGTTGACAAAAAATATTGAATATACCCTGTACTGCCAGAAGAACGAAAAAATCTGTCTTGGAAGAAATACAGCTAGAGAGCTCCTTGGACGTAAGGATGGTGAGACCTTGTCTCACATACTTTAGACATGTTATCAGGAGGGACTAGTCCCTGAAGAAGGATATCATGCTTGGTAAAGGAGAGGGTCAGGGAAGAAGAAGAACATCCCTCATGAGATGGATTGACACAAGGGCTGCAACAATAGACTCAAAAATAGCCATTGTGAGGATGGCACAGGACTGGGCAGTGTTTCCTTCTGTTGTACACAGGGTCACTATGAGTCGGAACCACTCCATGCCATCTAACAACAATAACAACAATATTATGAGCAAATCATTATTCAAGGTTATATATCAGCATCAGGAAGGAAGAGGATAGGATATATTACTTCCCAAGGCTGGAAATTGCATTAAGTGGCAGGTCTACTATTTAAAATGTCTTTGTTTAATTGAAACTAGTTGTTCTCCTTTCAATAATGCTATTTCTCTCTTTGGAATGCCACACAATAGATCTTTTTCTTTTTTTTCTTTTGAGAACAATTTAATTACTTGAAGGCATGGCTCTATGCATGTATTCTCCTCCTATTACACAGCATCAGTACTTTCAGCCCTTGTTCATGTATCTTGGTTTACTGATTTCTCATAATTCTGATTTTCCTTCTAAGAATCTGGGTTTGAAAAGTAGTTCTTATTATATCTCAAATTAAATTTGAAATAGTAAAAAATAAGAAAAAGCTATGAGATTCTTTAAGAATCCTTCTATAATTTTGGTTGTTCAAAACATGCCATTTATTTGGGGGCATGAGCAGAATGAACACATTCATTGTAAAATAATAAGAAATGAAAACTTCCAAATTTCTCCTAAATGGATAATTCTGTAATAAACAGTGGGATAGAAAAGTGGAAAAGCTCACTTATCAAGTGTAAAGAAAAAAATAATAAAGCAGGTATAGATTATATGTAAATGCTTCTGAGCAAAGAAATTGACATAAGAAACATCTGCGTTCAAGTCACTTAAAAAATTGCAATGTGGGCAATTTACTACATTTTTGCAATTTGGACAATTTATTACATTTTTCTAAGGCTCAATCTATTTATGCATATAATAAGACTATGTTGAGCATTAAATAACTCACTCAATGCACTGTTTTCACGGAATAAGCAGTAATTGTTGAGTGGCTTTTATTATTGTAATATAGTCTATGTAGCAACAGTACCATACTATTTAAGATTTATGTAAAATGTTTTAGAATTACAGAATTTTATAAAATTATAGTTTGCAGAAATTAGACAATAAGATTTCAACAATCCATGTAGTTAAAAATAACAATCTAAACATAGATCTGAGTGCTATACAGGCATCCGAGAACAAAGGTTCTATACTGTCACTCAAATGCTGAGAACTAAGTGTCATAATATGGTTTTGTGCTGAATTCCATCTTGTTAAAAACATTAATTGAGTAAACATTTATTAAATAAATATTTACTGAATACATCTATAAGGCAGACATTGTGCCAAGCATGAGGCTGCAATAGTGAAGTAGACAGTTACTGTGTTTTTGAAAATCAAACATCCCCATTTTAACTAATTTTTTATTCTGAAATATTCTATTAGGATCTCATCTACGTTGCTTAAATTATTTTTAGTATTTTCTTTTCTTTTTACTTTCTGTGCTTTGTCTTGGGTTATACTCTTCCTTCTATATTTCTATTTAATTATTATCCTTTCATTCATATCTTTTAATTGAGCATACATTCATATTTCTAGAATTCTATGTGGTTTTTTTAATATTCATTTTTCTTATGGTCTCTTTTCCTAGTCGTGTCTTATATTTTTTAATCATTTTTTAACCCTTTAACATTAAAAAAATATTAATTTAAATCCACTTTAGTTTGTTGACCTATTTCTGATTTATAGTTTAAAACCATTGCATAAGACTAACATCTATTTAATTCTAATTGAATAAATATAATTATGTGTGAAAATAATTCATGACCGTGACTACAACAGTCAATTGCTATCTATCTTAGTCAGGGTTCTCTAAAGAAGCAAAACCAGTAAAGCATATAAATATATACAGACAGAGATTTATATCAAGGAATTTGCTCACACAGTTGTAGAGGCTGGAATGTCCCAAGTCTATGGGTCAGACTGGAGGCATCTCCTGATTTGTGTATTTACAGGGGCTTGCAAACCCAAGATTGGCAGGTCAGACAGCAGGGCTCTGGCTTACAGGCTGCAAAGACCTATGAATCTCAAGATTGGCAGGCAAGATGCAGGTAAACTGCTAGCTCAAGTCTCGAGAACCAGAGGTCAGACAAACAGGAGACAGCTTCAGGATCCAGAGACAGCAAAATCCCAAGAGACTTACCAGAAAGTCCACCTATATTGGATGTAGGCTATACCCCCAAAGAAACTTGCTTTCAACTGATTGGCTACACATAGAAGATCCCTTCATGGAGGTGATCACATTATATCAGATCTTTTCATGGAGGTGATTATATCATTATACGACTGTCAAACTATATCATAACTGCAAACCACTGAGAATCATGGCCCAGCCAAGTTGACACCCAACTTTAACAATCACACTAATACTTTCAAGATTCTATGACACTATATCTATGATTCTAGGCTGTAAACACTCTTGATCAGTTTGATTCTGCTCAGCAAATATCCTTGTGCCTCCTCACCTTTCCTAGGGCCCATGCAGGCAGGCTGGGCGTGCCATAAATCTCGACAATAGCCTGTATTAAGAATTGATCTGTTTAAGATAGTTTTCTCCCCCTCTTCATAAAACGTTCCTTTAATCCAGTTTTGAGGTTCTAATTAGAGGCTGGTCAGTTCCCCTTCTAAAACAGCTGATTAAATCCACTTTTCAATCATTCCTCTTTATTGAGCCCTCATACTTCTGTGCCCTCACACTATGCACCTGCCCTAATTGCCCTACAGTCAGAAACTCAACAATTAGGAACAGACCCTATGCCCTGAAGCTTCGGAATTATTCAAAATACCTAATCTCCAAGAAACCTCTGAAACCTAGCTAACCCCATCCTGCTTGCCATACATAAGCTGTCTCCTACTATTCCAGCTTGTTGTTACCATGTGCCTGGGTGCAACTCTCTGAGTAGCCCTGCCTCATCCCATGCTGTTTTCTCCCCCAGGGAACCGTGAGTATAGTAAAGCCTTTTAAATTCTCACAGTCTCTCTCTATTGATCTATGTCTGGTCTTACCATATCTTATCTAAGGTAAGATGATTAAAACAACCTGTGCCACTCCTGGGCCAAAATATTTAACAGCAGATTTGTGACATTCTCAAGATAGCTGATTTTTTTTTTTTTCCAAAGTAACCAGCAATATCTTGGATTGAAATTTTCAGACACCTGCCAAATTCGATTCCTGCGTGACTATAGAGGGAAGAGATTCTTCTGAATTCTATAAGCTTTAGTAAGAGAAATTAGACTGTATCATGCAAGATTATAATTTTTTCCACCACATAATATAATTTGTCTTGGTTAAGCAGAGAGATGCCAAGCAAATAGTTATTCTGCTTCTTTTTCCTTGCTGGAGACACTTACCTCCCATAACAGACACTGGAAATGCAAAAAAGCTTATTTCAGCAGCATCTTTTGAATTAGAGAGGTCACAGGACACAGTTCTAATCAAGGAAATATAATAAAATGTGTTTTGGGGTTTTTTGAGTCAGGGACTTGTAGGAAAGATTTTTCTTTGTGATAAAAACAGAAAAATGCATGAAGCAAAATCCTTTTTCCATCTTTTTGGGGATGACATTGTATGATATTATACTCGGAACTGCTAGTTTCCTGTGGCTGTGGAGGGAAAATTGCTCTTGAACGTTGAGTAGCTAAAGTGGAAGGAAGAAATGATGAAGTAAAAGAGCTGAGCAGAAGATTTCAAAGGAAGGCTTGAGTGGTAAAGTATTATAATGACATGTGCAAAGACCTGGAGATAGAAAATCAAAAGGGAAGAACATGCTCAGCATTTCTCAAGCTGAAAGAACTGAAGAAAAAACTCAAGCCTTGAGTTGCAACATTGAAGAATTCTATGGAGAAAATATTAAACCAAGCAGATAGCATCAAAAGAAGATGGAAGGAATACACAGAGTCAGTATACAAAATGAACTGGTAGACATTCAACCATTTCAGGTGGTAATGTATGATCAGGAACCGATTGTACTGAAGTAAGAAGTCCAAGCTTCACTGAAGACATTGACGAAAAACAAGGCTCCAGAAATGGACGGAATACCAATTAAGATGTTTCAACAAATGGATGTAGCACTGGAAGTGTTCACTTGTCTATGCCAAGAAATTTGGAAGACAGCTACCTGGACAATCGAATGGAAGAGATCCATATTTATGCCTATTCCTAAGAAAGGTGATCCAACTGAATGAAGAAATTATCGAAAAATATCATTAATATTAGACGCAAGTAAAATTTTGCCAAGATCATTTAAAAGCAGCTGCAGCAGTGCATCAACAGGAAACTATCAGAAATTCAAGCCGGATTCAGAAGAGGATGTGGAACAAGGGCTATCATTGCCAATGTCAGATGGATCCTGGCTGAAAGAAGAGAATACGAGAAAGATGTTTACCTGTGTTTTATTGACTATGCAAATGCACTGGATTGTATGGATCATAACAAATTATGGAAGACACTTCGAAGAATGGGAATTCCAGAACACTAAGCTGTGCTCATGTGGAACCTATACATAGACCAAGAGGCAGTCTTTGAACAGAACAAGGAGATACTGCATGGTTTAAAATCAGGAAAGGTGTGCTTAAGGGTTGTATCATTTCACCATACTTATTCAATCTGTACAGTGAGCAAATAATCTGAGAAGCTTGACTATATGAAGATCATGGTATTAGGATTGGTGGAAGACTCATTAACAACCTTCGACATGCAGATGACACAAACTTGCTTGCCGAAAGGAAAAAGAATGTGGTATCAGGATTGGAGGAAGACTAATTAACTTCCTCCTATAAGGTCACTACAAGTCAGAATTGACTCCACAGCATTGAGTGTGGAGCACTGGCGGTGCAGTGGTTAAGAGCTTTGGTGAGTTATGGCTGCTAACCAAAAGGTCAGCAGTTTGAATCCACTCCTGGGAAACCCTGTGGGGCAGTTCTACTCTGTCCTGTACAGTCACTATGAGTCAGAATCAACTCAATGGCAGTGTTTTGTTGTTGTTGTTATTTCTGTTATATGCAGGTGACACAATCTTGCTTGCTGAAATCAAAGAGGGCTTGAAGCAGTTACTGGTGGAGATCAAAGACTACAGCTTTCAGTATAGATTACACGTCATCATAAAGAAAACATAAATCCTCACAACTGGACCAATAAGCAACATCAGGATAAACGGAGAAAATATTGAAGTTGTCAAAGATTTCATTTTACTTGGATCCACAATCAACACCCATGGAAGGAGCAGTGAAGAAATCAAACAATGTATTTCTTTGGTGAAATCCACTGCAAAAGACATCTTTAAAGTGTTAAAAAGCAAAAACGTCACTTTGAAGACTAAGGTGCACCTGACTCAAGCCATGGTATTTTCAATTGTCTCATATGCATGTGAAAACTGGACAATGAATGAGGAAAACCTAAGAAGAATCAATGCCTTTGAATTATGGTGCTGGTGAAGAGTATTGAATATACATGAATTTCCAGAAGCACAAACAAATTTGTCTTGGAAGAAGTACAGCCAGAATGCTCCTTAGAAAGGAGGATGGCAAGACTTCATCAAACACACTTTGCCCATGTTATCAGGATAGACCAGTCTCTGGAGAAGGACATCATGCTTGGTAAAGTAGCGAGTCAGTGAAAAAGTGGAAGACTCTCAACAAGATGAATTAACACAGTGGTTGCAACAATAGTCTCAAGCATAGCAATGATTGTGAGGATGGCGCTGGACTGGGCAGATTTCTGTTCTGTTGTACATAGGGTTGCTATGAGTCAGAATCAACTTGACGGCACCTAACAACAACAACATTATGGATTTTTAACTCTTAGAGCCTACATAAACATATATATATATATATATATATATAATGTGATCAAAAAACACAATCTTTACAACAGTATAATTTCAATTACCATCACATTCATCTTTGAGTGATGTGTATTTTTGTCATGTATTTTAAGTCTTCATATATTTTAAACCTTACTATGCAATAATATTGTCATTTTAAACAGTCCCTAGTATTTTATACAGTAGTCCCCCTTTATCTGAGAGGACTATGTTCCAAGACCTCCTGTGGATACTTGAAACCTCAGATAGTATTGAAGCTTACGTATATTATGATTTGTCCTATACATACCTTATGCAAAAGTGCACGTTACAAATTTGGCACAGTAAGGAATTAACAACATTAATAATAAAATAGAATGATTATAACAATACACTGTAATAAAATTTATGTGAATGATGGAGCAGGACAGTGTGAGATTTCATCATGCTACATATTAATTTAACATTTTTGAAAGGTGGTTGACCTTGGGTAACTGAAACAGTGGAATTCAAAACTGCAGATATGGGGGGCTACTGTATAAGCTGCATGTTGACTCTTATTAATGCTCTTCATTTCTTTCTATATTTCCCACATGTCCATCTTTGATGATTTGTTTTTAACCTTGTAATGGACCGAATTTTGTCCCCCAAAAGTATGTGTTATAAATCTTAACCCCTTTATCTGTGGTTATGATCCTATTTAGGAATAATTTTTCTTCATTATGTTAATGAGGCAATATTACTATATGGTGTGTCTTGAGTCAAAGTCTTTTGAGAAATAAAAAGATCAGATTAGGCCTAGAGAAGCAAGTAGAGATAGAGGAAGATAGAAGCCATGTCCCATAACGATCACCAAAGAGCCAAGGAATAGTACCTGAGGAGACAAGACTGTCTCCCAGAGCCGACAGAGAAAGCCCTGCCCTAGAGCTGGAGCTGTGAATTCAGACTTCTAGCCTCCTAACTGTAAGAAAATAAATTTCTGTTTGTTAAAGTCACTCACTTGTGGTATTTCTGTTAAAGTAACACTAGATAACTAAGACAGAATTTGATACCTAGACGTGGGAGTGCTGCTGTAACAAATATCTGAAATGTGGAAGTGGTTTTAGAATTGAGTAAAGGGTAGAGGCTGGAGGAATTTTGATGTGCTTCTTATTAAGGCCGTAGATTGCCTTGGGAGCCCTGGTAGTACAGTGGTTAAGAGCTACGGTAAGCTACGGCTGCTAACAAAATGTTGACAGTTCAATCCACCATCCGGTACTTGAAAACTCTATGGAGTAGGTCTACTCCATCCTATAGGGTCACTATGAGGTGTAATTGACTTGATGGCAACGGGTTTTTAGACTGCCTTGAACAGACTGTTGGTAGATTTATGGCCGTTAAAGATGATTCTGACGAGGGCTCAGAAAGAATGGAGAACTGTGATGAGAGCTTCTATCAACATGAAAAGAATGTTGCTAGAAATGTGGACATTAAACATGCTTCTTGTGAGAGTTTAAAAGGAATTTATGAACATGTTTCTGGACACTGAGGGAAGGTGATGCTTTTTATGCAGTGGAAAGAGCTTATCTGAATTCTGTTTAAATGTTTGGTGCAAGGAGTAACTTGTATGTGATGAACCTGGATATTTAGCTAAAGAGGTTTCTAAGCAAGATCTTAGAGGGACCAAGTGCTTTCTCTAGACTACTTATAGTAAAACGGAAGAGGAAAGAGACGGACTTATAAGTGAACTATGCAAAATAAAATAAGAACTTAAAGATTTGGAAAATTATGTTGTACAAACTAAGGATATGTGCCCTAAAACTCTCACCAAGGGCTTGGTGATTCAATCTTTTGTTAAAGAGAGTAAGCCTGTAACTGATGGATCTAGCCAACCACCACAGCAGAAAATTCATCAGCTTAGACTGGAAAAGGAAACCCTAGTAGCGTAGCGGTTAAGCACTACGGCTGCTAACCAAAAGGTCGGCTGTACGAATCCAGCAGGTGCTCCTTGGAAACCCTATGGGGCAGCTCTATTCTATCCTATAGGGTCACTAAGAGTTGAAATCGACTCAATGGCAATGAGTTTAGACTGGAAAGGACAGAGACAGGATAAAAGGAAAGAAAGTTATCTGCCTCTTGGAATTCTACAGGCAGGAAACAGGCCCCAGGAGCTACATCTGTTGTCCTCCAAGAAAAGAAAAGGATCATCCCTGGAAAAGTCTGTAGATCATAACCATTCAAAGGAGCTTGGGAAGCAGTGCTGACTCAGTTTTCATGGGTGGAGCCATAGCTCCTAGATTTTAAAGAGACAGATCTACACCAACTACGTTTGGAGAGGGGGCTGAGATTCAGGGCCTGGAAGGCAGGGCTGAAGCCTAGGGCCAAGAGGCCATCACCTAGAATCCAGAGAGTGTGGTCAATACCCGGAGTCTGCCGGACAGGGGAATTGCCTACATGGTCTCAGAGAACAAAGGATTATTTTTTAAGTCTTGAGAGTTAATGTAGTTTGTTCTGTTGGGTGCCCTTTATCCTTTCTTTCCCTCCAATTTCTCTCATTTGAAATGGAAATGTCTACCTTGTGTCTGTTCCACTATTGTACTTTAGAAGCAGAAAACTTGTATTCTAGATTTCACAGGTTCACAGATGAAGAGAAACTTTGCCATAGGATGGAATACACCTAAAGTCTCACGCACATTTGATTTAGAGGATTCGGAAGATGAGATTTTGGACTTAGAGTTGATTTGACACTTTTGGAATGGTGCGATGGGGTGAATATATTTTGCAAGTAGGAAGAAAATAAATTGGGGAGGCAAAGGGTGAAATTTTGTGGAATGAATTGTGTCCCCCAAAAACATGTGTTGTAAATCCTAACCCCTTTACCTACAGTTAGGATCCCATTTGGGAATGGATTTTCTTTGTTATACTAATAAGGCAGTGTTAACTTTGGGTGTGTCTTGAGTCAACCTATTTTGAGATATAAAAGAGAAGATTAGGTATAGAGATGAAATTAGAAATGGGGGAAGATAGACTCCATGACACATGAAGATCACCAAGGAGCCAAAGAATAGAAGCTGAAGAGACAAGGACCTTCCTCCAGAGCTGACAGAAAGAGAAATCCTTCTCCTAGAGCCAGCACCTTAAATTCAGACTTTTAGCCGCTTTACTGTGAAAAAATAAATTTGTTTGTTAAAGCCACCCACTTGTGACATTTCTGTTAATAGCAGCACTAGATAACTGAAACAGTTATAATCCCATTTGGGAGTAAGGTTTTCTTTCTTATGTTAATGAGACAGTATTAGTGTAGGGTATGTCTTGAGTCAATCTCTTTTGAGACATAAAAGAGGCCTTTTAAGCAAGGAAGAGAAGAAGCAGAGAAGAGGAAAAGAGATGCCAAGCCACATGAAGATCTCCCAGGAGCAGAAGCTCAAAAGAGACAAAGACCTTCCCCTAGAGCCTAAAGAGAAAGAAAGCCTTCCTCTAGAGCCAGCTCCCTGAATTCAGACTTCTAGCCTCCTAAACTGTGAGAAAATACATTTCTGTTTTTTAAAGCCACTCACTTGCAGTATTTCTGTTATAGCAGCATTAAGTAACTAAGACAAGCCTAAACAATTTATTTTAGTGTTTCTTACAGTTCAGGTCTGATTATCTCAATTTTGTTTGTCTGAAAGTGCCCTTATTTAGCTTTCATTTTTCTGGAATTTATTTCTTGGTAAAGGAAAAGGGCTGTTTTTATTTTGTTTTGATTTTCTGGTTTTTTATGTTTTTCTTTTCTTTTTTTTTTTTTAAATGTGTATCAGCCTTTTAAAGATTCATTGTCATCTGGATTTCAAGGTATCTACTGAGAAATTAGTTGTTATTATTGTTATTATTACTATGATGTTGTATGACCCTTTCCTATGTGTTTTAGAATATTTTCTTCATCTTTGTTTTTTGACCGTTTAATTATTATATGTGGTTAAGAGCTATGGCTGCTAACCAAAAGGCTGGCAGTTCAAATCCACCAGGCACTCCTTGGAAACTCTTTGGGGGCAGTTCTACTCTGTCCTCTAGGGTCGCTGTGAGTCAGACTCGACTTGACAGCAACGGGTTTGGTTTCGTTGAGTTGGGGTCTATTGTTATTATTATATAGCCTGTTTGGGTTTCACTAAGCTTCCTGAAATTGTAAGTTGATATTTTTTGTAAATTTTGAAAATTTCTTGACATTGTATCTCAAAAACTGCACCTGTTTCCTTCTCTCTCTTCTCTTGTTCTCTGATACGAAGTACGTGTATGTTACTCTTTTTAAGAGTGTCCCGTAAGTGTGTGCTCAGTTCAGTTTTTGTCCACCCTCCTTTTTATTTTCTCTCTCTGTGTTTCAGTTTGGATAGTTCTTACTGACCTGTCTATGATTTCAGTGAACCTATGTCCTGCTAATTTCTATTAAATCGCAACGGAAGAAAGATGTGGCAGTCTGCTTCTGTAAATATTTAAAGCCTTGGAAACCCTGTGGGGTCACTGTGAGTCAGAATCGACTTGATGACAGTAGATTTAAAAAAAAAAAAACTTTTTTTAATTTCCCTGAAACTATAAGTTGATACCTTTTGTAAATTTTGAAAAATTCTTGGATATTATATTTCAAAAACTACATCTATTACATTCTCTCTCTTCTCTTATACTCTGATGTGAAATACATGCATGTTAAAGGGTAAAAATAACAGGTAGGGAACACAGCCATATGTTCTATTTGCTATTTAGGGTCACTTAAAGCTTCCCTGATTTCACTTTTCCCAACAGAGTCCTTTTACCTATGGTAATCCTGATCTTCCTCTAGTGTCCAGAATCCTATATTCTTCCACGGAGGAAAATAGCCACTGATATCAGTATGAACAATGGTCAGCTGAAACTGTCTCCATCTTAAGAGGAAGCAGAACTCCTCTTCACTTTCATGATGCCCATTTTTTCACATTGTAAAATCTCTGAAGATAGTATGAGTCTTAAATCAACAGCACTGTACAATTGCTGTTGTGCAAGTGTCAATCATAACATAATTATCATCTTCTATGAATGTGTGTGATGTATGAGCTTGATCATAGCTCTTCATACTTTTGACTCTTCAGTTGAGTTACATGCATTGTTATTATATATCTGTTGCATTTAATTGCTTTTCATATGTCTTGTAGGTGACAATATAAAACTACATTGAAATAGTAAGTCATTGTCATGCAGAAAGGCACTAGAACAGAGTACTGTAGTAGGCAATAACTATATTAGTGAAGCAGGTACTCATTATCAGAATATTACAATCTGATAATTTCCTTTAAAGCAACAACCAAGTAGTTAATGGAAATGAAAGAAGATATCCACAAGTAGAAGGAAATTTTGTTTCATTTTGTTATTGAGATATGTATAAAAATACTGCCTATTACACACGGAGCAAAGCAATTGAAGATAGGAGAATTGGCCAAATCCCACAGAAGAGATGAAAGACATTTTAAAGTAATGAGAGGCTAGTCACATAATGCTCAGGACCATTATTAAGACATGAATATCAAATTCTCAGAGACTTCTTGTGCCTTCAACAGAAAATGATTAAATTATGGATATATGTGAACTGCTGAGAAAAAGACGACATTACTTTAAAAATAGGTAAGTCTCTGCATCCAAATTTATAGACAAGGGGAATCACTGGCTTGGAAAAGTATTCTGAAAGAAAAACAAATACGGAGGAGGCTTTTAAGAAATGTTACATAATTAACAATTTTGATGAGTCAAAATATTGCATTGTATAGAAAAACTATTATTGATGACAATAGGTAGAAAATGATTTAGAAGAGTCACCTTCCGAATGTAAAAAATCTTAAAGACTTATTATATATGCACAAGATTTATACGTTAAAAATTGGTCAAAATTTATCTAAAAGTTCTTAATTCTAAGTATTAATAAATCATATTATTAAAGTTTAACTGACAGACATTTTTTCTCTTTGTATATAAAATAATGTTTCCTCTTAATAGATACGGTGTCTCAGAGTTGATTAAATACTGCTTTAACATTCATCATAAACAACAATTAACACTTCTGTGTCCCATGTCTGCAGCACCTAGATAAGAAACTCATTTTCCCCTTTGGTGAATGCCCCAAGCTCCAAGATGTGAGTTTCAAACATAGCTAACCAATAAAATCCCAGGGTGCATTGACCTCTCCCTGTCACATTTCCTGTGAAAACCACATTAAAGTGTTTGCTCACAGTCCTGCTCTATCTCTGCCTTGTGACCACCCTTCCCATATTCCCCCTGTGACCCTGCTGGGTGTGCCCTAGACACGAGGAACTGTGAATATAATAAATCTCTAAATGTTTGCAGCCTCCTCTCTTGAGTTAATGTTTGACCTTTCTATAACTTAAACATTACTATTATAACAAATTAAAATACAAGCACACTACTAGCCAATGGGTGATACATGGGCAAAAAATGATGACAAAGTTCACAGCAGTTACTTGTCTGGGGGGCCAAGTATGCAAATAATATTGTAATAAAAGTCATGATAAATTTTATTAATACAAATAACAGGTAACCAGGTTTGAGAAAGATATAATTCATGGTGAGAAAGTCTACCTTACATAAAACTTATGCAACAATAAGCCTCCCGATGAAATTTTAATTTCAGTTGAGTTGCAAAGAATAAAAATTAAAGTTATAGGAAGAGAGGAGTAGAGAGATATTTCCAGGAAAGGAAACCATATAGGTAAATGTCTCAATTTGGGAAAAGCTTACTATACTCAAAGAAATGAAATAAGATCTAGCTAGAGAAGAATTTGCCAAGGAGAGTTTCACATAATTAGTTTTGCAATAACAAAGATAAAAAGAGAGAGGGAATCAAACCATAAGAAAAGCATGGTAATGGATTCCCTTCAAAACTCAGGAGCACTTCAGCTAACACTCAAGGCAAAAAGGTCAGCGAAGACTAAAGTTCTCATCACTGAAGCTGATTTAAGTACAGAAACCATCTATTTGAATGCCACAAACAGCTGCCAAGGCAGTCTGGACTTGAGGGGCCAGATGCCAATGAGGACAGTTCATTGAGGTAAGCCCAGTTTTCTGCATGCTGCTCTTACTCTTGTACATTTGCTCTTTCTTCGATGAAGAAAAAACACTGATGAGAGGCAGGACAAGAAAGAACTTCCACGAGACAGAGAAGCCAGCATAGTCTAGGCAGTCCAAAAGGGAGACAGCAATGTGGTTTAGGGTTGTCAAGACAGCCGGATGTTGAAGGACCAAGACATTGGAAGTAAGGGACATAGAGAAGTAAGCCTGACATTCAGTTATTAGCTTTCTCCTTCAAAGATTTAGCTGATTGAGTTGCAAAAGGCAAAAACGTTAGAGTCCAGGATAGCTAGTATAGTTAGGATTTTGCTATTATAAGTATGAAAGTTATAGTTTGATTTCTAAGAAATATTTTCACATTTGGTTTAAGTATTTGCACATTTTTAATGTTTATCTAGAATTGAAGTTAGAAATTATATTTTTTTCAAAACCTTTGTTTTTAACCAACACGCTACCTTGCAATTTTAAGACTTCCTTTCTCTTCCTTCTTCTCCATCCTCTTCTTTTCTTTCCTTCCTTCCTTCCTTCCTTCCTTGTTTCTCTTCGTCATTTCTTGATTCTCCTTTCCTCCCTTTCGTTTTCACTCTCTCTGCCTGTGTCTCAGTCTCTTCCTTTTTAACAAGACTAACAAATTAGGAAATTCACTTTTGTAATCGTATTAATGAGCTGCAATCTCTTTGGTATTACTGATAAGCTGCAGTAACAATACTGAAAAAAGTGATTCAACTGTTTCTTACATAATATCTCAGATGTTCGTCTATTTTCCATATTTAATAAAAAGACATCAAATTCCTCTTCATTTTTTGTCAAGTGTCTTTTACCATTAACCTGCAGCATAAAGAAAGACCCAGAACTTTAAACGTAATAGTTCATCACTATCTCAATGATTTTTCTTGAAGTAATATATTGTCAATTCTTACAAATGCATTATTTGCAACAAATGTTAGTGTTTGTGTTTATTCTATATCTTATGTTATTTTTTGAAATTTCCTTAAATCTCTCATAGGATAAAGACACATTTTAAGAAGCTCAATATTTAATTTACTCATTTTATCAACACCCTCTCCCCTTGAAGAAAGTAAATTACTTGTAGGAAGAATGAATGGATTCTTTTCAGAAGTATTAATCAATGAAAAACCATCACTAGCTTACGTGGTTTACACCTCATTTTTACTTAACAACAATCAGTATAACTCAGCCTATTGTATCACAGCCAAAATATATTCAGACTTAAACAACCAAATTTTTCTTCAAACCAACAGTAAAAATACAGTACAGCCAATCTTCCAAATGTTTAAATTGTCCAAGAGTGTGCCGATAAAGCGTATTCTATTTTATCTGGCTAAGCTTGCTACCACCCATTATTCGAAGCAAGTGCCTAGATGTTACGTATGTTTAATTCATTTTTTTGGCATTATTTTAGTTGCACTGAAGCTGTTCTGTGAAGATAAACTTTGGACATCTTGACTTAAAATATGTTGCACCTGATTTTTGTATTACCTTTTATGCCTATAGAGATTTGCATTCATTATTATTGTAGAATGCCTACAGATTACCTTTGAATGTACAGCAGTGACACGTGCTTTTGATACATTCTGGGTATGAGATTTAATAGTCTTGTGAAGCTTAAATTGTATTAAACTTTTATTAACTAAGGATTTTCTCCATATAATAGAATAACTCAAAGCTCTGACAGCTAAAATGACTTAACAGAGATTAAATCTTCACATTAAGCTAAAAATAACGTCCGTATTTTGAGTTAAGAAAGTAATAAAGTGAATATAAACTTCCAGTAAATAATATTTCATATTTATTGTTTGGAGTTATGTTTACTTACATCACTTGTGGTTTAAAAGATACTTCATAAGGATTGCTTTTAAATATTAGCCTTATTTGAAAGTAGTTTTGGGTTATAAATTCTAATGTACTGTAAGCAACATAAACTAATTTTTACTTTTATTAAAGTATTTTTGAAAAATGTTTTGGTTCCTGAGGAAATGCTATTTGCATGTTTCAATAAAAATCAGATTACCATGTTTTCAAGACAAATCCTTTTTCGCAGTTACTAGCTTTTAAATAAACTAAGTCAAACATTGTCTCTCATATTCATTGACATTACTTCTCTGGGTGCATTTACTTTACTTAGATTCCAAACTATATGTGTGTAAGACCACAAGAACTTTGCAAAAGCTTAATGTGCTTAACTGGTTGATTAATCTCTGAAATTTCATGTTAAGATGGAATTTTACAAGATACCAGACTTACATATTTCTTATTAAGTGCCTGTTAGGAATCAGGTGATGGTATTTTGGTACTCATTTTGAGTCAGGAATTATGGACACTCAAGCATTTTACACATAATAAAATGATGAAGGAAGTGAAAGAAGCCAGACACAAAAGCCAATATATTGTATGCTTACATTTTTATGAAATGTGCAGAATAAGCAACTCCAAAGAGACAGAAAGTAGATTAGGGGACGGGGCGGGGAGGGGATGAGGAGTGAGTGCTTAATGGGTACAGGGATTCTATTTGGGATGATGAAAGTATTCTGGAAGTAGATAGTGGTAATGGGTGCACAAACAAGTGAATATGATAAAAATCACTAAATTATATACTTTAAATGGTGAATTGTATGGTATATAAATTATATTTCAATAAATAAACATAGAATACATAAATACAACCTAATTTGTAAATTCAAGGAATTCACAGTGTTCTGGGGGAAACAATTTCACACTGGATAATTGTAAGCCTCCCCCCTTGTCTCTAAGTCCCGTGGAGTCAGGAGTCATGACCGTAATATTCGTCACTGCATCCTCAGCACCCAACACAGTGGCGCCTAACAGTCTCTCAATAAATACGTGTTGAATAGGAAAAAAAAATCAAGGATCTGCTATGTGCTGAATATCTATCTGTCTATCTTCACAAGACATTAGCTGAAATGCTATATATATATATCTATATATATATATATCTTCACAAGTCATAGCCGAAGTGTGTGGATACTTCCTCTACTTTTTTTTTAAAATCATTGTGTTAAGCAACACTTTTTTTAGGAATCACAAGCATGGGTATTGAAATTAATAAAAGACATTCTTGTATATTGTCTTAGGCATCTAGTGCTGCTAAAACAGAAACACCACAAGTCGATGGCTTTAACAAAGAGAAATTAATTTTCTCACAGTCTAGTAGGCTACAGACCCAAATTCAGGGCATCAGCTCCAGGGGAAGGCTTTCTTTCTGTGTCAGCTCTGGGGGAAGGCCCTTGTGATCCATCAGTCTTCCCTTGGTCTGGGAGCATCTCAGGGCAGGAACCACAGGTCCAAAGGATGCACTCTGCTCCGGGTACTGATTTCTTGGTGGTATGAGGTTCCCATGAGTAGCTGCTCACTTCTCTCTTTTATATCTCAAAAGAGATTGGCTTAAAACACTATCTAATCTTGTAGACCTCGTCAGTATAACTGCCGCTAATCCATCTTATTACATCATAGTGATTGAATTTACAATACACAGGGAAATCACATTAGATGATAGAATGGTAGACAATCATACAATACTGGAATCATGACCTAGCCTAGTTGACAGATAGTTCTGGGGGACACAATTCAATCCATGACAGACATCTAGAGAAGAGAGAGAAGGCTTTTGAAGTAAAGTGGAGAGTAGGATTTCTAGGAAATTTGAATGGCCTCTGGGACCAGCTAATATAGTAAAATAATCAAAACCATATAAAAGTAGAGTTTAAGCTCTAAAGGAAGATATCCTTGCTGACTCACAAGATCCTGGTATGTGAAAGATGATAAATAAGTGGCATAAATAAATAAATTATTTTATTCTATTGCAATTGGTGTTCTAAGTAAGCAATAATTTAGCTTTGGGTCAAGTTAATAGCTGAATCAAGGCATGTCCCACAAAGATATCTTAAGCATTGGAATCTATCATTGTTCAACACAGAGGAGGATGCCCCAAAGGAATGTGACTGTGCAAAACACTGACACATGCCCCATTTTGGGGATGGAGCTGTGGAGACTAACAACGGAAGGTGAGTTTCATTCCTGCAGTAATGCAGTTGGCTTTCTAGTAGTGAAAGTAGTTCAATCCTTACTTCATACCCATAGACACAATTTCAACTCTGTTGCAGCTCAAATATTGCTGTTGCACTCCACTGGCTCATGAACAGTATTTGCCATTGACCAGTTGCGTAAATAATCATAGTTGTCCAGTGTCATAATGAGGGTAGGGGGGTCAGAGAGTACCATAAGAATGTATGGGCACATTTCTAGATAAAATTATTTGCATTTGATTTGAAAGCTAAGGTTGGGGACTAAGATAAGCTCATCTACACCGGTCAAACCCCAGTATCCTCATGACAGTGTAGTTGGAGTGAAGTTGTTCAATTCAAACTCCTGGGAGAAAGGGAAAATATCTGTGTTATGGCAGATTATGGACTCCCAAACTCTCCTAAGTAATGTATCACTGTCCACGAGGAAAACAGATCAATGTTCAAAATATTTCATCGTGCTTTTTTTGTGTGTGTGTGGTGCTGATGTTTTCTTTGTTCCCCTCAATCTCCTGTGCTGAATTCCTTTCGTTCGTGGATTTTTTTTTTCATTTCTTTCATTTTTGTAGATTTTGTATTCACTGAAACTATGTTTTTCTTCTTTATTTTGATTAGTAGGTTTGTTAACTTTCTTTGTGGTTACTTTGAAATTTACCCCTATCTTCCTAATGTTGAACCACTCTTTATTGCTTGGTATCACCTTGACTTCCTCTCCATTTGAAAATTCTGTACAAGCATTGTTAATTCCGTCTTTTATTGTTCTAACATTATTGTTTCCAGATAGATCTCTTGGGTTCCTTGTTGTAAAATTTTAGTTTTGTTTTATCCTTGAGAGTTCATTACCTAGGCTGGTATCTGGCTGATGGGGTCTTGCATGCTAGATTCAGGCTGTTGTCTGATGTTGCTGGTTCTCTAAACAAAGGACTCTCTTTAATAATTCTTATAAGTTTGGTTTAGTTTTTCACATATTCCCTTAATTTCTGTTTATCTGGAAATGTCCTAATTTCACCATCATGTCTGAGTGAGAGTTTTGCAGGGTATATTATTCTTGGTTGGCATTTTTTTTTCTTTCAAGATTTTATATATGTCATCCCATTGCCTTCTTGCCTGCATGTTTTCTGCAGAGTAATCAGAGTTTAGATTATTGTGTCCCCTCTGTATGTGACTTTTCATTTTTCTCAAGCTGCTCTCAGGATTCTTTCCTTATTTTTGGTTTTAGCAAGTGTGATTATGATATGTTTTGGTGATTTTCTTTTGAGGTTCTATCCTGTATGGGGTACATACATGAGCTTCTTGGATGGTCAGCTTTTCATCTTTCAAGATATTAGGGAAGTTTTCTGTCAACAAATCATCAATGATCCTCTCTGTGTTTTCCGTTTTCTCCCCCTTTTCTGGAATCCTGATCACACATAAATGTTTACTTTTGATTGTGTCCCACATTGTTCTCCGGGTTTCTTCATTTTTCTTTTCTTTCCTCAAGGTGGTATCCAAGAATTTGTCTTCAGTTATGCTGATTCTGTCTTCCATTGTTTCAAATTTGCTCCTAAAACCTTCTATGACACTGTCCATTTCAGAAATCTTGCTGTTTATCTTTCGGATTTCTAATTGCTGTTTTTGTATTTCTAGTTTTTTTTTTTTTATTTTGACATTTTGTTCCTGTATTATTTTCTTGAATTATTCCATTGTTTTGTCTATCTTTTCCATTATTTTGTTTGTATTTCCCATGATTTTGTCTATTTTTTCCTTACTTTTGTCTGTGTTTTCCTTTATCTCTTGGAGAACCTTGAATATTAGAGTTCTGAATTCCTTATCGTGTAGTTCCAGTGCCTTTTCTTCTACAAGAAGGTCATCTGGTGTTTTATTTTGGATGCTTTCTGGAACCATGCTGTCCTTTTTTTTTTTTTTTTTTTT
>NW_004443949.1:7869049-7923088 GCF_000243295.1 Trichechus manatus latirostris | reverse complement strand
TTTTTTTTTTTTGGTATGTTTTTATATTGTCTGCTGTCTTCAGAACATGCAGAAATTATTTTCTTTGTTTATTAATTGTAGATTTGTTTGTTTATACTGCTTCTTTGTTTTATTTGGTTATGTCTGGGTAGGTGGGCTGGGTTTTCTTTGTTGTTTGCTCGTCTGCAAGACAATACTTCTCATCACCTTGTCCAGGTGAGCGGGGCCTGTCACTCAGCTATGGTGCAGCAGGGTGGGACCAAGAGAGGGGGAGGGGTGAGGATGGATCATTTGCAAGTGTGGCTGACAGGGTGGGACCGGTGTGTAGTGCAGGGTGGGGGTGGGTGGTCCACACCTGTGTTTCTCAGGGGTGCAGTGCTCAGTGCATTGTGCCATTAGGCAGGAGGAAAGGGGAAGGATGTGATGTGTGGAGCTAAGTGGGTGTGGGAAAGAAGAGAGAGAAAAGAGAAAACCAGAAGCCAAAAACAAACAAAAAATAATGGTACTGAGGGAATCTGCCGGTGGTGTGGTGTGGACTCGACGAAGCCATGTGCTGGGGGCTTTCTAGCCTCTCAATGGGGCACAGCCTGTCAAGAAGGGGTGGGGTGGAGATGGTACACACAGCTAAGTGGGCAGGAGAAAGGAAAGGATGGAAGGGAGAGAGAGATAAGAAATCCAAACAGAGGAAAAAAGGCACACCAGGCCATGTGATTGGGAGAAAGAAACGGAAGGAATGTAGGGAGAGACAAGAAACTGACAAAAAAAAATGCCCAGTGGGAGCCCACCAGCGTGGTGGCATGGATCATGGAAACACCATGCCAGCAGCTCCCCAGCTGAGCAGTGTGTCACAGCCTGTCAAAAAAGCAGCAGAGACAGCATATGCATCCAGGTAGTTGGAAGAAAGGAAAGGAAGGAGGTGAGAAAGAGAGAAGAAACAAAAAGAAGTAAAAAAACAACAACAGAAAAAAAAATGGCACTGAAGGAAATGGCCAGTAGGGTGGGTGAGTTCAAGTGGCAAGCAGCTGGCTTCTCTCTGGCCAAGTGACTGCAGCTCACTGGAAAGTGGTGGAGGTCACACAAAAGGAAGAAGTGTAGTGGGTGGAAAAACATGTATCCCTACTTACCGGGTGCTCTGTCTCCTGCTGGGGGCTCCTTGAAGTTGCCTTCCTGTACTCCCTATCCACAGTTCTTGGTGGCTGAGAGGTCCAAGATGGCACATCTGTGCCACTTTAGCTGGTAGGGGACCTCCACTTCATTGCAGTCCTCATTCTCTGTTCTCAGTTTCTTATTCTATTCTGTGCTTGGTTGAGTTCTTTATCCCTTCATTTGATGCTTAGGGTTCCAGGATTGATGATTGTATCTGTTTTATTAATTTTTTGGGTCTTTGCTGTAGAGGGACTGTGTGGTGCTTCTGTCTATATTACCATGTTGGCTCTGCCAATGTCTTACTGTTCAAAATATTTTTAAAATGGTATAAGCAAGTCTGTTATGAAATAAAGGGGCAAATCCATTTCTTCCTGCAACAATGAAGAAGCAAGAATGGAACACACTTAGACTCTCTCAAGAAATCTGGAATTAAAACTCTTTACAAAATCTGTCATTTGGAACAGAAACCAGATAGATAGATAGATGGACTGATGGATGCTGTCTGTACCAGGAATCATCCCTCTATAACTAGGAAACAAAGTTACATTTCCTTCCATAAAAAACTAATAAATACCTGAGCTTCAGACAGACTCATTTCCAAAATTAATTATACCAGCAATTTGTACTCTTACAATTTCTAAGACTTTTCAAAAGTTTAGCCTCATGTGTTCACAAACAAATCTTTCAGGTTGTTCTCAGGTCTTCTCATTTTCCATAAAGTTGATGTTTTTGCTGTCAGCCAACAGTCAAATCACAGCAGCACTCTCTCCATAATTCCCACTTCTGTTTCCCCATTCTGAACTCAGAGGGGCCGCTGCTGTCTTGTATACAACCTCAACATAATCATGAACTGTTTTCTAATTCCCCAGAGCACAAACTGATACCAGAATATAACTTGTAATGAGTGTTTTCTTACAATTCAATGATAATGAAAGAGAGTGCAATAAAGACCAGTGGTTCTCTAACTTTGCATACATAAGAATCACCTATAAAGCTTATTAAAACAAAAATTCCTGGACCCCACTCTCAGCTATTTTGATTCAATAGTGCTAGGGTGACGCCTATGATATTGCATTTTTAATAAATGTCCATGTGACGATGCTTCCAGTCCTCAAATTTTACTCCGAGTAGCAAGGGCCTAGAGAACTACTGTCCAAAATGAGTCATAACCTAGTATCTCTTACAAGGCCATCTGGTTCCCTCACATTCATCTTCCCTTCATTTACAGGAGTAGACAAACTTACTGCCAAACTGGGAATCCTAGACAAAAGGAGGTCGATCCCTGGTCCTGAGAGCCCTCCTCCTACATCACACAACCCCCAGTTCCTTATCTATTACCCAATATTGTTTTTTTAGATGAAATCTAATAGAGTATGCAATTTTTGTCAATGGAAACCCACTATCAAAAGGATGTGGTCTATTCCTATGATCTAATAAGATAGCCACAGATATTTCATCATTGATACAATTTTTAATTGATTTATTTAACAAACAATTGTGTAGGATTTACCATATGCCTCTAAACACTATATGACGATTAATTAATTTAATCTTCATAAATGTGCTATGAGTAAACCCACTTTACAAATATTGAAACTGAAGTACAAAAGAGATTAAGTAAATCTCTCGAAGTCATACGTTGAGGCTTCGATCTGGTTCTAGAGCCCATACTCTTAGCTGTTACTTTACGTTGTCTCTACATTTTTTTTTCCTGCAACATCTCAATATCTATATTACTTATTCTTGTCCATGTTTATCTTGTTTCACTGGAAGATGATTGGTAAATTTGTGCAAATTTTGGAATGGTGATGGCAGAAGGTGCAAGGGCCAATCTAGAAGAGCATGAAGCAAGCCCACAAGCCCAGGCTGGATTTCCAAGTATCTTTGGAGCTGTGATGGTAAGGTGTTCTTTGAAGGGTCTATTGTGACAAGGGTCCATTGGAAAGAAAGGTAGATCTAAGCTTCAACAATAATTAGTTCCCACAAATGAATACATGTGAGGTCAGAAAATATAGTCTAATCTACTTCCTGTAAAAAAGGAGGAAACATGGTGGGGGTGGAGGAGTTAGGGGCATATAATCTGACAAAAAGTGATTATGAAGAACACTATTTACAAAGGATCCCTCTAGAATAGCAACACCGGGGGAAATCTGGAGATGCTACCGTAACCATAAATAGGGAAAAAGGAGGATGGAAAACCAATGAGTACAGGCAAAGCTGTTGGGAATTAAAGGCAGATCAGGACATGGAGGGTCTGGGCAGAAAAAGAGGGATGTGCCCGAGGGAATTTACTGAGATTTAGTTTAGCATTGTCCCATACATTTCACATTGTCTGCACGATGATATCTTGCAATGGTGTTTTGTTTTGTTCTATTCTGTTTTGATTATCATCTGGGTGTGGCGGGAAGAAGAAGAAAAAAAGACTCTTGAGCTGTTACAGAAGAAAACAAAAAAAGGATACTGACCTTTCTTTCACCACTACTCCTGTATCTCTGGCATGTTTGTGTTTCCTATTTCTGGACTGCATGCTATACTTCAGACTTACTGCGTTTGCTTTTTTATATATGTACCATTGACTGCTCAGCTCAATTTTATCTCCAGATTTCATCTTCAGCTCCGTTTACTGCTATAATTGTTATCTCCCCCTCCCCTGCACAAAACCTTGCCATTTATTCTGTGGCTGGTCTTGGCTTGGCAATTCTTCATTTCTTAGTCTTTCTCTCAACATTCATGTCACTAAAGAAAAATGTATGGATGATTGATCCAATAAACTGAAACACTGATTATTTGAAACACAGGAGTTCAAATTAGCTCTTGTCTCCCAAGTTCAGCCTTAGCAAAGCAAGGACAACAAAGCTGACAAGAATATGACATTTAATAATTGAAACAGTGATAACTTAAGATGGTATTTTCTTCTTGCATTCTTTCCATATTTATGCCTATATTATAGTTCTATTCTCTAGTTCCTACTACTATATTGCTATCAAATTGCTCTACTCCTATTCCATACTACATTTATTAAATCTATAACCACTCCTTCACATTTTTTCTGCAATGTATATCACAACGTACTCACCATAAAATGACAGTGGAGGAGTCTGACTTGGATAACTTTGGCTTTTTTTAAAACGGCATACATCAAGCCATTCAAAGGAAAGCTCATGACCACAGGTCTTTTTCTTGCTTTCTACTTTATATGCAGGCATGATGTGTAGAGTTACCCTGTGATGTCTTGTGTCAAATGTGAAGACGACAACTAAGGATGGCAGAGCTGAAAGATAGAAATAGACTAGTCCTTGATGATATCTTGGAGCTTTTGAACGAATGGTAGAATAATCCATTTCAAAAGTCCTGTTTACACAGCCAATAAATGCCTCATGATGATGTAATTCACTGCTAATTAGGTTTTCTATTACTTGTAGTCCAAACAAGTTTTATCTGATAAAGTTAAAAACATATCCTGTTACTTGGTAAGGCATTAAGCAAATCTGAATAAGCCATGAAATAGCCAGAGAAGATGTGCAGTGGCAGTGGTGGTGGTTTTATCTGCAGCATAACTAATACCTCCAATACTTACCTAACCCACAGGGTTAGTGAGGGGCTTATTAGTGTTGAGTAAAAAAGACAGAAATGACTCTAGGCATTTCATGAGTGAGGGATTTATGGCAGGGAATCAGAAGCTTAGAACGACAAAGGGAAGTACGAGGGAGTAAAGATCAGGGAAAACTGCCCCTGGCTTTCAGGAAATCAAGAATTCCCATCACTCTGTTTTTCCACTGCTTTATACCAATAGACAAGAGGCCCTTATCGTCTTCCATTTTTAAGCATCGATTCTATTACCTTTAATCCCCCAGCTAGTACAATAATCTTTTTTCTTGCCTGGTTCAGTATCCTAAGGATTTCTCAAGTGGCAAATAACAATTTAAAATTCCAGTTCAAAGGAATAATAGTGGTGAATCTAAGGAAACACACAACATGTAGAATCTAAAATTCCAAACCAGTGAAACCCAAGTTGTAGCACATTAAGCAACAATTTTTGCCTAAGGGCAACCTTGAAAGGAGCCACTCCTGCTTTCACCCCTTGATTCGTTTACCAGGTGTTCTGGCTACAGGAGAAAGAACATCATATATTGTACATAAATTCTAAGCATAAAAAGCTACAGAGTAAACCAACATAATGTCCCTTGGGACCATGAGATAGTCAAGGTTCCTAGATTATGACAGATTGTCAGGGAGTTGCTATAACTTTAGGTGCCAGGGACTATATTGATTTGTTCCAGTAAGGAGACCACTAACTGATTAACTTTATCTTCATTTATCCTCAAAGTCTAAGATTCACTTTTATAAAAATGAGCCAAATAAGTGAGTCAAAAGAGGATGAAATATAAATCCCCATATACACACATCTTTGTTGTAAACATTATAAAATATAATACAAATATTACAGAACAGTACGTCTTTATAATCAAGATTCAGGCAAAGAGGGAGAATTTATAGCACTCCATATGTCTTCTATGTGTCCTACCAAAGTTTACCAATGCTTTGACTTTTATAGAAATAACTTTAATTGCTTTTGGAGTTTTCCTTCTTAATATGACTCTAGGAATTATAGCTTAGTTTTTTCTTCTTATTATTTTTTAATTTTACTATAACAATTTCTCTTGGTTGGTGATTGTACAGAATTTTTTTTTTCATTTTTATTTTCATTCTGTGTGTATCCTTATGTTTGAGCTGTGCATGTAGTTGGAAATATATTTCCAATCCAAAAATGTTGTCTGCTTACAGGGCATTTAACTCACCTCTTTTTTTTCTTTTTTTTTAATGTACTGATGTACTGGCATTCATCGTATCTGAACGCTTAGCTGCTTAATTTAAATAATAAGTGGTGAGAGTTCAGATGGTGAGGATTCAGTTAACAAGAGAGATCTCAAAGTTATGTCTAAATGTATTAGTATCTGATATGGATTGAATTGTGTCCCCCAAAAATGTGTGTCAACTTGGCTAGGCCATGATTCCCAGTATTGTGTGATTGTCCTCCATTTTGTCATCTGATGTGATTATCCTATGTGTTGTAAAGACTAGCCTCAATGATGTTAATGAGGCAAGATTAGAGGCATTTATGTTAATGAGGCAGGACTCAATCGACATGATTGGGTTGTGTCTTGAGTCAATCTCTTTTAAGTTATGAAAGAGAGAATTGAGCAGAGAGAGGGACCTCATTCCACCAAGAAAGAAGCGCCAGGAGCAGAGCATGCCCTTTGGACCCGGGGTCCCAGCACTGAGAATCCCCTAGACCAGAGGAAGATTGATGACAAAGACCTTCCCCCAGAGCCAACAGAGAGAGAAAGCTTTCCGCTGGAGCTGGTACCCTGAATTCGGACTTCTAGCTCCTAGACAACAACACACTGTGAGAGAATAAATTTATGCTTTACTTATATTTCTCTTACAGCAGTGCTAGATAACTAAGACTGTATCCTAAGTTTTTATAACAAGACTTTGAATACCAAGGGACTGTTCCCTCCTGATGACATGTCCAAAGTATGTGAGACGCAATCTCATCATCCTTGCTTTCAATGAGCATTCCAGCTATACTTCTTCCAGGACAGATTTGTTCATTCTTCTGACAGTTCACAGTATATTCAATATTCTTTGCCAACACCACAGTTCAAAGTCATCAATTCTTCTTCAGTCTTCCTTATTCACTGTCCAGCTTTCACATGCATATGAGGTGATTGAAAATACCACGGCTTGGGTCAGGCGCACTTTAGTCCTTAAAGTGTCATCTTTGCTTTTTTTATACTCTAAAGAGATCCTTTGCAGCAGATTTGCCCAATGCAATACACCGTTTGATTTCCTGACTAGATTCATACTTCGTACATTCCACGTCTCAATTATTTAATGGATGTTTGCAGCTGTTTCTTCTCATTTTGAGTCGTGCCACATCAGCAGAAGAAGATCCCAAAAGCTGGACTCCGTCCATGTCATTAAGATCAACTCTAATTTGAGGAGGCAGCTCTTCCCCAGTGGTATTTACAGTGTCTTCCAACCTGAAGGGCTCATCTTCTAACACTGTATCAGACAATTTTCTGCTGCTATTCATAAGGTTTTTGCTAGCTAATTTTTTCAGAAGTAGACTGCCAGATCCTTCTTCCTAGTCTGTCTTAGTCTGGAAGCTCCACTGAAACCTGTCTACCAAAGGTGACCCTAATAGTATTTGAAATACCCGCCGCAAAGCTTCCATTATCACAGCAACATGCAAGCCACCACAGTACGACAAACAGACACCTGGTGGAGCATTTCTATTTGATAATTAAAAAATCAAAAATTCTATTAGTTACCCTGGAAAAAGGAATATATGTGATTTTTCACTTAAAAATGATAGTATGAATTTTATTTCAACTTCTTACTAGGCAGAGCAAAATCAAAACAACTTATCTGTGTTTACACTGCTCCTAACTTATGCATATTTTTTGTTTGTATTACTGTAGATAATTGAAAGTTGTTTATACCTGGGTGATTCACAACCCTTGGAAGATATAACACATTTGAAGCAACCCGGAAGTATCCTTTATATGCTGTCCCAGTTAATCCTGTCAGTGATGTGCTAAAAAAACTACTTTTTGCTCTCAAGATTGGAGGTAAGAACACCCTCTTTTATGGTATCTGCAAGCTTTTAACCACTGCGCCGCCAGGGCTCCATGCCAATTTCTGTAGTGTCAATCCTCCCATCTTAGTGGATTTCAATCTGCAAAACTGACGTCTTTGGACTAAAGCTGGAAAGAGTTGTAAAGAATCAGCTCTTGTGTGCCAGGACTAGCTGGCTCCAGCATGCCACTGATTTGCACCCCAGAAGACATCAATGTTCTGATATGGTTTATCTTTGACTGGTTTTTCCTATTCTAGAATATCATATAAATTGAATCACACAGTGTAAAATCTCTGAGACCAGTTCTCTTACTCATCAACATGTTTTAGAGAGTCATCTATATCTTTTCTCTGTTATGTGGATATTCTGCAATTTGTTCAATTATTTTCCTATTGGGGAACATTTGCATTGTTTCCAGTATGGGACTACTGTGAGTAAAACTGCTACAAATACTGTTGAACAAACAGTTTTTGTATATATATATTTTCTTTTTCTAGAGTGCATTTCTAGAAGTGGAATTTCTGGGTGTTAGGTTAAGTTTAGTTTATTTTTATCTTTATGACAAACTCGTAGCAATTTTCACTAGGGGTTTATTATTTTGCACCTCCCTGTCTGCAATACATGAGTCCCAGCTGATCTACACCTTTGCCAATGTTGTGTGTTGAAAATCCTTTTAATTTTACTATTCTTTTGGTTGTGAATTAGTATAGCATTATGGTTTTAATTTGCATTCCCCAGCTGACTAGCAATGTTGAGCACTTTTTCATGTGCTTATTGGACCTTTCATGTATTGGACCATTCATAGACATGCTTTGAAAGTAACTGTTCAAGACTGCTGTCCATTGTAAATTTTTTATTAGATTTTTTGATTTATCACTTTTGCTTTGATTAGTCTCGCCAAAGGTTTATGAATTAAACTGCTCCTTCAAAACCTAACTTTTTGCTAATTACTTTCGTTGTTGTTTTTCTATCATTTGTTTTTCTGGTTCATTAATTTCCAGTCTTACTGTTATAATCACCAACTTTCCACTGACTTTTGTTTAATACGCTCATCTTTGTCTAACTTCTTTAAAAAAACCTGGGTCATTATTTTTAAATCTTTCTTCTTTTCTAATATAACCATATAAAGCTATAAATTTATTTTTAAGTGTTTCTTTAGTTGCTTCCACACATTACAGTAGATTTTGCTTTCATATTCTGTTCAAAATATTTTCTAATTCTCATTGCAATTTTTTCTTTGATTCATGGGTGATTTAAGATTTTACTGCTTACTTTCCGATTATTTGAAGATTTCCCATATACCATTACAAAAATTCTAATGCACTTTTAACATAATCAGGGTGTATACTCTTTAGATTTGCAAACTTTTGAATATATTGGTGTTGTTTTATGACTCATCATTTGATCCATCTCGGTGATTTTCCCATGTGAACTTGAAAATTATGTGCATTTTGCCATTTTTGAGTGGTGTTTGAAAAATTCAAATAGGTCAAGTTGGATGATAGCACTGTTCATGCCCTCTATAGCTTACTGATTTTGTGTCTACTATTACTATCACCAAGATAAGCGTGGTGATACCTGCAGCGAGTACTATGGATTTGTCTAGTGCTCCTTAGTTTTGTCTGTTTTTGCTTCACGTGTTTTGAAACTACATCCCTTATTATGTCCATATCGGTTATTATCGTATGATAATTAGTTTGATTTATGGCTTAAATGATTACTCTAGCGAAGTAAGTAGAATAACAACAACAACAACAAAACCTGTTGCTGTCGAGTTGATTCCAGCTCATAGCGACCCGACAGGACAGAGTAGAGCTGACACATATGGTTTCCAAAGCTGTACATCTTCAGGGAAAGAGACTGCCCTATCTTTCTCTCACGGAGAGCCTAGTGGGTTCAAACCGCCAACCTCTCAGCAGACAAGGGCTTAACCACTGTGCCACCATAGCTCCTATGGTAGGCAGAATACTGGCCCCCTAAAAATGTCCAGGAGGCATTGGTGGTTCAGTGGTAGAATTCTTGCCTTCCATGCAGGAGACCCAGGTTTGGTTCCTGGCTAATGCACCTCATGCATATCCACCACCCATTTATCAGTGGTGGTCTGTGTATTGCTGTGGTGCTGAACAGTTTTCAACAGAGCTTCTAGACTAAGACAGACAAGCAAGAAAGGCCTGGTGTTCTTCCAAAATCAGCCAATGAAACCCTGTGGATCACAATGATCTGACCCATAACAATCATAGGGATGGCACTAGAACTGGCAGCTCTTTGTTCTGTTGTGCATGTGGTCACCATGAGTCTGGGCTGACTCCAGGGTAGCTAACTATAATAAAGATGACCATGCCTAATGTCAGAACCTGTGAGTATGTTGACTTACACAGTAAAAGAAATTTTGCAAATGTGATTAAGAGAAAGAACCTGGAAATGGGGAGATTATCCTGGGTTATTCTGATGGGCCCAGTCTGTCCACATGAATCCTTAATATCAGAGAAACTTTCCTAGCTGGACTAGAGAAAGAACAGCAACAGTGAAGGTGAAATCAGAGAGATGTGGGTTGAGAATGACTCACTCTGCCTTTGCTGGCTTTGAAGATTTAGGAAAGGGGCTATGAGCCAAAGGATGTGGCAGCTTCTAGAAGTTGGGAATGGCCCTCAGATGACAGCCAGAAAGGAAACAGAGCTCTCAGTCTTACAAGGAACCAGAAGGAACTGCATTCTGCCAACAACTTGAATGAGCAGGCAATGAATTTTCCCCTAGAAAAAACACAGCCTGCATACACTTTTATTTTAGTCTGATGACACCTGTGCTGAACTTCTAATTTACAGAAAAGTTAGACAATAAATGTGTGCTGTTTTAAGCCATAAATTTGTCATTTGTCATTGGAGCAATGGAAAACTAATACATCTAACATTTACAACATTCATTTTTAACTTATTACAGTTTACTTTCAAATAATATTATAGTGCTTTATATATAAAACAAGAAACTCTGTTTTTCCTCCTTCCAACCTTGTGCTATTGTTGTCATATATTTTACTTCAATATGTTTGAAACCAATAATACATATTTAATATTTCATTTCTCTTACATCCTTTTTCTCACTTTTATTTGTTTTTGATAGTTTCAAGTAACTTTTTCAAGTTCAGTGTTCTTTTATATTTCTAATATGTTCCTAAGTCCTTGCAGTGAATTTATAATTTCAGATATAGTAGCTTTTATTTTAGAAGTCCTGTTTGGTTCTTTTAAAATATAATTTCCATTTTTCTTTGATAATCTTTCTTTGTTCTTTCATTTTTGTCTTTATATTATTGAACACATTTAATATAGATGTTAGAATAGTTGAAAGTCCTGGTCTGCTAATTCTATTTTCTCTGTCATTTCTTAGTTTTTTCCTATTACCTGATTTTTATTTTTATTTTTCTGTTTAGGATCATAATGTCTTGCTTCTTTTCACTGACAATAATTTATGATTGTGCAGGACACTATGGACATTATACTGTTGAATGTCTAGATTTTATTGTCTTTCTTCATGGAGTGTTGACTTTTGTTTCAGTAGGTGGCTAATGTACATTTGCATTAGATTGGTCCTTTGAGGCAAAAAAAGTTGTTCATACGTGTCTTGAGTATCCCTTAACCTAGATTAGGTATATGCAAAAAGCATAGCCTAAAGATAAGAATCAGGCTAAGAAAAGTCACAGCTACAAAACACAAAGCAAAATTATTTCATAAAGAAAAGAAAGGATGATGTAGAGGGTGGGAGTAAGGACACAGATGGCAGAGCCATGGAAAATCATTTCTAGGCAACAGATCTGAGCCCTACTTACGGAACTGGCATATGCCCTGGGATGCAGTTCAGAATTGCAGGTGTGAGCCACCCATTTTCTTTCTTTTTGAGTGGGACTGTCACTACTCTCAGAAACCCTGGTGGAGTAGTGGTTAAGGGTTCAGCTGCTAACCAAAAGGTTGAGAGTTCAAATCCAACAGCCGCTCTTTGGGGGCAGTTCTACTCTGTCCTGTAGGGTCGCTATGGGTCCGAATCGCCTCGACAGCAGTGGGTTGTTTTGCTCTTTTTTGGTCATTACTCTCAATTTCAGGATGATGTTTCCATTTCAAAATTAACATTGTATGACTTTTTCTTAGCTTTTTTTATATTCCTTATTAACTATCTTCATGGTATTCCCCCATGCGTCTGTCGGTTTGTCCTGCTGTGGGGGCTTGCTTATTGCTGTGATCCTGTAAGCTATGCTACCAGTATTCAAATACCAGCAGGGTCACCAATGGCTGACAGGTTTCAGCTGAGCTTCCAGACTAAGATAGACTAGTAAGAAGGACCTGGCGGTCTACTTCTGAAAAGAACAATATTGTATTAAATTCATAACTTTATTAAGTTCATAACTCGCTTTTAAATCAAAGGTATCAAAATATAGTTTGTTCTACAATGTTCGTAATGCATTTATTCACATAAGAAGTAAATTAGCAGAAAATATTGTGATATTCTTTCAGTAAAAGTCTTATGAGACATAGCCTCAGGAATATATTTCTCTAACATTTGCTGTGAATAATTGTGTCATTTATTTATTTTTTTCAGTGACTCGTTAGTATCTATCCTCTTAAAAAGATTCTGGTTCAATTGAACAAACACATTAGGAAAGATTTCAGGAGAGATTTATTCTATTGCCCGGTACATCTTTTTCACAGGTTACTTCTCCATGAGACATTTATCTTTCTATTTCCCTTTGATGTCATTGTTTTAGTTGCCTTTGAGTTGGTTCTGACTCAGGGTGACCCTGTGTACAACAGAAGGAAACACTGCAGTGTCCTGCACCATCCTCACAATCATTGCTATATTTGAGCCACTATTGCAGCCACTGTGCCAATCCATCTCATTGAGGGTCTTCCTCTTTTATATTGACCCTCTACTTTACCAAGCATGATGTCCTCCAGGGACTGGTCCCTCCTAATAACATGTCCAAAGTACGTGAGACGCAGACTCACCATCCTCACTTCTAAGGAGCATGTTGACTGTACTTCTTCGAAGACAGATTTGATCATTCTTTTGGCAGTCCATGGTATATTCAATATTCTTTGCCAACACCGTAATTCAAAGGCATCGGTTTTTAGTTCTTCCTTATTCATTACCCAACTTTCCCATGCATATGAGGCATTTGACAATACCATGACTTAGGTCAGGCACAGCTTAGTCCTCAAAGTGACGTCTTTGTTTTTAACACTTTAAAGAAGTCTCTTGAAGCAGATTTGCCAATACAATAAGTCCTTTGATTTCCTGACTGCTGCTTCCATGGACATTGATTGTGGATCCAAGTAAAATGAAATCCTTAACTTCAATCTTTTCTCCACTGATCATGATACTGCTTATTGGTACAAATGTGAGGATATTTGTTTTCTTTATGTTGAGGTGTAATCCATACTGAAGGCTGTAGTCTGATCTTCATCAGTAAGTGCATCAAGTCCTCTTCACTTTCAGCAAGCAAGGTTGTGTCATCTGCATATCACAGGTTGTTAATGAGTTTTGTGCGATTCCTGATGCCACATTCTTCTTCATATAGTTCAGCTTCTCTTATTTACTCAGCATACGGATTGAATAAGTATGGTGAAAGGATACAACCCTGACAAACACCTTTCATGATTTTAAACCATGCAGTATCCCCTTGTTCTGTTTGAACGACTGCCTCTCGGTCTACGTACAGATTCCATGTGAGCACAATTAAGTGTTCTGGAATTCCAATTTTTCCCAGTTATCCATAACTTGTTATGACCACACGGTTAAATGCTATTGTATAGTCAATAAAACACAAGTAAACATCTTTCTGGCATTCTCTGCTTTCAGCCAGCATCCATCTGACATCAGCAATGATAACCTTTGTTCCACATCTTCTGAATCCAGCTTTAATTTCTGGCAGTTCCCTATCGATGTACTGCTGCAACCGTTTTTGAATTATCTTCAGCAAAATTTTACTTTCATGTGATATTAATGATAATATTCGCTGTTGAAAAGCATCTTAATTTTTAGTTTAGAATATAAATTACAAATTTGATAATTTCCGTGTCCTGTTGGATCACCTTTCTTTGGAACGGGCACAAATATGAATCTCTTGCAGCCCACTGACCAAGTTTTCGTGGCATAGACTACTGAGTGCTTCCAATGTTGCATCCATTTGTTGACACATCTCAGTTGGTATTCAGTCAGTTCCTGGAGTTTTGTTTTTCAGTAACCCCTTCAGTGTAGCTTGGATTTTTTTCCTTCAGTACCATCAGTTATTGATCATATGCTACCTCCTGAAATGGTATTATAGTGACTCTGTGTGTTTCTTCCATCTTCTTTTGATGCTTCCTGTATCATTCAATATTTTGCCCATAGAATCCCTCAGTATTGCAACTTGAAGCTTGAATTTTTTCTTCAGTTCTTTCAGCTTGAGAAATGCTGAACATGTTCTTCCCTTTTGGTTTTCTAACTCCAGGCCTTTGTAGAGTTACTTTGTCTTCTCAAGCCACCCTTTGAAGTCGTCTGTTCAGCTTTTTTACTTCATAATTTCTTCCTTTCACTTAGCTACTCTACATTCCAGAGAAAGTTTCAGAATCTCTTCTGACATCCATTTTGGTCTTTTCTCTCTTTCCTATCTTTTTAATGACGTTTTGCTTTTTCATGTATGATGTCCTCCCACAACTCATCCTGTCTTCTGTCGTTAGTGTTCAATGCATCAAATCTAATCTTGAGATGATCTCTAAATTCAGTTGGAACATACTCAAGGTTCCAACTTTGGCTCCCGTGGACTTATTTTAATTTTCTTCAACTTCAGTTTCCCCTTAGGAAAACAAATATTTTGAATGTTAATGGGTAAGATAATGGGATTTTTTAAAATGTTTTTGCTTTCTTTTAAAATTTATTTATTTAAAAAATTTCTTTTGTTACTGAGTCATTCAACTCATTTTTTTTTAAGTTCTTCATATAAATTCACATTCTAGGACTATAAATTTAGAATTTAAAGATTGATCACAGAAAAAAATTTAGAATAAATTCTCTTTTTCATTTTAATTGCCATATGCTTTAATACATGTTATTTATAATAAGATTTCTTATAGCCTCAAGGAAAAGTGCTCCTTTTAGACCTTATTCATGCATTTTAAAATGCCTTTATTTGTATTCTATGGTAGAACAAAGTAATTCAAAATAGACTTCAATTTACATTTATACACTGCTTATATCTGCTGTTAATGTTATGAGGATGAGAAAATTTTTGTGTGTGTGTTTTGCTTTTAACTGCTTGAAAACCACAAAATGTAAGAAATGGTCTCCTCATATCCCAAGTCCTATTGAGGTATAGCATAGTGGCTGGACGTTTCTGCAAATATCTGTGTCAGGTATCTAGGATGCTCTAACTATATATAGAATATGCATATATTCTACTCATTCCATTGTATGTTTTATTCTAAGTCAGGTAGGAAGGGTAAGGAACAGATTTATATGCTTAGATTTTTTTTCCCAACAGAAATCGACTGCATTCTTTTTAACTTTAATTTCTTGGTTGTTTTAGTTCTACTGTAGTGTTGTCTACATTGCTTTTTTAAGTGTACAGTTAAACTAGTATTAGTAATTTTGTAAAGTTTTCCAACATCACAATCCAGTTTTTAGATAGGTAGATAGTATACTATTTGTAATTTATATTTCTAAATTAATAATTGAGATGCTTCCCAATAGTGAATACACACACACAAAAAAAAACAAAGCCATTGCTGCCCAGTTGATTTCAAGTCATAGTGACCCTATAGGACAGAGTAGAACTGCCCCATGGTGTTTCCAAGGAGCAGCTGGTGGATTCAAGCTGCTCTCAAAGGTTGCCAAAGACAGGGGAAAAAAAAAAAAATCTTGCTATAAAATAGATTGGTTGAATCTAAACAAATAGCTAAATTCAGGAACCAAACAAACAAACACACACTTTGCCATTCAGTAGAACTGCCCCATAGGGTTTTCAGGGGCTGCAAAATCCCATTTACTCAAATATCTAAAAAATCTAAGAAATTACTGAAGAATTAGGTAATGATATCTCTCAGATTTTCATCTCAAATGTAAAATCTCTAAGTTTTGGCTGTTGTCATGAAGACAGGAGAGAAAGAAATAGCTCCAAAGGAAATAATGATGAAAATGAACAAAATCATATTGGGTAGACAATGGGAGAGCGCTACAGAAAATGTGGATATAAAGAAGCTGAAAGAAATAGAGAAAATCATAAAAGCTTTGCAATAGTAACACATATCAGAAATAGTATAACTCAATAACATACAAGTGGCCTAGCGAAACTCAGCAAAGTATTATAAATAAAAAAAAAGATATCACAAAAATAAACATAAAATTAAAAGGAATATATTAAATTGCTTTTTTATTGTGTTTTAGATGAAGATTATAGAGCAAATTTGTTTCATTAAACAATTAATACACATACGGTTTTGTGGCATTGGTTGCCAATGCACGACATGTCAACAGTCTTCCTTTCTCCACCTTGGGTTCCCCATTTTCATTTGCCTTGCTTTCCTGTCCCCTCCTGCCTTCTCATCCTTGCCCCTGGGCTGGTGTGCTCATTTTGCCTCATATACATGATCGAGCTACCTGCATTATTGTTTGTTTTATGGCCCTGTCTAATTTTTGGCTGAAGGATGAACCTCAGGCGTGACTTCAGTACTAAGTAAAAAGGGTGTCCGGGGGCCATACTCTCAGGGTTTCTCCAGTTTGTCAGACAGTAAGTCTCGTCTTTTTTTGTGAGTTTGAATTTTGTTCTACATTTTTCTCCAGCTCTGTCCAGGATGCTCTACTGTGATCCCTGTCAGAGCAGTCGGTGGTGGTAGCTGGGCACCATTTAGTTGTGCTGGATTCAGTCTGGTGGAGGTTGTGGTAGTTGTGGCCCATTAGTCCTTTGGACTACTCTTTCCCTTCTGTCTTTGGTTTTCTTCATTCTCCCTTGCTCCAGATGGGGTGGGACCAGTGGAGTATCTTAGATGCCGCTCACAAACTTCTAAGACCCCAGATGCTACTCACTAAAGTAGAATGTAGAACATTTTCTTTATAAATTATGTCATGCCAATAGAACTAGATATCCTCCGAGACCATGTTCTCCAGCTGCCAGCCCAGTAATTCAGTTCCTCAGGGAGTTTGGATGTGTCTATGAAGCCTCTATGACTTTGCCTTGGTCAAGCTCTTTAAGCAGATTATGAACCCATAATGAATGCTCAGTTATAACACGAATAACTTTTAATATTTTACTCTACTAAGTCTTCTTTAAGAATAAACAGCTGTCAGAGATTAAGAAAGTGTCCATTTATCAGCACAATGAAGAATTTTATTGTAAACTGAAATATTATCTACAAAAAAACCAATAAATTAAATTCATGTTATACTGACTAACTTTGAGATTGATTTTATTTGATTATTAATTAGTTGCTTACGAAGTGACAGATAAGAGATTATTAAAACACAGGGCAAACATTTTAAAGGCAGCAAAAGAGGCTGACTGAAATGAAGAAATCATTGGCATAAGATATATAGTTATTTTTAATGGAATTGAGAATTATGAGTAAAATAAATCAAAATTGCAATGATTTCATAGTTTGAAATGAAAACAATCAGCATTCTAAAGTACATCAACCAGAGCTAACAAAATCACTTAGCATATCTCTATCATTTTGTAAGAATTATTTTATGATATAATGTAAAAATGAATGGAAAATTTAATCATGGGATAAAATATAAAATGTTAATTCTTCCTTTTTCACTGATGCACTAAATATGAAATATACATGATATATTTAGAAGAAAGAGAAATATATAAATGTCAAAAGTTGTTCTATCTTGCTTCTTATTACAAAGTTCATTAGTGTTATGTAGAAAATTGTTATTTTTGAAAATGGTTCTCTTCAAAGGTGAGTCCACAGGAGAAAAGATCGTTTTTACTAGACTTTAAGAAAAGATAAACAGGTTAATGGAAAAAAATTATCTATATATATTTTCCAAAATAAGCATAGGAAGGTCAGAATTCTTTCAATTTAAGTGTCGAGTTCTAGGTGCGGTCAAGATTTTACAAGTAAGTCTCAGGAGACATGTCTTCCGCCCAGAGAGTAACGGCCTTAGACTTTATATCTCTAAACTAGAAGAAAGTCAGTTAATAAAACTTATACCCTTGTCTCACAGATCTTGAAGCATTCAATAAAGTTTTTTTTTTTTTCCCCCCGAAGACCTCTTTTAGAGGCCACACATCAGAAATCAAAAAAATGGGGGAAAAAGAGAAAGAAAGAAATTACCATTTTTAAGAAAATGACAATATTTCTTTTTTTTCTACCACACTTGAAACAACAAACACTTTAAAAAGTTTATTCCTTAATAAGAACAACAAAAAAAGTATGGCATGACCAATTAGGTCATTGCTGTAAAATTTGAATTAAAGGGAAGCTATAGATAGAGCCCATCAGACTTCTCCATGGGAGCACTAACGATATGGAAAGAGTGGATTCTGAGCAAATTACAGGGACTCTGGGGAAATGATGAAGGAGAAATGGACATAGATCATAGTCTCTTAAAACATTTCATTAAAGCAACAGACTTTTATAACAAAAATCTATATCTGAGAGACACTAAAACAAAAAAAAAAAAAAAAGACTTGTCCTTGAATTTAATATTTCACAATGAATTTGAAGAATAAAAAGTTCTAACTTGGTAACTGAAAAAAATCCATAAATTCTGCCTCAGAGATACAGCATTAAAAGGCAATTTGGAATTTAAGAATAAATATTGATAAATTTTCACATGACTGAAAGAACTTAGACATATGCACTTATAAACTCTTGTCTATAGACTAATTCTCTTGGAATTGAATTCAATAAATTAGAGAGATATTAACCGATTTTTGTGGCAAGATTTTGAATGGCTCAAAGACTAAAGAAAATCTGATTTATCTGAATATTTCTAGTGAATCAAATATTCATCCAATAAAAATTATGAAACGTTTACTATCCTCAAGTTCCTACAAAGGTAAAGAACAGAAACCATTGTCCCTGATCGCAACTTGTAGCAGCCCTATACCAACAACCAACCTACTGCCTTCAAGTCAATTCAGACTCATAGTGACCCCATAGTTTTCCAAGGCTGTAAATCTCTGTGGAAGCGGACTGCAACATCTTTCTCCCAAGGAGCTGCTGGTGGTTTGGAACCACCGAACTTTCGATTAGCAGTCAGTTGCTTTAGCCACTGTGCCACCAAGGTTCCTTCACCTATGGGACAGAGTAAAACTGCCCCATAGGGTTTCCTAGACTGTAATCAGTATGGGAGCATATCACCAGGTGTTTTCTCCCACAAACAGGTGGTGGATTCCAATCTCCCACCTTTGGGTTAACAGCCTAGCACTTAACCATTGCACCACCAGGGCTCCTTAAAAGTAGTATAAACCCAAAAAACAAACCCATTGCCGTAGAGTCAATTCTGACTCATAGCAACCCTTTGGACAGAATAGAACTGCCCCAAGGGTTTCCAAGGAAACAGCTGGTGGATTCGAACTACTGAACTTCAGGTTATCAGCCAAGCTCTTAACCACTCTGCCACCAGGGCTCCTCTAAAGGTAGTGTACTACAGAGGAATTACAATAGTCTTTGGAACCAAAGGATCCTGAATTCAAATCTCATATCTGAAGTTAAATATCTGTGAATCTTTTGATTTACCTAAACTAACTGTGACTCAGTTTACATCTCTGTATATTGTTGCTGTTGTTGCTGTTAGGTGCCATCGAGTCAGTTCCAACTCATAGAATGAAACACTGCCTGGTTCTGTGCCATCCTCACAATCATTGTTATGCTTGAGCCCACTGCTGCAACCACTGTGTCAATCCATCTTGTTAAGGGTCTTCCTCTATTCTATCAAGCATGATGTCTTTCTCCAGGGACTGATCCCTCCTGATAACAAGTCCAAAGTATGTGAGATGTAGTCTCGCCATCCTCACTTCTAATGAGTATTCTGGTTCTACTTCTTCCAAGACAGATTTGTTCATTCTTCTCTCAGTTCATGGTGTATTCAGTATTCTTTGTCAACACCATAATTCAAAGGCATCAATTCTTCTTTGGTCTTCCTTATTCATTGTCCAACTTTCACATGCGTATGAGGTGATTGAAAATACCATTGCTTGAGTTAGGCACACCTTACAGATCCCCAAATATGCAATTACTTCAATGCCTCTGGCATAGAAAATGCCATAAGAATGATTTTTGGAGTTTCTAGCAAGTCGCAACAGAGAAGTGTAGACCTGCTATGATTCTGGAACAATGCTATCCCTTCTGCAGCAAATAACTACTCTCTGTTTGAAAACTAGCTCCGTAGTATTGTAAGATATCAAGTGATTATGCATCCAGTCATTATAAGACATGGGTTATCCAACCTACTGAGTCTTGAAGTCAAGTTAGGTGACTTTGTTGTAACACTGGGCTGGTCCAGAAGGTATAAATATATTGCATGAAAAAATGGCCTAGACTCACAAATCTCCTACTTATGTTACAATGACACTTCTTTTTCAACTCAAGTCTAATGCTCCATGGGTGATTTCCCATAACAACATGGAGGAAGGGAAAAATTGGGCATGGCTTACAGATAGATGGGTGAAATTCATTAGCATTAGTTGAAACTACACCATTGCCACAGTATAGACTCATTCTAAGGTGACACTAATAAGCCATGAAAACTCTTCAGGAGGTAGAGTGTCAAGCAGTACGATTGTCATTCAATTTGTATAAAGGGAAGGGTGACCTAACCTTGGGATATACACTTACTCCTGTGCAGGGTCCATTGGTTTGGCTGTTGTTCAGGGATATGAAAGGTATAAGACTAGAAGATGCAATGTCGAGAAGGTCTGGGGAAAAATCATGTAGATAGAGCCTACGGGAATGAGAACAATTTATTTGGGTCTTTGTGTCTCATGTTAGTGCTTTCTAGAAAGTATCCACTGCAGAGGATGTTCTTGTCAATCCAGCAGACAAATGGAATCATCTGGTGAACTTCACCTATCATCTCTCTTTAGCAATCCTGGTGCTAGCACAATGGACTCATGAAGAAAGTGGTCATGAAATGAGGCTCTGTGTCCAACCAACACTATCAAATTCTTCTTACTAAAGCTGATCTAGCTACAACTGCTGAATACTCTACCTGGCCAGCAGAGGCCAACACTGAATCCTCATTATGCCGTCATTCCTCAAGTAATACAGCCAGGAACTTGTGACAAGTTTCTTAGGCTTCTTTCACCTTGGTAAGGGCAGCAATATTCCTTAACAAAGTAAATATATACTCTAGATAAGCGTTTGCCTTCCCTGTGTGCTAGGCCTCCACTCTACGCCACTACTTATAGAATATCTGATCTATTGACTTAGCATCCTATGTAGCCAGGCCTCAGACCAAGGGAAACATTTGACAGCAAAGAAGGAGAGACAATGAGTGCGTGGGTGCAGATTCAATGTTTTTACAGTGTACACTGATACCCCAGCCCAGAGAAGTGACGAATTTATGTTTTGTTTTGGGAAGTACTCAGGGTCTGGAAATCATCAAGTGAGACCGACTCACTTGAACATCATTCCCCATGACCAGCTTATGGAATTTGTTCTTCCCATCTCTACAACCTTAGGCTGCACAGGGAAAGAGCTGGTTTCCTTTTGGGAAATGGTCCTTCCAAGGGAGAGCATGAGGGTTTCACTGCTCTGGAAAATACAAATACAACCTGACCATTTGAGTTCTTTGAGGCAGAAGACTAGACTGCAAAGAAAGGAATTACTTTGCTTGCTCAAGAAAGCAACCTTTATGGGTGTAAATTTGCTGATAAACTACAGGAACAGCAGGAGAAGTTTCTGAAATTTAGGCAATGTCCTTGGTTCCTTGGTTGTGTTTTGGTGCTTTCCTTCTTTCTTTCTTTTTCTGTTTTGGTGATTTCTTGTGGTAATGTTGAAGGGCAATGGCAACTACCTTGGTCCAGAAAGTAAGGTGGATGGAGTTCTAGGTCATCCCATCTTAAGTACTGGCTGAGACGAGATGATGAATACATCACCTTAGCAAGGACTGGCTAATCCTCTTTAATCTTTAATCCATTTACATGGAATCATTGGACTTGCACTATTCCTCTGTAACAAGAGGTGAGGACCTTTTGCTCTTATACAAGATTCATATACTCAAAGAGGATATGAATAGATATAAGCCTAATGGGAAGTTGAACTCCACTCAGCATATGCATCACCTCAGGTCTTGGACATTTGCCTTCCTACCTGATTTAAGTGCCCTTTGCAAGGGCCCACACTGTACCAGGGTCCAAAGAGCCAGGTTTCTGCTGCTGCCTCCACAGCAATTACAAATCAAGGAGTCTTGTCTGCCTCTGAAGTCCCTGGGTAGTGCAAACCATTAACGTGCTTGGCTGGTAATTCAAAGATTGTCAGTTTGAGTCCATCTAGAGGTGTCTCAGGAGAAAGGCCTGGCAATCTATTTCTGAAAAATCAGCCATTGAAATCTCTGTAGAGCATAGTTCTAATCCGGCAAACATGGAGTTATCATGAGTTGAAGTCAACTGGACAATAAAGGGTTTTTGTGCCACTAATTGACAGGGAGAGATTTCTGTGCCACTTCACTTAATGGCCAAGAACTATGAAGGCTCTGGTTAACCCAATGATGGCCTGAAGGTACAACCAAAAGATATGGAAGCATTACTTCTCTATGGATTGGACTTTGACTTCTGGGAAAATGGAGTTGTTAGGGATTTAGAGGTTAACTTCTTCTCTTTTCTTCCTTTTATACAGACAGATTTGAGACGAGTAAACTGATTTAACCTCTCTGAAAATGTCCTGTGAGACAAGCAATCACTCATGTTAGTCACCAAAAAAAAAAAAAAAAAAATTTAAAGTAAGGTAACTTTTTTCTTTTTGCTTTTTCTGCTTCCCTTTTACCTTATGCCTGTCTCCATGGTATTGATCTACTTCCCTTTTACCTTATGCCTGTCTCCATGGTATTGATGTCCCGACAGAGTTTTAGCATGCAAGTAATCCCTCAGGCTTTGTTTTCTAACTTGAACTAAAATATCAACCAGATGCTGTCTGAAAAAAATATGCTTAAGAACAAAGCATACTCAAACTAATAATATAGAACAAAGATATAATAAAAATTTAGCTTATCAACACTTGTAGTATTAAAGTGGTGGTTTAAAACAGATAATATACCTGTATTTAATCCAAAACATATATTAAATGATTCTTCTATAATTAGGATATTTTAGTTTTTCTCCTTTTTCGTAATCAGTATGCATTTCAGGAGCCCCATCACTGTTTTTTTTCAGAGTAAGACCATACTCCTTCATGTGTTGATCACTAGAAAGAAAATGGGCCCCCGAAACTCTGAATTATGTTACTAAGATCCTCATCCCTCCCTGCCCATAACATACCCAGCCCCATCACTGTTGAGACCATTGGTACTAACTTCTTGATGTCAGTGACCATAATAAAACAGGCATCCCCATCACTGAGACTCTATCATTTGGGTTTGCACATCTTCTTTAACCCATTTTCCACCCCAGTCAACTTTGGAAAACTTTTCACTCTTCCCTCTGAAAGTTTTAGTTGATAGATACTACATTCCTTTATATCCCCCAAAAGGTCTCTGAAACTGCCCTTCACTTTCTCCTTCTAACTGAAACATAGACTTCCTAGTGTTGGATGTTTCCTCCCATACACCCTCAGACCCTGGGAGCAGGGTATATGACCTCTTTGATCTTTATTAATACTTCCAGAGTTTTCTCCCTCTCTCCTCTCTAAAAAACCTATGGTTCAAATTTTTATGGCAGTAGAATATTCTGTGCTCTATGTTCTTTGTTGAAGTAATCATAAAAGTAATTTACTATTCCTAGTGCATTCCCTTGTATTCTTTGCAAATCTTTTAGCTTCTGACTCAGAGTTACCCTCTCATCCATCAAGTCTATCAACTTGATCTGTGATTTCAGTTTCTATCTAGATGATTGTGGCAGTAAGTTAGTCTTCCAGTTCTTTGATCACCTGTCTAATAATATTCTCATACTTCATCCAGTCACTTCTGGAGTCATACTCCAGAACTTCTTATTATCTATAACTGAACAATATTCATACTTTTAGTTTTAAGCGTTTCACTCTCCAGCCATCAGTTCTTTCGTTCAACTTTACTCTCCTCAGCACCTTCTCTCTACAGTCCATTGATGCTGCCAACTTTATACTGCTCTCTCTTCTCCTCTCATGTAGTCACTTCTGTCTTATCCAGCTAAAATCTCATGGGGGTCCCAATTTACTTCCTAGTTAGACTCATTCATTACAATCCTACACTTCAATTGCCCTTTGTTTGCTTTGTCAGACTCTCTTAACAAACCCTAAACCTTAACTAAAGGCAAATATCTGCCTATTGTGCTTGTGCACCCACAGAATTGACTGGGTATGGAAAACAAACAGAATCGTGAATACTACTTCACTGAAAAGGTAAGAGCCATCAGAAGGGAATTTCTAGAAGTCTCTACTATCTATCATATGTACCAATCTACTCGCACAGGCACATACACTGTGTCTTTTCTCCTGTCACTGAAAATGAATAGTCCGTCCTCTTACAAAAGGCAAATACCTGTGTTTTTGCACTAACATTCCATCCACTCTCACTTAAGAACAACACTTCAGAAATTTTCCCTTCAAATATTTTATAGGCAAAATTTCCCTATGTACTTGGACTTTCCCGTTGGCATATAAACGCATTGCTGTGTTCTTAAAAAAATAAAATAAATAAATAAAAAGGTGTCCCTCTTAAGAAAGAAACTCTCTTGTCTCTCCTTCCCCTCCAAGCGCAGTTTCATTTCTCTCCTCTCCTTTAGAGTAAAACCCCTGGAGAGGTGAAGACTCCAGTTTCTCTCCTACTTTTACATGAACCCATTTCAACTTGACTTTTTCCCCTCATTAAAATTGCTCTAGTTAAGTCATCAAAGACCTGATACTACAAAATTCAATGGCTAATTTTCAGTGCTCATCTTTCTTGAGTTTGCAGCATTTAATGCAGATCAATCTCTTCCTTTGAAACACTATCCTTGTTTTTGTCCGGTCTAACTGGAAGATCATTCTCAGACTCTTTTGCTTCTTCTCTCTCCAACCTGTTAACTTTAGATTGTTTTAAGTTTTAATTCTTAGTTCTTGTCTTAATTTTCTGATACTATTGTAACACAAAATGGAGCTCTGGTGGCACAGTAGTTAAAATGTCGGCAGTTCAAATCCACCAGCTGCTCCTTGGAAACACTGTGGGGAAGTTTTACTCTGTCCTATAAGGTCACTATGAGTCATAATTGACTCGACAACAATGAGTTTGGTTTTGGGTTTCCTGTAACACAAATACCAAAAGTGGGTGGCTTTAAGAAACAGAAATTCACATTTTCACAGTTTGTTGGTGTTGTTGTTAGGACTGTCTAGTTGGTTCCGATTCACAGTGACCCCATGTACAACAGAACAAAACACTGCCCAATTCTGTGCCATCTTCATAATCGTTATTATGCTTGAGCCCATTGTTGCAGCCACGGTGTCAATCCATCTCATTGAGAGACATCCTCTTTTTCACTGACCCTCTACTTTTCCAAGCATATTTTTCTCCAGGGACTGGCCCCTCCTGATAACATGTCTAAAGTATGTGAGACAAAGTCTCACTATCTTATTTCTAATGAGCATTCTGGGTGTACTTCTTCCAAGACAGATTTGTTCATTCTTCTGACAGCCTATGGTTTATTCAATGTTCTTTGCCAACACCACAGTTTAGGGAGTCTGAATTCAAGGCATGGGCACAGGGGCAAGACTCTCTCTTTCTTTGTGGGTTCTCTGGGAAAATCTGTGTCTCAGCTTCCTTTGTCTTGTGCATTCCTCTGTTCCTTGGTGATTTCCATGTGGCATCTATCTTTCCCCCATTTGCGCTTCCATTCTCCTCTCTGTATCTAATCTGCTTTTTTATATCCCAAAATTATTATGTTTAAGACACACTCTACACTAATACAGACTCATAACATAACAAAGAAATCCCTATTTCCAAATGGGATTACATCCACAGGTATAAGGGTTAGGGTTTCAATACATAGTTTTGGGGGACCCAATTTAATCCATAGCAGTTCTTTTATTTATTTATTTATTTTTCTGGTTAGACTTATTTCCAGATGTTCTCACTTGATTTCGTGACTTTAAACGTTAACTGTATGCTGATGATTTACGAATCCAAAATAAAATCTTTATAAACCTAATTGAACAATGTAGGATAAAAAATCATCAGGACACATAAATCTGTCTATTGAAGATCTCCGCTTGGATGCTTAATGTGAATCTTACCTGTTGTTCCTCAAACTGAAATACTGAGTTTCCTCTTAACCCAAGTCTGCTCCTAAAACAATCTTCCCATCTTTGTTAGTAAAAGTTCAATTCTTGTAGCTATTTAGATTAACAACCTTGGACTCTTGACTCCTCTCCTTCTTTAGCGTCCTTATTTGATGTGTCACCCAATACTATTTGCTCTACCTTCAAGCTGCATCCAAAATCTGAGCACTTCTCATCACTAATACCCCACAATAAGCTGCTATTATATTTTGTCTAGACTACAACAGTCTTTTCATTGGCCTCCCTACATCCACACTTGCAGTCCTAAAGTCTATTTTCAACACAGTAGCCAAAATGATCCAGCTAAATGAAATCCATATATTGCCACTGTTATACTCAAAGGCCACCTAGGGTTACCCTCTCACTCCAAATAGAAGCTATAGTCCTTGAAATGACCAAGGCTATACACTACATCTCTTTCATTATTGATCTCTCTTCATTTCTCACTATTCTCTCCCTCCATCATTTTATTCCAGCAACCCTGAACTCTTGGCCATTTCTTGATCACACCACTGTGCTTCTTGCTCAGAGCTTTTGTGTTTTTGTTCTCTCTGCTTAGAAGATTATTTACTAGGTATTCATATGACTTGTTCCTTTATCTCCTTCTGGTCTTTACTTCATGTCAGCTTCTCAGGGAACACTATCTTTTGAACTATATTTAAAACTGTAGTCTGTCTTGACACTCCCTATCTCCAAATGCAACTTTAATATTCTCAATAGCACTTACAGCTATCTGCAATGTTTTTTTTAATAATATTTATTTTACATTTTCTTCTGCTAAAACTAAGCTTTATGAGGCAGAGTTTTTTGGTTCTGATTTTCAATTATGTTTCCTCATCTAGTCTCACTACTTCGAAGAGTGCCTTGCATATAATGCACCCAACAAATACTAGAACAATAATTTAATTAATTAAAATAATAGCTACAAATCTCTCCACTAAGAAAACCCTGGCCTAGATTATTTTAACAGACAGGTACACCAAATGTTTAAGGTGTAAATAAGTTCATTTTTCCAGATGGTTGGAAAAAGTTGCATTTTCTCTTTAATTCATTTTCCAACTTGTAGTTTTAAGTTAGCTAACTCGTATACCAGAATCTGTTTAATACCATATTTAAAAAGAAAACTTGCAAGCCAAATTCTCTCATGTAAGAAATAAATATAGGGATGCAAAATGAAATATTAATAAACCTAATTGAACAATGTAGGAAGACATACATCATGAGCAAGATAGGCTTATCACAGGCATGCACGGTTTAACTTTAAAAACTCAGTGCATTTTACCACACTGATACATTAATGAGAGCACTGGTGGCACAGTGGTTAAGAGTTACAGCTACTAACCAAAAGGTCAGCTGTTCAAATCTGCCAACTGCTCCTTGGAAACTCTACGGGTCAGTTCTGCTCTGCTCTGTAGGGTCACTATGAGTCAGCGTTGACTCAACGGCACACAATAACAACAAAAATACATTAATAAAGGAAAACTATTTCTATACTCAATGCAAAGTTAGCATTTCATAAAATTAATAAAACTCAAAATTTAGTCATGTTAAAATTCAGCAGTTAGGAATAGGAGCGATTACCTATAACATAACACATATATCTTCAAAAATTGTAGAGCAAATATCACAGTGAATACTGTGATGAAAGCATTTACTTATGATTAAGAAAAAGACGATTGGCAATCTACTTCTGAAAATTAGCCAATAAAAACCCTATGGGTCACAGCAGAATATTGTCTGAAGATGAGCCCCTTAGTTGTGAAGTCCCTCAAAACACACAGTGGCTGCAATAACGTACTGGAGCACACCAGTGATTAGTGAAGATGACACAGGACTAGGCAATGTTTTGTTGTTGTACATGGAGTTACCATGAGTCAGAGTCAACTTGATGGTAACTAAGGACAACAACAACAACCATTAGAAAATACAGTAAAAAATGATGCATATTTAAATAATAACAAAAATATAAATAAAAATTTGTGCGAGACATTTATGGAGAACATTTTAGTTTTTGAAAGATTTTAAAGAAAATGTGTAACATGAACTGGAAGACAATAATGTAAAGACATTAATTCTTCTCACATTGATCTAAGTGGTTTTCCTTTAATTTGGAAATGACGTGAAAGTTATAACATCTGTTCTGCTTAAATGCATTGGCTCCACATTAGTCACAAGACCAGATTTTCTTAAAAAAAAGAATATCGATTTGGGGGGTGCATCTAGTGGACTACGAGATGACCTCAATTTAGGCTTCAAGATTGTACTTATGTGAATTTTATCACTGATGAAAATACCTTGGTTCATCCAAAGAACATTATATTAAAAAGAACATTACTATTAGTCACATTTTATTTTTTTAGCCCTGACAACAACAACAAAAAAAGCAGATTATCACATAAATAAATGCTTTATTACTTTAGAGTAAACAAATTAGTAACGATAAGAAGACGTAAATCTCCAATTTATATAAAATGGCTAAATGCAATATCATGTTTTCTTCTAGGAAACAGTAACATTTCTGCAAACTATCGTTTTAACATAAAGAAATTCAGTATGCATAGCTACTAAACATAAATAATTGGTTTAATAACAGTGTATTGTCTTCTTTTATACTGCTTGTCACTTCAGGTTAGTGAAAAATTATACACCCTTTTTTTCTGTCATATTTTATTTATATTGCTATGCAATATACTTTCAGAGAAAATAAAGTATTAAGTGATGCCAATTTTAATTAAACACAATTTAACTTATTGTCTATAGGCGATATATTACACAGATGGTATAAATGAATATATCCCTTCCTACAAATGGGGATAAGCTCCATATATAATGTATAATTTTTAATATTATAAATTACCAAGTCTTTGGCCAATTTCTGTTCTCTATCAATACCATGATGTAGCCTCCTAATAAATCATTACCGGAACACCACTGTGATGATATCCTATAATAATGCATTATCAGAAGTGCTGTGATAAATCTGCCTTTGTGATGACAGAACGTTCTGACTCATCATAAGCACACATTACAGCATATTTGCTCTAAAATTCGGAAGAATCTGTAAAGAACCCAAATAGCTAAACTGCATAGATGATAACAAAACTACATGCTTTGTTTCTATACAACTATTTATGCAAGTAAAAGCTGTGAGGAGAGACAACTACGTGAGGGTCATTGGAGAAAATCTGTCTATAGTGTACTTTTTCTAGATGAGTTATATTTAAAGCTTTCTCATTTCAAAGATTACTAGGAAAACAACTGACAAAATCTTTGCTGAGAATTTTTCCTCATGCCTTAAAGTTTCTAGTGCCTAGGAAGTCTACTAGGAGCCCTAGTAGTTCAACAGTTAAGTGCTCATCTGTTAACTGAAAGACTGGTGGCTCCAACCCACCCAGTGGCTCCAAAGGAGAAAGACCTAGTGATCTGCTCCTGTGAAGGTTACAGCCTAGAATCCCTGTGGGGCAGTTCTACTTTGTTGTAAGGGGTTACAGTGAGAGGGAATGGACCTGACCACACCCAACAACAACAACAGGAAGTCTACTATACCTCACATAAAGACTGGCTGATGGATTGATTGAGTTTGCTTCTTCCACCATACTTAATTAGTAAATTGTCGGAGGCAGAGCCAAGATTCAAATAGAGGTCAACCTAAATCTATAACCAATGCTTGAAATTATTATTCCTTAAAATCTCTCATCAGCATTGTAAAGATATTTATACAGCTATACTCACTGCTATTGAGTCGATTATGACTCAGTGACACTATACGACAGACTAGAATGGCCCCATAGGGTTTCCAAGGCTCTAAATCTTTATGGAAGCGGAGAGCCACATTTTTCTCCCACAGATTGGCTGGTGGGTTTCAACTGCCAACCTTTGGGTTATCAACCAAGCCCTTAACCACTGTGCCACCTGAGCTCCTGTGTGTGTGCATATATACATATATTCCTTTGTAATGAAATACTTTATTAGTGCAATATCTGGAGGTTATTATTAAACAAACTATCTCAGCTTGGAGCCCTAGTGTCGCAGTGGTTTAAGCATTTGGCTGCTAACCAAAAAGTCAGCAGTTCAAACCCACCAGCTTTTCCTTAGAAACCCTATGGGGCAGTTCCACTCTGTCCTACAGGGTCGCTATGAGTGGGAATCAACTCGATGGCAACAAGTTTGGTTTTTGCTTTTTTTTAATCTCGGCTTACCAGAACCATTTTGCATCAACTACTTGCTTGATGAAATTCTTGGAATATAGTAGATATCTATTTTTGATTATTAAGTGAGTCTCTTGATTGGTAGGAAATAGGGAAAGATTCTCAGATATTCGTTCTACCATGTTCCCATCCCTTTAGAGATATTGCCACCAGGGTTAATGGGTAAGACGTTTGAGAAATCTGTCAATTTGCTGAGAGACCGATACTATCCTGTCTCACAGCTGGCCCATTCCCTTCATTTTGCTGATACTTCCTTGGTTTCTGATTGACTGAATGACAGAATAAATAATTTCTCCTTATTTATTTAAAATATTTATTAAACATTTTCTATACACCAATCTCTGTGAGAGAAGTTGGGACTAATGGGGTAAAATGAACTTGCTCTTCTGCTTAAGGGTCTAAGAGTCTACAGGTAAAAGCAGACAATTCCAGAAACATGAACAACGATATAGTAAACCCTTGGTTATTGTTAATTAATACAAAACCAAGTTTTGCTTTCAAAAACTTACATTCATGGATTTTGTAGTAAATAAAATGATCATCTCTTTCCTTATGTAAATATCAGATATTTTACTGGATCTAGCAGAGTTTTTGTTTTAACTCTAAGAATAATCCAACTATTACATTTGTGATGTGTTGTTTCTGAATTTACAAAATATTTTGAAATAATACTGTGTTTTACATTATCACCATACAGTGTAGGATAATCATACATCCATACAGAAAGGGTATGAAAATTACCTCCATAGAATTCAGGAGAGAGACATAGAATAAATATATTTTCAGTTAGCAAAAAGCTTATTTTGTTGTTTTATTTAAGAAGTTCCCTACTTCCTTTGTCCCCAATATAACTAGTCCAAATATTTATGATATCATTCTTTTACATTGTCCAAATTATTTGTTTGATCTTACTTTTAGATTGGTTTTTCTATTCCACTTACGCCCTTTACAGTCTTTTTCAACATTGCATCCAAAATTGTTAAAATATTAGGTTAAATCCTTTCAGTGTCCTTGGTTCCACTGGCTTCGCATTTTGCCCAGATAAAAAGCAAGTACCCTACCGTGGCCTGCATGACCCCCCATGATTTCCTGTGTCTCTGACATCATCTTCTATGACATGACCCCTTGCTCTGGACACTCCAGGCATACTTACTCCTTTACTCTTCCTAGACGTTAAAATGAACCCTTTTCTCCGGACCTTCACGTTTTCTGTTTCTTAGACTGGGGAAAGGATATGAAAAAATCCGGTAAATGTTTTCTTCAAATCAATAGCAATCTTAATATTTTGCATGACGCTACCAATTACGTCTTTTAAAACCAACCAAAAATAAAAATAAATTTTGATAAACCACACTAGACAAAAGACTGAATTATCTTTCTATTCTTGTTTAAAAAAATACCATACATTTTTTATTCGAATGAGGTAACAAGGAGTATACAGCCAAAAAAAAAAGAGAGAGAAATTATTATAGAAGTGGGCACAGGCAGTTAATTATAAATATTATAAATATATTTATAAATATTTTGTATGATATATTTACATATGAACTTGTTCACTTATAAAATTTAAAATTATAAATACAGTTTGTTACTTTACTGGATTTTGGCATGTGTGGTATTTCCAGCTCATTTGAATAAATAATTGGTTGTGATTTCTTTTCTCCATCTAAATAAATATTTACTTTCAGAACTAATTTTGTATTCTTTTCTTAAAGAACGTTCCCACAATTCATAAACTTTAGGCCCCACAAAGCTGAGCTCTTCCCTGCTCTCAGAGGCAACGACAGCTCCTTCAACTCCTTTTTAATCAAGGTTTCCTGAACAGCCGTAGTGAAAGGAGACCCTCTCCGACATCTGTACTTCTATTCTTCTCCCCACTCCATTTTCTTTTTCTCTTTCATATTTGAAAATCTTACAAATGTGCAATATGTGACGTACTATTGGAATTGAAGATATGACACACATCTTTGATTTAAAAATGTTGTTGTTGCTAGGTACCATGGGTTGGTTCCGACTCACAGCGACCCTATAGGACAGAGTAGAACTGCCCCATAGGGTTTCCAAGGAGAGGCTGGTGGATCTGAACTGCCAACCTTTTGGTGAGCAGCCGAGCTCTTAATCACTAGAAATTTGTATTAAACTTCCTCACTGATTAAAAAAAAAAGAAAGAAAAAGAAAGAAATCCCAGCTATTCTAGCCATATTTGTTTTGGGGAAAATTGACATAAACTAATATATTATCCTACTTTTCCATTAAACTTTATATATACTACCTTGATATACTACCTTGATATAATAATCAAATATATGTATGTATAATGATCAAATATATGTATAGATACCATGTTTCCTGTTTTTCTGCTGAGCAATACCAATTTTCCTAATAATTATCTATCATATCTATACAGTTTTGTAATTACTTCAGATGACATAGAATCCTAGTAAGAAAGATGGTTTTCTTCAGTGAAATGATGGGTATGTCATGCTGTTCTTAGTTAAGTGGCACTTGCATAGTCCATTCATCAGCCCCAACAACCTAGACTATTTCAGAAAAGTTTCCATGGTAAGCCTCCCAAAGACAGCTAGTTAGAGGGAACAGAAATTCATCCAGTGGCGATGCATTAGACATTTGCTTTTAATTAAATGTTGTGTCATTTAGCTTTTGTTGGATGAAAAATGCCATGGAGAGTATAAATTAGTAAGAAAAAAATAATTCTGCATTCTCTTATTGGATGCTGAATGCTAAATTAAATAAAATCTAGAAATGAAAGCTCAAAAACACATTTTGCCGTTTAGATTCAAAGTAATCCTTCTGGTCAATGAGTAAAGAAGTTTTGGATATTATTTATTAAAGTTGTCTAATAAAATGTTGGTTTTAGAATTTGGCTGCATATTGAAGGGAAATAAAAAATTTACCATGATGTCATATCATATTGGTCTTTTGCTATTCCCTCGACTCTTATTTGAATAAAAGAATAGTTCATCCACCAAAAAAAAGTACCATGCTGTGTCCAGAGGTTATCTACGGAAAATAAAGCCCCTGCAGGCTCGCAGCCAGGGTAAAAATGCCAGAGGCAATTTCTACATTGCCCCCCACCCCCTCAATTTCAAGATGAATAGACACTGCTAGTGGCTACACGTGGCAAAAACGCCTTCCTCCCTATTGTCCTGCTGCCTGAGCCAGCACTTTTCATATCTGTAGCCCCTCAGAATGTTATTCTGTGTCTCTTCTGGCACCCCCTTGGACTTGCGCCCCCCTCACTGTGTCTGTGTCTACCATGTTTGAGGAAGGACATTGGGTTAATAGGAACTGTTCAGTAGCACCCCTGCCCCTTCAAGTGGCGCCTAAGGCTTATTCCATATCTCCTATAACTTAGCCTCTGGCTGTGTCCTAGGTGCAGAAGCCCTGGTGGTGCAGTGGTTAAGCACTCCACTGCTAACGGAAAGATCTGCTCTGTGGGAGAAAGATGCACAGTTGGCTTCTGTAAAAATCTACAGCCTTGGAAACCCTGTAGGGCAGTTCGACTCTGTCCTATAAGGTCACTATGAGTCAGAATTCAACTCGATGGCAATGGGTTTCTTGGTGTCCTAGGTTTAAAGCGCGTGTTGAGAATTTTATGTTAATACCTATAGGGTCACTATAAGTCGGAATTGACTAGATAGCAATGGGGTCTTTTTTGTTAGTTTGTTTTTAACTGTGCTTTAGATGAAGGTTTACAGAGCAAATTAGTTTCTCATTAAACGATTAATCCACATATTGTTTTGTGACACTGGTTGCCAAACCAGTGTCAACACTGTCCCCTTCTTGGCCTTGGGTTTCCATTTCCACTTGCCAGCTTTCCAGTAGAGTTGCTATGAGTCGGAATCGACTCCAGGGCAACAAGTTTGGTTTTTTTTAGTCCCCTCCTTGCCCGTGGGCTGGTGTGCGCATTTAGACTCATATACATGGTTCAGTTGCATGTATTATTGTTTGTTTTATGGCCTGTCTAATCGTTGACTGAAGAGTGAATGTCAGAAGTAACTTCAGTGCTGAGTTAAAAGGGCATCCAGGGGCCATACTCTCCGGTTTTTTGTTTGTTTGTTTGTTTTTGGTTTATCTAATTTATATTGGTTGCACTATTTTTCTTATTTTCCCATAAAACAGAGGAAATGTTTTCTAGGATTTACTATTAAAATTTTAACCTTGTATGTTAGAAAACAAACAATAGCAACACCAATGCAAACACCACCAACAACAGCAATGATCACAACAACTAAAACTTACTTCAAGTTATAGGCAATATCTGACTTAGCAAAGATAAAAAAAGTCACATGTCCAAATACTGTATATAGTGCCAGACATTTAGGGTTATCAAGGAAGAAGGGGAGAAAAAGAAAAAGAAAACAAATACATACATACATATATATATGTTAAAATGCCAGGTTTCATTATCAAAAGCAAAATTCTAATTCATTCATGTAAGGCAGAAAATTCTAAGCCAAAATACATCATCTATAATTCATATATAACCTTTTTCCTATGTGGAAAAAAATTTAAACAATGCCAATATTCTTAAGAAATGTTCTATATTGGAAAGAATGTTACTGTTGCTCTAAATCTTAAAACAACAACCAAAATAAGCAAACAAACAGCAAGTTCCTGACTTTTCTTGAAACTACTGAAGAGCTGAGATCACAAGGCATTCAAATAGCCTAAAATCTATCAGCAAAAGGCAAGGCTCAAACACTGACTTACCAGGGCAAAACATAGCCAGCTATCAGTAAGTAAATTTCAGCTTGAGTGTTTGGAGACACTGTGGGGAACAAATTTACATGGGTGAGAGAAGGTGAAGCCCACAGGGACCACAAAGATAGTGGGAGCCTGTACCCTATTACAAGGAAGCTCATTAGGTGCTCATAGAAAAGACTGGGAGTGTCTTTCACATCATTGTGAGACAAGACACATCCTGTGAAACTTAAGCACACCAGAGATAAAAAGAAGATCCTAAAAGTTACCAGAGAGAAAAATCAGATAACATACAAAAACTCTGGGATCAGAATATTGGACTTCCCAATGGCAGCATTGGAAGGGGGTATACATATGTAAAAAGAGAATGAGGTTAAACTTAAGCTTTGTGCATTTTACTTTAAGCAAATTAACCCTCAATAAAGCATAGTTAAGAAAATAAAAAAAGAAAGAAAGAAAAGACTGGGGGTGTCCTGGAGATATCTCCCTCCTGGAGCAAAGCCATGTGTGAGAGGGACACAAAGCTCCTTCAAGACCTGATCTTATATACAGAACAGAAGTCCTCACTTGGGAGGTGTTGCGGAGTAGGGCAGCAAACACCATCACTCTTAGGACACTAGACACTAATGAAAATCCATTGTAGCTGGGGAAAAAGAAGAGGAAAAAAAAGTTCTACCCATGGAGCAGGGACAAGAACATGCACTAGGCTCAGCAGTAAAGCTGGGGACAAACAAGAATTCCAAGATGGTCATACCCTGAGACCCAGGCGCACAGTGCCTGCTTAGGTCTGAGACTTAGTACCTTCCACACCCAAGGCTAGGCAAACAAGTGGCAGATATGCAGTAAATTGAAGAAAACAGAAACTGTCTGAGCTGCGGCACAAATGACATATAAAAAGCTGGTGATAAACAAATACTGAGAAATGAACTTTGAAAAACCAGTCCTCATACTAAACGCTAGATATGCTAGAGGAATTTTAAGTCTGTGATGTACTGAAATTGGAGCCTGGTGGTGCAATGCTTAGGTACTCTGCTGCTAACCGAAAGGTTGGCAGTTAGAATCCACCAGCAGCTCCACAGGAGAAAGATACGTCAATCAGTTTTCCTAAAGATTACAGCCTAGGAAACCCTGTGGGGCAATTCTACTCTGTGCTCAAAGGCAATAGGTTTGGTTTTGGGGAACTGAAATTAACCAAATCTACAGATACAAATCCAACCCAACGACTAATTAGATTAACTCGAAATCTGAATTAAAGTCGTAGTATTAAACAAAACAATACAAAGATAAAATGCTAAAAGAAAAAAAAAAGTAGCGCACTCCCAAGAGACAAAGTAAACATCAGAAACAGACTCAGATATGACACACATAGTGGGATAACTGAGACAGTATCTAAAATAACTATGAGTAACATGGAAACCCTAGTGGTGTTGTGGTTAAGAGCTATAGCTGCTAACCAAAAGGTCGGCAGTTTGAATCCACCAGCTGCTTCTTGAAAACCCTATGGGGCAGTTCTACTCTGTCCTTTGTGTTTGCTATGTGTTGGCATCAACTACGGCAACAGGTTTGGTTTTTTGGTAGGAGTAACATGTTAAAGGTTTTCCGGAAATAACTGAGCAAGCATTAAAGAAAAACTCTGTTTTTCTGAGTTGTTCCTCCCTCATTAACACAAACTCACTGCCCACTAAATTTCTTTCTAATCTTTTGAGTTCCTATTGTCAGTTTGATCCTAAATAGACAGTTCTTAAAAGAGCATAATGCTCAAGGCAGATCCTTTTTACTAGTTAAGCCAAACTATTGTTTGGTTTTAAGAAGGCTTAGGGAATGTTTTTGGTCTAAGGTTTAAAGATTATCTCAGGGCAAGAGTTTCAGAGGTTCATCCATCTTCCATGCCTCCAGAAAGTCTAGAGTCCAGAAGTTTTTTTTTAATGAAACCTTTAGAGAATCTTGTACTCACAAATAACAAAATTTCAAAAAAGCTATTTTAAAAAGAAAGATGATAATAATATATACAAAAAAAAGGAAAGCAAAAAAAAGTTTGAATTTTGGATATATGTATTGGGAAATGATGCTTGTTCTAAAGAATCAAACTCTGAGGATATTTCTGTTTTTTGAGTTTTTGATTAAATATATGACATGAGAATCTTTGAATAATGAAGGAAGGAACACTCTCCTCACTACTTTTTTTGAATAGAAGTAGCATTGTCCTTGAGGTTTATCAGATATTGATGTTGTGTGCCTTGGAGTCCTTTCCAACTCATAACAACCCAATGTGATAGAATAAAACTGCCCCATAGGGTTTCCTAGGCTGTCATCTTTATGGGAGTGTCATTGTTTGAATTATGTCCCCCAAAAAATGTGTGTATCGATTTGGCTGGGCCATGATTCCCAGAATTGTGTGGTTGGCCTCCATTTTGTGATTGTAATTTTATGTTAAAGAGGATTAGGGTGGGATTGTAACACCACATTTACCCAGGTCACATCCAATGTAAAGTGAGTTTCCCTGGGGTATGGCCTGCACCACAATTTCAAGAGATAAAAGGAAAGGGAAGCAAGCAAAGAGTTGGGGACCTCATACCATCAAGAAAGCAGTGCCGGGGGCAGAGCGCATCCTTTGGTCTGGAGTCCCTGCGCCGAGAAGCTCCTAGTCCCGGGGAACACAGATGAGAAGGCCAAGAGAGAGAAAGCCTTTCCCTGGAGCTGGACTTTTAGCCTACTTTACTGTAAGGAAATAAACTTCTCTTTGTTAAAACCATCCACTTGTGGTATTTCTGTTGGAGGGGCACTAGGTGACTAAGACAGGAGCAAATCACCAAGCCTTTTCCATCTTGGAGTGGTGGATGGGTTCAAACTGCCAAGTGCTTAACCATTGCATCACCAGGCTCTTTTTCCTTAGTCCCATTCTGGCTGTTTCTTCTACCAATGGCTTTCATATGTTGTCCTGTATCTCAGGCCCAGACCATGTTCATTTCCACACATACTTTATGTCAATATCATCTTCTCACACAAGTATATTTTTAAGACTTCCACATTATTGCACACTTTCTATTACAGGTAATATGTGGCATTGTTTTACACATATACACTGTGAAATTTTAAACACTAATTAATTATTTAACATTGCAAAGAATGGGGACTCCAGAACACTTAATTGTGCTCATGAGGAAGCTTTACACAGACCAAGAGGCAGTCATTTAAAGAGAACAAGGGGATACTGTGAGGTTTAAAGTCAGGAAAGGTGTGCGTCCGGGATGTATCCTTTCACCATACTTACTCAATTTGTACGCTGAGCAAATAATCTGAGAAGCTGGACTATATGAAGAAGAACGGAGCATCAGGATGGGAGGACAACCTGCATTATGCAGGTGACACAACCCTGTTTGCTGAAGGTGAAGAAGACTTGAAGCACTTACTGATGAAAATTAAAGACCACATCCTTCAGTAAGGATTACACCTCAACATAAAGAAAACAAAAATCCTAACAACTGGACCAGTAAGCAACATCATGATAAACGGACAAAAGATTAAAGTTGTCAAGGATTTCATTTTACTTGGATCCACAATCAACACCCATGGAAGCAGCAGTCAAGAAATCAAATGACGCATTACATTGGGCAAATCTACTCAAAAGATCTCTTTAAAGCATTAAAAAGCAAAGATGTCACTTTAAACACTAAGGTGTGCCTGACTCAAGCCATGGTGTTTTCAATCACCTCATATGCATACGAAAGCTGAGCAATGACTGAGGAAGACTGAAGAAGAATTGATACCTTTGAATTACGGTTTTAGAGAAGAATATTGAATATTCCATGGACTGCCAGAAGAACAAAGAAATCTTTCTTGGAAGAAGTACAGTGAGCATGATCCTTAGAAGTGAGGATGGTGAGACTTCATCTCACATACTTCGGACATGTTATCAAGAGGGATCATTCCCTGGAGAAGGACATAATGCTTGGTAAAGTAGAGGGTTAATGAAAGAGAGGAGGACCCACAATGAGAGCGATTGACACAGTGGCTGCAACAATGAGCTCGAGCATAGCAACAATCATGAGGATGACGCAGGACTGGGCAGTGTTTCATTCTGTTGTACATAGGGTTGCTATCAGAACCGACTTGACGGCACCTAACAACAACGATTATTTTTAGAGCAGTAGAAATGTCAAGAAGTTTCCACTGTTACTACTATTGCAGAATTTGTAAAAAAAAAAAAAAAAAAATTTCCCCATCATGTATATGTACATATATATGTATATATACACCTAGACTCCTATTCCTCACTTATCTAATATCTCGTTATCCAGCATTTTGCATTTACCACAATAGTAAAAAATCTGGTATCTGACTATTTTGTGCATTAATGATGTATGTCTCCCAGTAATGAATGCCAAGGTGCAAGGAGAGAGTAACGCTGGCTGTGATGGTAAAGGTTATATGTCAGCTTGGTTGGGCCATGAGTCTCGGTGGTTTGGCAGTTATGTAATTATGTAGTCATTCTCCATTTCGTGATCTGATGTGATTATCCTCCATTTACACATAATGCCAATTTTCAGTTTTCACATAACAACCCAGTCTTTGGAACCTAACTATGTCGATAAGTGAGGAGTAGATGTGTGTATGTATATATATATACATATATAGATAGATAGATGCATATATATAGATACATATATACTCATACAAAAAACAAAAACATCCTCATAGTTTGATTCTCTCTCTCTTTATATATATATATATATGTATACTGGTACGATGAATCACAATTTACATGGCCTTTCTCATCATCGTCTTATAATGCCCACCAAATGATTGGGTACGACTATACAAATAAGTTGGTTGTAGCCCACCAAGGGGATTGGACAGCTTGCTGATGATGAAAATAATGTTCATAGAACCCTTGTGTGGGTGAGACCAGGAAAATAAGATGTATGGAATGCTAACTAGGGGATTGGTCAGTTTGCCATCCCTCTAGGCCTGATTTAGAAAATAATATTTGGAGTCATTATTCCCTGACCTTGAGCATGGAGAACGGTGACCCAGCTGGGGCTGGGCCCTCACAGAGTCACAAAGACACATCACCTGAGCCGTGAGATAGGCAATAGATGGGACAATCTCAGAAATTATCTTAAGTTTTCACAAAAGGCAGTCAAATAGAACACAAAAGACTTCCCACTTTTTGTCTTTTTCTATTAGCATTTAGTGACTAGAAAATTTGTTGGAGCAATGAAGACTCTCCTGACTGTCCTTACTGAAACTTGTACCAATGACTGTTAAGAAAGACAATTCAAAATGTAGGATCACAGTTTCAAGCCAATCTCAAAAGGCTAAGCTTTCAATGGTTTTGCCCTTTTAATGTTAATATATACTGATGATTCTGTAAGGGTCTTTGGACTCCAGCAGACATGGCTGTGGCAGCATACTTGTCCATTTTCCCATTCTTGCCCAGTCTGTAATATTCTTTGGACTTGGGCAGACATGGCTATGGCAGCATGCTTGTCCATTTTCCCACTTTTGTCTGCTCTGTGATATTTCCTTGGACTCAGGCAGGCATGGCTCTGGCAGCATGGTTGTCCATTTCCCACTTTTGCCTTTTTGAATATATGCCAAACAAAACTTTTTTTTTGCTTTTCTTTAGTAAGCCCCATAATCATGAGTATGTCTGTGAGTTCTGTGTGGCCATTGCAAGGAATTATTGAACTCAACAGAGAAATAGTGAGTGCCATGGGAAGGATAGATGGTGTTAGGATTGGTAAAAAGGTTGGAGGGTGGAGGCATGTCTGACCTCTCTCTGCCTCACAGGAATCTGCCTTGGGCTGTGGATGCTGATAATGATTCTTCCCTGTAGGGTCACTTTGAGTTGGAAGGCAACAGGTTTGGTTTTAGGTTTTGTGAAGTTAGAGAGGCCCCCACCATGCCATTTTTACATATATATACGCAAGTAAAGGTCATTGGCAGAAGAAACAGCCAGCATGGGGCTAAGAAAAAAGAACCTTGGTAGTGCAATGGTTAAGCACTCCATGGTTGGAACCCACCAGCTGCTCCACTGGAGAAAAGACCTGGAGATCTGCTTCCATAAAGATTACAGCCCAGGAAACTTTATGGGGCAGTCAGAATTGATTTAATGGCAGTGGGTTTGGTTTTGATTTATATATATATATATATGTGTGTGTGTATATATATATATACATATATGTATGTACATATTGCTAAGTTTTGTTTTGAAATTTAGGTGAGACATTTTTTAAAGTAATATATGTTATAAGTGTTCACCAAATCCTCTTTAATGCAAAAGATAAAAAAAATTATCAGAAAAGGAATATAAAGGACTTGTTTCAATTTGAAAGGCTTTAACATGTCACAGTTTACCTAAAATGATGAGAGATTTATTATTATTGCATTATCATCATTACATTATTATTGCCTTTATTTTCTTATTGAAATAGAATGAACAATTTTAGTAGCAGGCTCTCTTCTCCCAACTGGCTTGTGGCTGGCAGCCAAGCGCACACTTGACAATGAAATAGGAAGTGGGAAGTAAACAGAGTGCTTGAGGTCAGGTTTAAATACTATCTGACGTGAGAGATTTCAGAAAATGCTATTTAATATAGTCAGGTCGGGATTGAGAGCCTCTAGAGGAACACATTTATGCAGGCCTAAGGGACTTCCCAATGGAATTCCCTAGAAATCTTAACAGTATTTTAAAATACAAAGTGGTAGGCATGTAATTCAAACCTCCCTAAGGCCCTATGAGAGGCAAAAATTCAGGAAGTAATGTCTACATAATGGAAGGCAACTTTTGTACTCAAACTTTTTAAAAGTTATCCCAAACAGTCTTGTCCTGATAAGTGTTCAATATATGCTTCTAATTAAATAGCAATAATTTAATATTAAATACATACCTGTGGAATATCAGAAAACCCACCACCAACAGCAAAAACCACACCTGTTGCCACTGAATCAATTCCAACTCAGACTGACCCTATAGGACAGAGTAGAACTACCCCATAAGGTTTTCAAGGAGTGGCTGGTGGATTGGAACTGCTGACCTTTTAGTTAGCAGCGGTAGCTCTTAACCACAATAGGGAAAATGCAGGAGGTTGTCTGGTCATCAAGCATATTTAAATCCTAAATTTCTAAAATTTTATCCAAGATTTAAAACTAAGGTTATGCAACAGTGAAGCACAAGAAAAAGGGAAAAGGGTATGCCGAAAAGTCATTTTTTAACCAAGCAAACACCATATTAAGTTTCATTGAAAAGGAGAATTGAAGTGAAACATTTTTGTGTTTCTAAGAGTTGCAAGCTGAATAAAGTAATGGGGAACTAGTAAATGCAATGACCTGACCTGCTAAAAGCAATTTAAATCACTGAAGGAAACATTCAGCAGTTTTCAAATGTAGATGGAAAGAGTTGTCTCTGAAAGGGTCAGCTATGTTAGTAAGACTAAAACATGGGAGAATATCAGAAAATTGCCCCTTGGATACTGTAGTTTTTAATGGGGAGTATTATAAAATGACCTTGTGCTTAGTCAATCAGACCTGAAAAGCTTCGGTCAGCTTGCACTGCTAAAACTAATATAATTTGAAAAAAAAAATTTAATATCTAGTTATTCTCAGCCAGGAGGCAATTATTTTTGCCTGGTAGAGTAGGCGTTTTGCAGATTCTATTTTAATTTGTGATTACAGAATGTATCTGTGTTTTGAATTCCAAATTTGAGGAAAATCTATCATAATTAAATGCATTTATATATTTCCCCTAAATACATATAGTAGCTTACTCTAACAAATATGCTCCTGTTGCGAGCCATGGAATGGATTCTGACTCATAGAGACCCTAAAGCACAGAATAGAACTGCCTCATAGGGTTTTCCTAGGCTATAATCTTTACTAGAGCAGATTACCAGGTCCTTTCTCCCTCAGAGGTGATAGTGGGTTTAAACCTCCAACCTTTTTGTTAACAGCCAAGCACTTTAGCCATTGCAACACCAGGGCTCCTCCTAAGAAATATAAACCAAAAAACCAAACCCTTTGCCATTGAGTCGATTCCAACTCATAGATGATGTAAAATTATTTTTGATCTTTTCCAAATAGTATATTGATGGCCTGTATTTCAAATGACCAGGAAAGAGTATTCATTAAAAATTTATTCTAAAGAAAAGGTAAATATAAAGAGTTGTAATGTAAATTACATAATTACATATCTACTCAGAAAAAGAAGCAGAACAAAAAATAAAAGCAACAGAAATTAAAATTCTTCATGGAAAATACTATTTCATAATGCATTCCTGAAAAGGTGATTGTGAAAGCATTCTTCATCTGAACGAGAATAGCAAATATAACATCCTAAATATGAAATGCTGAGATTCTTTATTTTGTTACATAAGGCAAGAGATATGATTTGAAATATATTTGCCAATCTGAGACATCTAACTTTTTCAAATTCAGTTGTACATTTTAGAGTTCAACTCTAAAAAGGTTTACTGTTAGATCTGACTCAGATGATGGCTCAGACAGAACAAATACAACTTTATTGAGAATGCCGAACTCTAAGCTCTGGTAAGGGAAGGAATTTGTTTTACTTACTACTGTATTCAGAGGAGCTGGGTCATGGTAAGCATTCAGTATTTATTGGTTAAATATATTAAGTAAATGAATAATTTTCAAATATGTACAGGTTGTCCTAGCAGCCTTGGTGGCACCATTGTTAAGGACTTGGCTGCTAACTGAAAGGTGCTAACCCATAAGTGGCTCCACGAGAGAAAATACCTGGCTATCTCCTTCCACAAAGATTACAGCCTAGGAAACCCTATGGAGAAATTCTGCTCTGTCCTATAGGATTGCTATGAGTTGGAATTAACTCAATGGCACACAACAACGATAGCAACAACACAGGTTGTACCATAAAATTAATGTTTGTGTTTTTTTCCTTTATAGAATTTATTTGAGGAAATGTATCTATGTAATAATAAAGAAAAAAAATAGAATGACTTCATCCCTGATAATTATTAACCATGTGACTTCGGGCGGCTCACATAAACCATTTAAGTGTCAGTTTCTTCATTTTTAAAGTGTGTGTTGTTGTTCTTAGGTGCCGTTGAATTGGTTCCAACTCATAGCGACCCTATGTACAACAGAAAGAAACACTGCCTGGTCCTGCACCATCCTCACAGTCGGTGCTATGTTTGAGCTTATTGTTGCAGGTAATATGCCAATCACTCTCACTGAGGATCATCCTCTTTTTCACTGACCCTCTACTTTACCAAACATGATGTCCTTCTCCAGGGACTGATCCCTCCTGATAACATGTCCAAAGTAAATTAGACAAAGTCTTGCCATCTTCGCTTCTAAGGAGCATTCTGGCTGTACTTCTTCCATGACAGATTTGTTCATTCTTTTGGTAGTCCATGGTATATTCAGTATTCTTTACCAACACCATAAAACAAAAGCATCAATTCTTCTTCTATCCTCCTTATTCATTGTCTAGCTTTGCATGCATATGAGGCAACTGAAAGCACCATGGCTTAGGTCAGGCTCACCTTAGTCTTCAAAGTGACATCTTTGATTTGTAACACTTTAAAAAGATCTTTTGTAGCAGATTTGCCCAATGCAATACATCCTTTGATTTCTTGATTGCTATTTCCATGGGCGTTGATTGTAGATCCAAGTAAAAGAAATCCGTGACAACTTCAATATTTTCTCTGTTTATCATGACCTTGCTTATTGATCCTGTTGTGAGGTTTTTTGTTTTCTTCATGTTGAGGTGTAATCCATACAGAAGGCTGTAGTGTGTGATCTTCATCAGTAAGTGCTTCAAGTCCTCTTCATTTTTAGCAAGCAAGGTTGTATCATCTGCATATCACAAGTTGTTAATGAGTCTTCTTTCAATCTCGATGCCACGTTCTTCTTCATGTAGTCCATTTTCTCAGCATACAGATATAACTCTGTCACAAAGCTTTTCTGATTTTATGCCATACAGTATTCTCTTGTTCTTTTTGAACGATTGTCTTTTGGTCTATGTACAGGTTCCACACAAGCACAATTAAGTATTTTGGAATTCCTATTCTTTGCTATATTATTCATAATTTGTTATGCTTTTGCATAGTCAATAAAATACGGTTGAATGCCTTTGCATAGTCAATAAAACACAGGTAAACATTTTTCTGGTATTCTCTGTTTTTAGCTAAGATCCATCTGACATCAGCAATGATATCCCTCGCTGCAAGTCCTCTTCTGAATCCGGCTTGAATTTCTGGCAATTCCCTGTCAATGTACTGTTGCAACTGCCTTTGAATAACCTTCATTAAAATTTTACTTATGTGTCATATTAATGAAGCTGTTTGATAATGTCCAGAATTCAGTGGATCACCTTTCTTTGGAACGAGCACAAATATGGGTCTCTTCCAGTCAGTTGGCCAGGTAGCTATCTTGCAAATTTCTTGGCTTAGACAAGTGAGCACCACCGTTGCCTCGCCCGTTTGTTGAAACATCTCAGTCGGTATTCCATCAATTCCTGGAGCCTAGTTTTTCACCAACGCCTTCAGTGCAGCCTGGACCTCTGCCTTCAGTACCATCAGTTCTTGATCATATACTATGTCCTGAAATGGTTGAATGTAGACCAATTCTTTTTGGTAAGGTGATTCTGTGTATTCTTTCCATCTTCTTACGTGTAGCTTGTATTAATTTAAAAAATTCTATCCAATCTCTTAGGTTTTTATAGACATGTGTGAAGGTAACTTAATAACATAAAGTTCTAAAAACTGAAAAAAAACCCACAATTTGTATATTTTTGATATTAAAGCTTAAAGTACAACATGTAAAAAAATAATACAAATACCCTCGTCATTTATTTCACAAAATAATTATATTGATTGAATTGCCACAGAAAAGTTATTTTAAACAATTCTATTTATAACTATATCATCTGGTATAATGCAGGATATAGTGATTTATAAAATGATGCTTGCTTGGCATTTCTTGCAATGTTTGCACCAGGTTCAAACGGCAGTTTTAAAACTAATATTTTTTTTTTTATTCTTTCCCACTTTCCTCATGACCATAGTTCTAATGTCTTTGATGGCAATATCTGTAGTTTGAAGAAGTAATGCCCTATGTATTCTAACATTATTACTATTGCAATTTGTCATTAAATACGTTTTATAAACTAATATTTAAGTTACTTAAATGGTATGAGTAACTTTAAATTCGTAACTTCACCTACATAATTTTTCCTATGTGTAAGTAGAGACAAGTACTTTATACTTTATAATTCTCAGAGACCTGCATTTCAGATAATTAACTGATTGTTCTTCACACAATGTTCGGATTTCGTTTTATGACTACTATCCTGGTTGACTCTAAAGGGCAGTTGCACTTCTTCTTAAACTGATTTGTTTCAAAATTTAAGCAAGCCTTATATGGATGTTTAATGGAAGGAAAGGTAAATGTCTAACATTGTCAGAGAAACACCTAGATCTCAATGAGGCCATAGATTCATCAATCTGAACAAATACGTCTTCCCCTCCCCCTGTTAATGGTGGGGACTTGGATGCTTGATGTGGACTTCTTTACTATAATGCTGGCAAAAAAAAAAAAAAAAGATTTATAATCATTTATATTCAAATATTTACTGAGTGCCTGACAGGTACAGGGCTAGGTGCAGGACTAGAGCAATGAATGAGAGAAATCCGATTCCTATTCTAAAAGGAGCCTATTATTTCCTGGGAGAGACAGATACTAAGTAAATAATTACACAATTTACTGAAATTGTAACAAATTTTATAATGGACAACAATAAAAAAATATAGCTCTGTGTGTGTGTGTGTGTGTGTGTGTAGGGAGCCCTGGTGGTGCAGTGGTGAAGCACTCCGCTGCTAACTGAAAGGTCAGTCATTCAAACCCACAAGCTGATCTGCAGGAGAAAATGTAGCAGTCTGCTTCTGTTAAGATTACAGACAAGAAATTGCTATGGAGAAGTTCTGCTCTGTCTTATAGGGTTGCTATGAGTTGGAGTCCAGTCAACAGCAATGATTTTGCTTTGGTTTTATATATGGACACACATAAATAACAAATAGGGGTCACAGATACTGATACTTTTTAGACATAACCAATCACCTCACGGCTTGGTTTTCTTGGTTTGAAGACTTAGGATCATAGTCTCATGGTACAACTTGGTCAACTGGCGTTATATAGTTCATAAAGTTTCTATTCTACATCCTAGTTCGGGGAGAAGCATCAGGAGTCTTAAAAGCTTGCAAGTGACCATCTAAGATAAAGCTATTGATCTCTACTTGTCTGGAGCAAAATATGAAGAAGAAAGCTCAAGATTCAGAGATGGAACCAAACTACAGCACTAGTTGTCTACCTGAACCATGGTCTCCTCTGCCCTGAGACCAGAAGAATTAGATAGTGTCCGGCTACCAGTACCAAACATTCTGATCAGGGCTACAATAGATGGATCCTGATAGAAACAGAGAAAATCGTAGAACAGAAGTTCAAATTCTAAGAAAATCCAGATTTACTTAACCAGGTGAGACTGGAGTAATCCCCCAGACTATTGTCCTGAGATGCTCTTTAAACCTTGAAATTAAACTACCTTCTGAAGTCACCTTTTAGTCAAATAGCAGGTTACTTCATAAAGTAAAGATTATCACTCTTAAGTAGTGCACTTTTTAAAAAAAAATTATCTGTAGGAGACCAAATAATCTACAATTACTTTAAAGGAAAGATGAGAAGGCCGGGGAACAGGGAGACTAGGTTATTGGGAATGGATCAACAGATATAATGATAATTTTGACATAATGTGAAGAATGTAATCAATGTTACTGGACAATACGCATAGAAATTGTTAAGTGGGAAGCTGTTTTGGTGTGTACACTTTCACCAAAAATACAATAAAATATTTTTTAAAAAAGGTGCTTAAAAAAAAAGGGTATCAGGAACATCTGACCTAGTCTTAATAGAAAGGAAGGGTCCCCTACGGAAGTGATGTCTAAATTAAGATTCACATTGATTCCTATTTTTGTGATTTAAATCATCATAGATGTTCCTTTTAAGACGATGTGTAATATTCTTTCTCAATACTAACTGAAATTCCTTTATCAAATGCATTAAAAAGAATATTTTTAAGAATATTATTATCTATGCAAACCTATAATGTTGTTATAACACTTCATAAAAACATTAAATCTTCCATTCTCAGAAAACAAACAAAAAAAAGATTTGGTGTTTCATCACTGGTATGGGCTTCGGAAATAAATTCTGGGTAGTGAATCTAAATCACTAGCCAACACAATAGTTCTGTGAGAATGACCAGTAGACAGACACAGTAATTGACTCTCTCATTCAGTGTTGGGCACGATTGATTTTGCACTCCACGAGATGATTTTTTTTCTCTTTAGTCTTGAAACTCTAACTCTAAATCCCAAAACTTCACCATTGTATCTTTTAATATACTTCGTTTATGAATAGTTACTTGTGGAGAACATACGTTTCCTGCTATTTTAAGCAGATCAGTTACTTTTACCATCTGAGTCTTTTCTATTGAATGATTCACAGCATGTTTGTCAGTTTGTATTCTTTATGACTTCATGTGGACTTTATATGCTTTAAGAACAAAAAATGAAATTATTGGCTCAGTATTTCATTTATCCAATTAACTAGAAATATAGCCATTATTTGATCATATAGACTTATTTCACTTACAAAGAATTCTAGCTCACTAAGCATGAACAAAATGGAATTAAAATTTGAGTAGTTGTGAATTGAGTTATTTTATTTTACATGTTTTTTATTTAAGAATTTCAGTAAAAAAGTAACACTGGTGGGGTACATAACATAAAAATAATTTATTTGCTGTTTTTAATCAATCCTGTAGAAATATAAAAAAAACTTATTTTATAATTATAAATGTCTTAAGATAATGAATTACTTTAGCTAATGGACACAAATAACTGAAGATCGTTTTTCATATAGTACAGCTGTTAGGTGAGAAGACAGGAATAGCCTGAAACACGTTTGCATCTGGATGGAGAAAAGATTGATTTATGTTCTCAGCACTTGCTCTAATTGCTAGTTTGCTCCTCACCCTATATTAGCTTGAGTAAATGATGCACTTGTGACAGTCTCTTTAAGCAGGTATTTCTTCAATGGGATGAAGTAGCCCTAATAGGGGAGATAGGATCTTTTGTCATCTTCTCCCAGCTCTCACTCTGTGTGAGGAACAGAGACTGTCTCACAAGGAACTACTGCTTGTAAGTCCTTCTAATATAGAAAGAGCGCAGGCGTGGGAAGAGTTCTCCTGGGCTGGTCTTAGATGACTGATAGGTTGTGGTAAGGGCACATCAGTAAGCAGGGCCAGGCTCTGTGGAGTCCTTGAGGCAGGTAAACTCATCACAACGGCTTCCATTTTGGGGGTGCTGTTTCCAGACCAACGAGCTTGGAAGCACTGCCAAGGGAGTCAAAGCCATCTGCATGAATTTGAGATATGATTCACAGTAGTAGTGAAAAAATGTGGATTTAGAGCTTAATTGGAAAGATGCTTCAGATACTGTGTAGGTTAAAAAAAGAATAGCAAGGCCTAGAGTAAGTAATGTGGAGAGATTCTAAAATAGATGGCAAATTTTGAGAACATTATGCTCTCTGAATCAGGGCTAAAGATTTGTAAATTAATCAATTAATTTTCTTTGAATGTATACTATGTACAAGCAATTATGATAGGCATACTTCCTCAAGACAAACAAATAATCATGGACTCCTGTGGAATTTATGATGTTTTGAAGAAAACAGACTTATGAAATAATAATTATACCAGGGTAAGAGCTATGAAGAGCTACACAAAGACCGTAAATACTATGCTGTCAGAGAGCAGATCTGTTTGGTCATTGATCAATGTGTCTCCAGGACCTAGCACATTACTTGCATATTGTGGACATATAGTGATATTTATTGAGTTAAAATGGAGGTATTAATGCCATGTTAAGGAGTAAGACTATTGTAGATATAATCACGAGGCAGTGTTTGGTCATCTTTGAATTTGGTATCATCTCACTGATAGTTTCTGATGTCTGCACTGGCACGGCTGAGCCCCTGTGGATGTCAGTTGTCAAGGACACTGCTGTCTGGACTTAAGGAATCATTTTCTTCCCACAGTGTGACATCCTTGCAGTAGCTCCTGCAGCTACGCATGCCTGGAGCTGACCTCTTTGCTTTGGTGAAGTTTTGATAGCAGCGTTTACTCACGATGTTTGGCTATATACTCTACTATAATTCCTAAAAATGCTAACTGAGCTACCAGTATCTCATAGCAATTTTACTAATTTTGTTTTCTCATTTTTATTAAGCTATTTGCTCTCATGAAAGTTCTTGAGCGGACCAGGGGAAAAAGAAGTGACAGAGTGAGAGCCACTGGGAGCAACACAAGCAGAAATGGGATGCTCTTTTGCATTCCCTGGGTCTGAGACCTCTCCTTTCTTCATAACTTTGCAGGATGAAATTTCTTAATTTTGACTCCATGGGTGGGCTATACATAGTTCAGTGACACTTTGTAAATAATGTGTGTATTTAAGTATGAATATGAATATTTTATGGTGAAGAGGGTACAGAGATTTTATACATTTGACAAATAGTTTCTGGGATTCAAAAAAAAGAGGAAAAAAGTAGAAGGGTGGAAGAAAGAAGAAAAAGTTAAGAAAACAGCCAGAACAATATTACCCACTCAAACCAAACCCACAGCAGTGGAGTCGATTCCAACTCATAGAAACCCCATAGGGTTTCTCTTTGGGAACAGACTGCCACATCTTTCTCCCTCGGAGTCACTGGTGGTTTCTAACTGAAGACCTTTCGGTTAGCAGTCGATCGCTTTAACCGCTGTGCCACCAGGGCTCTTTAAACAATATTAGAAGGCTAAGAAAGGGATAAAATCATTAAAATATGTTGTGATCAGTTATAGCAAATATCTCAAAGGCTACATTAAGTAAGTAGAGGGTTATTTTTGAAACTTTAAAACAATTTCAGCTGAAAGATGCAGGAAATTTATTTTATTGCAAGAGATTTAAAAATACAATTTATTAAAACAAAAATTTTAAAATAGCATCCATTTTTGGCACTTTTTATTGTTCAGAAATAACTTAGTTCTGATCAGATTATCCCCATTTCACTGATGGGAAAGTAATATTTTAGAAGAGATTGGGAACTTATCCAAGATAAAAATGAGTGACATAAGGCCAAAATAGAAGTCATGTGGCTAGGAATTTCCTGCTCACTACACTATAGCCTTCATCCTGTTATTACATTCAGATCTGTTTTATTCTCGTTATTCTTTGGTTAAATTTACATCACTTAAATTCAGGTAATTTTTCACTTTTGAGGCTATATGCCAAAAAAAAGTCTACTTTTTTTGGTGGTGCCCATACAAACAGACGGCTTCTTTGATAAAACAGCAGATCAAAAGGGGGAAAAATTACTTGATTAACGTACGCTTGGGAGAAGTTCACAGTGCCAAAATATAACTTTAAACCAGGTGTTTCAAACTTGTACAAATCAAACCTCAATAGCATTCTTTCCATTGAAGATAAAAATCAATAAAACATGTTTAATCTGGAAGAACTGTGCCCCTTTGATTGTGTTGCTTCAAAAGGTGTAGAAATTATGCAGAAGCAACAGTTTCATACATTTTTAAACTAGTTTCAGAAGTACCCATGCTTTGGGATTATCAGTTGTTCTTTAGATTTTTTTGACTCATTATCCAAAATGTTTAGTAGTCTTCATCTTATATCCTCAGGTCATGACAGTTACTTTACTACATAGACACTTGCTCCAGGTATGACTTTCCTCATAAGTAAGATGCCATCTAAGAATTATTTGAAAGGTACCAGGCAGACCCCCTTTATTTAGAAACAAAAACCTTCCCATTCCTTGTGACAAATGCTTGGATTCCACCAAATCATTTTTTTCAAATTTAACGCCACTAAATTAAAGACTGATGGGTGCGTTTGTAAGTCTTTTAACCTGCAGCACGAAAGATTGTCTCTCCCTTTTTTCTTTCCTGAAAATGTATCTTTTATCAGAATAAGATGCCTCTGCGTATGTGGAGTATGAGGTTGGAAGAGTTAGAGCCCTGGTGGTGTAGTGGTTAAGAGCTACGGCTGCTAACCAAAAGGTCGGCTGTTCGAATCCACCAGTGACTCCTTGGAAACACTATTGAGCAGTTCTACTCTGTCCTATAGGGTCACTATGAGCCAGAATCGACTCGACGGCAACAGGTAATGGGTGGCTTTGAAAGCTACAAAGTATCAATAAACCACCAAACAAATCCACCCCAAGTTACTCATCTAACACATGAAATAACCAAAAGTATAAACATAAATATCAATATTGTGATGATTATATTTTTGTTTTATTAAAATTTTCAAGTTCCCTAAACTCCAAAAATTCATTTTTTTAAGAGCAATAAGCAAAATTATCACTATGGAAATAAGCAAAAACTAAAACATGCGACAGACTTTGGAGGGACCCAATATACCTGCATAGATGTGATCTCATGTGATCTACCAATTTGACTCATGCACACCTAGTATTTTAAGGAGATACAGAGTTTGCAATCCATGTTACCATTCTATTTTCTTAGGGAAAGTACTGCAACATTGGTGTAATGCCCAGTCTTTCTCTATTCCAGTATTTTCTCTATGTGGGTGTTATATCAGGTGGGAAGGCATTCACCACAGGTCACAGAAAAACAGATTAAACAGAAATTTAAGTTCATTACACATTACATATGAGGGCTGCAGGTAAGTAGTCACAGTCTGGATGCAGCAATTCTATGTAGTAATCAAGGAACCAGACATCGTCTCTCTGTATTCTGATATCCTCAGAATGTCGGCGTTTGGTGCTGTTTACTGCAGGATCACACGAATGCTGCCACAGCTTCTGGTATCACTTCCTCAAGCTGTGTTAGAAGAGGAGAACCACAGCAGGCAGCAGAAGTTAGCTGTTTTCACGGTACATCCGCTGTCTTAAAGCAAAAACTTTCCTACCAACTGCTCTCCTCTTGCAGATTTTCCTTGGTGCGGTATTGGTCAAATCTCTGTCACAAGTCACGCTTAGCTGGAAGAAAGACTGGAAACGTGAGTATCCGGCAAAGGAGAGTAGACTTACTGTGATTGGCAGAGAATGATCATGATTTATCCTTGTGGCTCAGCCTTAAATAAGACTGGGGTTTTGTTGGCAAGGAAAGAGTGTCTTAGTTATCTAGTGCTGCTATAACAGAAATACCATTAGTGTGTGGCTTTAACTAATAGAAATTTATTTTCTAACAGTTTAGGAGTCTAGAAGTCTGAATTCAGGGTGCCAGCTCTAGGGGAAGGGTTTCTCTCTCTCTCTCCTTCCTGGGAGAATGTCTTTGTCTCTTTTCAGTTTCTATTTGTAGGCTCCTTGACAGTCATGCTGCTTGTATCTTCCCTTCCGTTTGTGCTTGCTTGCTTAATCAGCTCTTTAATATCTCAAAAGAGATTGATTTATGACACACTTACACTAATACTAGAGCCCAGGTGGTGCAGTAGTTAAAAGCTATGGCGAGCTAAGGCTGTAACCAAAAGGTTAGCAGTTCAAATCCACCAGCCACTGATTGGAAACTCTATGGGGCAGTTCTACTCTGTCCTATAGGGTTACTATGAGTCAGAATCGACTCAAGGGCAATGGGTACGCTAATACTATCTCTTTTAACATAAGAAAGCAAACACATTCTCAAATGGGATTATAACCACAAGTATAATGGTTATGATTTACAACACATTTTTTTTTAATATATATTTTATTGTACTTCAGGTGAAAGCTTACAGAACAAATAGTTTCTCATGAAACAGTAGTACACATGTTGTTTTATGACATTGGTTAACAACCCCACAACATATTAACCCTCTAACTTCTCAAC
>NW_004443949.1:7842537-7867982 GCF_000243295.1 Trichechus manatus latirostris | reverse complement strand
GGTCCTATTTTTTCTTCTATGAACTTTATAATTTTAGGCTTTATATTTAGGTCTTTGATCCATTTTGAAGTAGTTTTTGTATACGGTGTGAGATATGGGTCCTGTTTCATTTTTTTGCAGATGGATATCCAGTTCTGCCAGCACCATTTATTCACAGGACTGTCTTTTCTCCTTTTAATGGACTTTGGGCCCTTGTCGAAGATCAGGTGACCGTAGGTGGATGGATTTACATATGGGTTCTCAATTCTGTTCCATTGGTCAATGTATCTGTCGTTGTACCAGTACTACAACACGTATTTTAGGGAAGACTATTCAATCTGTAACAGAGAAGGAGTAGTAATTTAATAGCATCCCCCCATGAGTCTGTCAGTTTGTCATAGTATGGGAGCTCATGTGTTACTGTGATACTGGAAGCTATGCCATCAATATTCACCAGGGTCAACCATGGAGGACAGGTTTCAGCTGAGATTTCAAGCTAAGACAGATTAGGAGGGCAGAACTGGTGGTCTACTTGTGAAAAGCATTAACCAGTGAAAACCTTATGACTAGCAGCAGAATATTGTCTGATATAGTGCCAGAAGATGAACCCCTCAGGTTGGAAGGCACTCAAAAGACGACTGAGGAAGAGCTGCCTCCTTAGAGTAGTGTCGACCTTAATGACATGGATGGAGTCAAGCTACTGTGACCTATATTTGCTGATGTGGCACAACTCAAAATAAGAAGAAATGGCTGCAAACATCCATTAGTAATCAGAACCTGGAAGGTATGAAGTATGAATCTAGCAAAATTGGAAATCATCAGAAATGAAATGGAATGCATAAACGTCGATATCCTAGACATTAGTGAGCTGGAATGGACTGGTATTGGTCATTCTGAATCAGACAATCACATAGTCTACTATGTTGGGAATGACAACTGGAAGAGGAATGGTGTGGCATGCATCATTAAAAAGAACATTTCAAGATTTGTCCTGAAGTGTGATGCTGTCAGTGATAGGATAATATCCGTGTACCTGCAAGGAAGACCAGTTAATATGACTATTATTCAAATTTACGCACCAACCACTAAAGCCAAAGATGAAGAAACTGAAGATTTTTACCAACTTCTGCAGTCTGAAATTGATTGAACATGCAATAAGGATGCATTCATAATTACTGCTGACTGCAATGTGAAAGTTGAAACAAAGAAGAGGGATTGGTAGCTGGAAAATATGGCCTTGATGATAGAAACGATGCTGGAGGTTGCATGATAGAATTTTGCTAGACCAACGATTTCTTCATTCAAATACCTTTTTCCACCAAGATAAATGGCCACTATACATGTGGATCTCACCAGACGAAGGACTCACAGGAATCAAATCTACTATATCTGTGGAAAGAGACAATGGAAAAGCTCAATATCATCAGTCAGAAGAAGGCCAGGCGCTGACTGTCGAGCATAACATCAATTGTTCCTATGTAAGTTCAAGTTGAAACTGAAGAAAGTTAGAACAAGTCCACAAAGCCAAAGTATGGCCTTGAGTATATTCCACCTGAATTTAGAGACCATCTCTAGAGTAGATTTGACGCATTGAACACTAGTGAAGGAAGACCAGACGAGTTGTGTAATGACATCATGGACATCATATATGAAGAAAGCAAGAGTCATTAAAAAGACAGGAAAGAAAGAAAAGACCAAAATGGATGTCAGAAGAGACTCTGAAACTTGCTCTTGAACGTCAAGTAACTAAAGCAAAAGGAAGAAATGACGAAGTCAAAGAGCTGAACAGAAGATTTGAAAGGGCAGCTCGAGAAGACAAAGAAAAGAATTATAATGACATGTGCAAAGACCAGGAGATAGAAAACCAAAAGAGAAGAACACTCTCAGTATTTCTCAAGCTAAAAGAACTGAAGAAAGCATTCAAGCCTTGAATTGCAATATTGAAGTTTCCTACAGGGAACATATTAAATGATGCAGGAAGCATCAAAAAGAGATAGAAGGAATACACAGAGTCACTAAACCAAAAAGAATTGGTTGATGTTCAACCATTTCAGTGGGTAGCATATGATCAGGAACCGACAGTACTGAAGGAAGAATTCCAAGCTGCACTGAAGACATTGGCAAAAAACAAGGCTTCAGAAATTGACGGAAAACCAACTGAGATGTTTGAAAAACAGATGCAGCACTGAAAGTGCTCACTCGTTTATACCAAGAAATTTGAAGATAGCTACCTGGCCAGCAGGAGGGGATTCATATTTATGCCTATTCTCAGGAAAGGTGATCCAACTGAATGTAGAAGTTATTGACCAATATCATTAATATCACATGCAAGTAAAATTTTGCTGAAGATCATTCAAAAGAGGCTGCAGCAGTATATCAGCACGAAACTGCCAGAAATTCAAGCCGTAATCAGAAGAGGACATGGAACCAGGAATATCATTTCTGATGTCGGATGGATCCTGGCTGAAAGCAGAGAATACTAGGAAGATGCTTACTGTGTTTTATTGAATATGCAAAGGCATTTGACTGCGTGGTTCATAACAGATTATGGACAACATTGCAAAGACCGAGAATTCCAGAAAACTTAAATGTGCTCACGAGGAATCTGTACATAGATTGAGAGGCAGTGGCTGGAACAGAATAAGGGGATACTGTGTGGTTTAAAGTCAGGAAAGATGTGCATCAGGGTTGCATCTTTTCATCATACTTCTTCAATCTGTATGCTGAGCAAATAATCCAAGAAACTGTACTATATGAAGAAGAACGTGGCATCAGGATTGGAGGAAGACTCATTAAGAACTTGTGTTATGCAGATGACACAACCATGCTTACTGACAATGAAGAGGACTTGAAACACTGATAAAGATCCAAGATCACAGTCTTCAGTATGGATTACACTTCAATGTAAAGAAAACAAAAATGCTCACAACTGGACCAATAAACAGCAGCATGATAAACGGAGAAAAGACTGACGCTGTCAAGGATTTCATTTTACTTGGATCCATAATCAACACTTAATGGAAGTAGCAGTCTACAAATCAAAAGACAATTGCACTGGGCAAATCTGCTGCAAAAGACCTCTTTAAAGTGTAAAAAAGCAAAGATGTCACCTTGAATACTAAGGTACCCCCTGACCCAAGCCATGGTGTTTTCAATCACCTCATACGCATTCGAAAGCTGAACAATGAATAAGGAAGACTGAAGAAGAATTGACGCCTTTGTATTGTGGTGCTGGCGAAGTATGAGGTATATTGAATATACCATGGATTGCCAAATGAATGAACAATCTGTCTTGGAAGAAGTATGACCAGAATGCTCCTTAGAAGCAAGGATGGCTAGACTTCATCTCACATACTTGGGACATGTTTTCAGGAGGGATCAGTCCCTGGAAAAGGACATCATGCTTGGTAAAGTAGAGGGTCAGCATAAAACAGGAAGACCCTCAATGAGTTGGACTGACACAGTGGCTGCAACAATGGGCTCAAGGATATCGAGGATTGTGAGGATGGTGCAGGACTGGGCAGTGTTTCATTCTGTTGTAGATAGGGTTGCTATGAGTTGGAACCGACTCGAGGGCACTTAACAACAACCACAACCACAAATGAGCCAACAAAAATGATAGAAGTCTTTAAAGAGATAGATTGACACAATAACCACAATGATGAACTCAAACATACCAATGATCATGAAGATGGTGCAGAACCAGGCATTTTTTCTTTCTGCAATACATAAGCCAACTTGATGGTACGTAACAACAAAAATACCACAAATGAATAAACATTTTTAGGGGAAACTGATGGTTTTCTGTGCTAAATATTTGTGGCTCATCTCTGTGCTATCTTGAAACTAATGTAAACTATGAATTCAATGAAGAAACATTATCATCTTCGTCAAATTAAAAGGTTTTGTAATGCTGATCTAGTGAAATAAGCTATGGTAGAAAGTCCTACCATTATCACCCATCACATTCCTTCACAGAGCTTTATTTTCTCTGAAATGAGTGAGAGATGTTGGATACATACTTATCAACCCAGAAAGGAGAATGATATTTATTTGCACCTACAATTTGGCAGCCAATGTGATAGTAATTTTTACATATGCTTCATGTTTACTTCTCAAAATTACATAGTGAGATATCTATGAGCGTATAAATTTTGCATTTTAATAAACAGAGACTCAGAAATGTTAAGTAAGTTGCCCATATTTCAAATTTTATCAATAAAAACATCAAAGCAATATTAGAGGAGCTTCATACGTTTCTCACATCATCTGGAATACTTCCATATTTGCTGTATCAGATTTAACTGCAATAACACAGATCAATCATAAATCTCACTTTTAATGACACCTGATATATCAATTAAGGTATGATATGGATATTGATGTATAAGCATACAGTATATGTTTGTTCATTTATTCATGCAGTAAATACTTTTTAATCGTGTAGTAGAATATGTTAAACACTGAAAACACAGAAAAAGTTATAAACATAGTAGGACTATATAATATAAAATCCTGCTACCGAAGAGGTCTTCACTTTAGAGAGGCAGATAGACATGCCTGTCTGGGGCATCTTGGTTATTTATCTGAGCAGCTTCAGGTGTGTGTGGATGTAAAAGTATGTACTTGGCAAAACAAGAGTGTACGCAAAGGCTCAGAATTTAGAGACCATGCAGTCCAGACAGCAAGAACCTGTAAAGCTTCAGTATAGCTGAAATATGAATAGGGCCATAAGCAGGGAAAGGCCATGGAATTTCTAATATGCTGTGTATAGACTTTGGACTTTGTTTTTTCAAGGAAATGTGAAATCACAGAAGTGTGCTCCATTACATTTTTGTGTTAGCTATATAACACTCGTTACAGAGCATAGAATGGACTTGTAGTTAACAAGCCTGTACAGACAGGTATCACGTGCAGAAAACTGGATGATGATAGCTTGTACTAAGATAATAGGAAGAAGGAGTTGGAAAATAGATATGTGGGTGGATTTTTGGAGGATAAATTTGTCCCGATGTATGAAACTACGTATATAGGTGTATATATCATATTTATATTTGTTATAATTTATTAATACATGTTATATATGCATTTATAACTTTATACCTAGCACTTCTCTTGCTTTTGCACTAGATAATTTGCCAAATTAGTCAATCTATATGTTCCTGCTCAGCATCCTATGTGTGTGTTCAATCAGAAGAGTTGTATATTTTTGTTCAATTTTGAACATTTCTTAGCCATTGGCTCTTAGAATATCATCTCTCTCTCATTCTCTCAGTCTGGAATGCCGACTAAACAAATATTGAATCATTTTATCTGTAACCCTCTTAACCGCTCACATTTTTTCATCAGTATGTATTATAAGTAAGGTTGTCAGATAAATACGTCCTTCGACTGTATCTGTCTGTTATTTAAATCCACCAGGCATTGGTTTTTATACTTAAACGTCTATATTTTCAATCTTCCAACATTTTTCTGTTGTTGTTTGGTACTGTCAAGTTTCCTTTTGTCTCACAGTGAACCCTGGTGACAGCGTAGAACTGCCCCATTGGGTTCTCTTGCAACTAATATTTACAGAAGCAGTTTGCCTGATCTTTCTCCTGTACAGCCGCTGGGTGTGTTCGAGCTACCAGTCTTTCAGTTAGCAGCCAGGTGCTTAGCCATTGCACTGTATGGGCTTCTGAAAATTTTTCTAGACATTATATTTGATTATGCTTTAGTGTCTTTATTTTTCACTATTTCTATACTTTTAACAGTTACATTTTTTTTCAAAAATTTGGTTCGCTTTTATGCAATTTGATCATTTGTACGCTTCTTAATTTTTATCTGTTTAACGACTGTTTTACATTCTTATTTACAACCATTTTCTGATTTTTCGATAGCGTCTAGTTTTTGAGTGCTGTTACCTATTTGTTCCATCCATTAACTCTTTCTAGTAGTAATTTCCTTCCCTGTGCTATTTGTAACTGAAGACCGTGAACTCATGTTTACGGTGAGTTGTTCGTTCTGCGAGAATTCCGGTTTCCTGGGTTGTGGAAGTGCCATTTCAGGTGGCTCTGTGTTTGCGTCAAACGGCGCCCTGGAATTGTCAGTCCTGAACCCGCGATGGTATCACTAATGACCCAAGTGCAGAAAATAAACTCCACTTAAACTCTCTTCCAGCTAATTAAAGCATTTGCCAGATTAATCAGTCTATATGCTCAGAGGGGCGATGATCTTGCCTTCTTCCCCGGTGGTCTCCATATCTTCATGATGAACAGCTGATGGTATTTGTTAAACATGTTTCTCTTTGCAGGTCAAGTCTAAAAATACTGACCCACACGGAGCTCCAGATAAGGTTCACTGCTCAGTTATTTCTCGGTATAATCATGTTGCCCGGGCTGCACGTCCATATAGATGAGGCTTTGTTGGTAGTGTTTTGTGCTTCCCTTAGAAGCTCAGGTCTCCTGTACACGTGGCTCCTTTACCAGGCTTTCTAACCCTGGTTTAGATTTTCAAAAGTGCACTATGATAAGCAATGAACTCTGACATAAAGTTGTTTATTTAATTTCCTTAGTTTGTCAAGCTGGTGCCTCTTGAGTGTAGCAGATATTTTCAGGATTGCTCTTCTTCCCCTTTAGGTCATTATTAGCCTCATATTCTTTGGAGACATCTGGAAATATTAGCTTTCAAGCTTTTATTAGGGAACAAACTGGAACAATTTAAAGGCTTTGTAGTACATAGGCACTCTTATCTTAACACTATTTTAGCTCTAGCATAAGCAAAAAACCAAACCAAACCCACTGCTGTCGAGTTGATTCTGACTCATCGCGACCCTACAGGAAAAAGTAGAATTGCCACAACAGGTTTCCAAGGCTGTAAATCTTTATGGAAGCAGACGGCCACATCTTTCTCCTGTGGAGCGGCTGGTGGATTTGAACTGCTGTCATTTTGGTTAACAGCCGAGCGCTTAACCACTGCACCACCAGGGCTCAGCTCTGGCATAAAGGCTGTAAATTGAAGAACATTAAAATAATCTATCCCAGCTTAACGTCTACTTGTCTAGGAGAGTAGTTTAAGCATATCAGAATTGATGCCTATTAATGTTGTCATCCATTTTATTCAACTTAGGTCTGGACATGTATTCCCTTTATATCCATTTTTTCATATCTCTACTATTTTTTTAAAAAATTTCAGCTTTACAAATGACACATAATCAAGATAAGCATGGATTTCTCTATGCACTGTGAATAATACCAATTCACAGTTATTATAAAGGGAAATGGTTTAAATAGTAGTCATAAAAAGAGTTCAGAAATACAGTTATGCGACATTCAATATCCAGCATCAGCACCATTGCACATACACCACTACCCTTTGCATCACCAAACCCTGCAGCGCAGGCATAAGGTAAGCACCTGGCACCAACTTTCTCTTTTGAGTATCAGGTTCCATTGCTCTTTCCTGAGATTTCTGCAGTATTCTGCAACCATGGGAAGCTTGGAATGTTTTTCTTCTTAGCTACAGTATTTTTGCATATATTTCTTTTTTCAAACCTATAATAGTTTAATGATCAAGTTCAATTTTTGGTTCTCTGGACCGCTTAGGTTTTCTCCAGTTTTCTGTGGTTTGTACCTGGCAACAATACTTCTCACATGTATTTACTTGAAAGCTTGTAGATTCATGGCTACAGTGTCCCACTGCTGTATTAAATCCTCTGTAATAGTCAGTATTCTACGGTGCTTTATGACAGAAAGTCAATGCAAACTAGCTCAGCTTCAAAATAGAATTTATTGGTCCATGTATCCAGGAAAGGCAAAGGTGAAACAGAGGTTGAGTGGAACCAGGAAATTGAATGTCTTCAGGATTCTGTCTACATCAGTCTTTTATGCTTTTCTTCCTGTGTTGGTTTAATTATATTCTAGTGCAGCCAGACTTCTCTACATCACGAGGGATACATTTCTGGTAGTTCTGAGTTTACTCTGGAGCTGAAGACTTAGTCATGAAGACCATTCAAGAAAAATTTGACCCAACTAGCTGTAATCAGTAAAATCTTGGATAAGAAAATCATTGTCCTGGCTTGGTTCATGTTTATATCCCCACTTTTGGAAAATAGGATGGAGTCTATTAACAGAATGAGACCTTCGAGGCAAAACACACACATGCAAGCATGCACACACACACACACACACACACACACACACACACAGGTGAAATATAATTTCTGGCTCCTTATTTGCAGAAATTATCAGAGCTTCTATGTAGTCATTTTATTCTCGTCTTTTTCACATTTTGACTTCCTATAATACAAGCAGCATAAATGCCGTCTTTGCACTGGTACTTGGTGTACAATTCTAGGAGATGCTATTCACTTAGACTATGAGGTGAATAGCCTTATATGAGTTCAAATATCCTCAAATAGTTTTCCCTTGTTACTGAAAAATGTTTGCTATTAAAGTACAATTTACTCCAAATGCTGGATATCTAAGCTGTCTCTGGAACATTTTTAGCTTTTGATACCTCTTGAACCTCAAACTAGGTTAAACAGCCTCCTCATTTATTTCCCAACATTGGGTCTCTGATTCTTACAGTATTCCAGAATTTAGGGTTCTCACATCCAAATTCTTTGGCCACATCTGAAACACATATAAACTTTTCAGAAATTAACTTCAGTGAAGTACCATGAACTCATTGTCATCAAGTCGATTCTGACTCGTAGCAACCCTATAGGACAGAGTAGAACTGCGCCATAGCGTCCCCAAGTCTAATCTTTATGGAGGCAGGCTGTCACAACTTTCTCCTGTAGAGTGGCTGGTGAGTTTGAACTGCTGACTTTTCAGTTAGCAGCCAAGTGCTAATGACAGCTCCACCAGGGCCCCTTCATTAGTGAAGCTGAGGCTTAAAAATGTCTTCTTACTCTATTTTTTAATTTTTCCTATGGGATTAAAGAGTAACAAATATCTTCAAATAATTCTGCTAAGGCCATGTTCTCATTCTGTGTGTCTGAACATCCAATGAAGCCCAGGGAATTTAAACCTATTCATTTTTTTTTTTTTTTTTGGTTTGTTTTGTTTTTTCCAGTTGCAACCTCCTTACTTTTCAATGGAACTCCAAAGCCAAGAAGCAACTCAGTGAATACCCCTGTTCCTTGATACAGTCCTGTTACTCTCTTTTTCCTCATATCAGTGTTGTTTTTGTTGTTATTAGGTGCTGTGAAACCTGTTTTGACTCATAGTGACCCCAAGTACAATAGAACAAAATGCTGCCCAGTCCTACACTAGTCTCACAATTGTTGCTTTGTTTGAGCCCATTGTTGCAGCCACTGTGTCAATCCATCTCATTGAGGCTCTTCCTGTTTTTCACTGACCCTCTACTTTACCATGCATGACATCCTTCTCCAGGGACTGGTTCCTCCTGAGAACATGTCCAAAGTACGTGAGACAACGTCTCACCATCCTGGCTTCTAAGGAGCATTCTGGCTGTACTTTTTCCAGGCCGTTTTTTGTTTTTTTTCCTAGAAGCCTATGGTATGTTCAATATTCTTTGCGAACATGATAATTTAAAGACGTCGATTCTTCTTCAGTCTTCCTTATTCATTGTCCAGCTTTTGCATGCATATGAGTGATCAAAAACCCTATGGCTTTGTTCAGGCACACTTTAGTCCTCAAAGTGACGTCTTTGCTTTGTAGTACTTTAAAGAGGTCTTTTCCAGTAGATTTGCCTAACACACTACATAGTCTGATTTCTTGACTGCTGCTTCTGTGGGTGTTGATTGTGGATCCAAGTAAAATGAAATTCTTGAAAACTTTAATTTTTCTGATCAGCTACTTTAGATTCTAGTAATTAACATGTAGTAAAGTTTGAGATTAGGACCTCAAAAATAACGTATCTATATAAAGGCTTAGACTTCAAAATTAGATATTTCCATGATATTTATTATAAAAAATCAGCCTCTCCAAAATGTCAATATGCTATTTTTGACTTTTCAGGATATATTATTTTCTTGTTACTATACGATAAATAACCACAAACTGTGCAGCTTAAAATGACATATATTTATTGTCTCATATCTCTGCAGAAGCCTGGGTACTTCATGACTGGGTTCTTTTTTCAGACTTTCCCAAGGCTGGAATCAAGGAGTTGACTGGGCTGCGTTCTCGTCTACAGCTTTGGGGAGTCCTCTCAAGTTCGTGTGACTGTGGAAGGATTCAGTTTCTTGCAACTGTCAATCTGGTGATGTCATTTCCTTGCTAGCTCTCTACCCAGGCTGTTCTCAACTCCTACAGGACACAGATTTCTTGCCTCTGTTTTCAAGCCAGAAATAAAGAATCTTCTTTGTATCAAATTCCTTTCATGCCTTGAATCTTTTTTCATAAAGATGAATCTTGTTAGTGTTAAAGGATCACCTGATTAGTTCAAGCTCACTGAAGAGAATCTCCCTATTTTAGGATTAATTCATTTGGAACCTGAATCATATCTGCAAAATGTCTTCACAGCAGCACTTGTAGATCCATGGATTAGTGCTTTGTTGAATAACTGGGAAAAGGTTTGTGGACACACCTTGGGAGCCATCTTAAATTCTGCCTTGCATAGCAGGGATGTGTTTCATGGTATTCTTTTCACTAAGTCTCTGCAGTAAAAGTAAGACCATCCTAACACGCTCAAGAAGAATCTACGATTATTTATAGATAATGAGTGTGGAGTAAAAACAAATTATATTTACAGTTCATACACACACACACACACACAAGCAACTATAAATCCATAGTTCATGTGTCTCACTTCCTGAGAGATATTCCCACCAAAAATAAAAACGAAAATAAATTGGAACTTACTCAAAACCTTTATTTGTATTGCTCAAATACTATAAAAGAATACATAATTATAAAATCCAAGCAATAATCACATACTCATTCTTGTAGTTTTAGTTCTATCATAGTTAATCATGGTCAGAGTTTAAAAAGTAAATTAGTTCTCCAACATTTGCTATGAAAAACAATGAAAAATCTCTCATGTTCTATTTCATTTTTTTTTTTTTTTTTGGCCGTACAGAAGTATAGACTTTTCTTTGGTTTAATTTTGATGAAAATATTGACAGCAGAACATAGACCCACTCATCAATGTCAACATGTATAATTTGATAACGTTGGTTACATTTTTCACATTGTGTCACCATTTTTGCTGTCTCTACCCATATTGTTTCACCACCTTTGACTTAAACTCACTACCCCTTAAACTTCTTATCTGTGTTTTAGAGTTACTACTGACAATTTGGTCTTATATAGATAATTCTTTAAAACAGTGCAACGCTCATGGCAAACGTTCTTTACTAATTTAGCTAAGCAGTTGTTTAAAGATGACTCCAGGGGATAATTTCAGTTCATGCTTTGAAGACTCTTTCAGAGACATAGATTTGGGGGTTTCTCTCGTCTCAATAGTTCTGGTAAGTCTGGATTATGTAAGAATTTCAAATTCTATTTTACATTTTTCTCCTTTTGATCAGGATTCATCTATTGATTCCTTAATCAAAACATTCAATAATGGTAGCCAGGCACCATCCAGTTCTTCTGGCCTCATGGTTAAGGAGGCAGTAGTTTATGGAGACAATTAGGCCTGAAGTCCAAGTCCTTCTCTGATTACGAGGTTCCCTTATTCATTTGCTGCTCCAAGTGAACAGAGACTAATTGTATCTTAGATGGCTGCTCACAAACTTTTAAGATCCTAGGAACTATTTACTGAACTAGAGAGTAGAACAGTAACTCTAAAAACAGTATTAGGCCAATTGACTGGACAGCCCATGAAGCCATGGCCATATTACAACATGGATGGAACTTGAAGATATTATGCTGAGTGAAATAAGTCAATTACAAAAGGACAAACATTGTATGACCTCACTTACATGAAAAGAAAGAATAAGTAAATGCATAGAGACTGAGAAACAGTTTTAATTCTCATGGAATCCAGATTTCTGGGGTCCAGGGAGTTGGGGTAACCCACGCAGGTCACTGCCCTGAGATTTTCTTTTGAAGTTAGAGCCTTGAGAAATTGGTTTCTTAAAGTCATCTTTGAATCAAACGATTGTCTAGATAAACTAAAAAAGACTGTTTTACTTTAGCCAATATATACTTTTGAAGGGTTATTTATGTGTAGTCAGTTCCAAGAAGCAGGGGCTTCAAAGGTCAGACTAGACCTGTGTTAGGGAAAATCAATAATTATTTTAATTGTTCTCCAAGACAATATTGTATAAAATCCTTCCTGACCCCAAAGTGTTTAATCAGTTTTGTTCTGGTCCTTTTCCATGGCAGTGTCAGTAAGATGGGACGTAAGAGTCTTTGGAGGTTCTCTCATCTTTGGAACATTTTTGACTCCCTAGTTAAAATGCTACCCCGATTTGTAAATTGTACAATCAATAAGCTTTGGTCAATTTATATTATTGGCTTAACCTAATTTTTATTTTAAGAAGAACAATGGCCATTAGTGGTTTCCTGAAGCATTAGTGGAGAGGGAGAGAGAGAATTATTCTCTGGAAAGTAATGGGTTTATGTTTATGGTGATGGGAGAACTGGCATCAATTAAGGGTAATGGTTGCACAACTTGATATCACTAAGTCATACGCCAGAGAAAGGGTGAAATAGCAAAAATTGTGTTCTATATAATTTCACAACAACAACTGCAACCAAGTGTGGGGAGAGAATAAAGTCGCTGATACTCTTAAGTTAAGTACATCCAAACACCTCACAGGATTCAGTTTGTTAGTTCAGAGGTTCAGGGTTATGGCTTTGTGAGACTGACCATTTTCCTTTCATTAGCATAATAATTTTCAATTTTTTTAGCTGCATATTTTAATATTATCTTTAAGTAATAGGCATGCATTGCTACTTCTTAATTTTTGAATTTTAGACATTATATATGTATTGACTTGCTCTTTTGGAAGAGGAGCTATGTTTTCTTTTACTATCCACCATCCATCAGACACAAAGACTATTTTCATGTCCTTTCATCCCCCGGTACAGATATAGTATTAACTTCATTAGATCAATATTTTCTGCTTATTATTATAATGAGGTAAATATTATAACTGATAAGCATGTAGGATACTGTGATTAGTTCTTCTGCTTAATTTTTGCTTTTCATATTGTTAAATAGTGTCTTGCTTTTTGTGTTAGTTTTTCTCTCTTGTTTTTAACAGTTGTCAGTACATAAATCACCAATTTAACCCCAAGCACTGTACTTGTGTTCTTTCAATTTTATATTAATGTGTCTAGTCAATGATCTTGGAGAAATTTTCCATGTAGACTTCTGTACTGCTGCATTTTGGATAGTTGTCTTCTACATATGCTATTCTGCTGTCATTGTGCAATCTTCCATCTTTGTTATTCTCGCTCTTTCGGACATGTGCACGCACACACGTTCCAGTTTTCCTTTATATATCCTCAGTTGCCCGTATGTTCTCGTCTTCCTTTTTCCTGGTTTGCTTTCTCATTTTAATGGTGTATAGCTGTCAATATTTTCCTAAGAAAGAATGCATGATAGGTACATTTTTGAGAACTTTCATGACTAAATTATCTTTATTCTACTGTAATCTTTAACTGATAATTTGGTTTACAAGAGAATCTTGGAAGTGAAGGTATGGGAGGCTAAGCTTGCCTAGCCAGCTACTGGCATTGGCAAGGGGTTTTACTTGTACATGTGGTAACAGGAAGTGATATCTGACCCCTAGGTCACCTTCTGACTCACAGCTTTAGAGTGCTTAGGGAGGACTTCTAAAATCCTTTGGATGTGGAGCACTTATGCGATCTTTGTTGATCTTAATTCAAATGTAATTGCTGTGTTTTGGGTTCCTCCTTTTACAATTGTAGGATAAAATTATTTACTTCATAAGGCTGTGGTGACTATGATACAAGATCCTATGTGGTGATAACATGGCCTGGTTGGAGACTGTAGAGTCCCATATTTTACACAAATAACGTACACCTAAGTCTGTTTGTCATTTGCGCTCTCCCCTCACAAGTTATTTTTCTAAGTGCATTATGCTAATTTTTTTTTTTTTTTTACAGAATCATGTAAAAAAAAATTGGCATAGCGGTACCTACAAAAATACTTCACAGGGGAGGGTGTGGTTGGCAAACAAACTTAGAAGGTGCGAATTATTGTGTCAAAATATGGTATGTTGGTTGAGAAATGGGCTGTGGAATCAGAATTCCTGGATCTGAATTTTGGCTTTACAACTTGCTTAGTTGCATGAAGTTTGACAAGTTATTTAACGTCTCTAAGTCTTTATTATTCACCTGTAAAATGAAGATAGTAATAGTATTTATTTAGTAGACTTGTTGTAAGGTTTACACATGAATAGAAGGATATGTGAAGTATTTAACACAGGGCTGGGCACAGAGTAAAAGCACAACTGGTATTAAGTACCATCTCAATTATGAAAATAATCAACCAAAGCCTAGTATAATCACTCAAAAATATAATTTTTACAAATTCTCACAATTCCCTTTGTTAATATCTTAAGACTGCATATCCAAAACTTAGCCAGGTAATAATCAAGATTTAGAAAAAAAGAAAAAAGGCAATCCTAATTGAAACACTATTGTGAAGAATATTACTGTGAGTTTTTAATGTGGAATAAAATTAAATGAATAGACGGTTTTATATGTTTAAACCAAATATGTACAACAAGATGAAAGCTACATGAAGATGTATATTTCAAGGAAACTATAGAATTTCATGGCTAGAAGCACTGAGAAACTGTGAAACTGGTTTTTAACTACCCATCATTATATAGTTCTTTCTCGAGGAAATTGAACACTGACAACCTTCTTTCCATCTGGAAACACCTAACATCTGTGATTGCAAACATCAAAACACAGCTGTTGCGGTTCTGAGTAAGCACTCCAATTTATTTATTTTTGACTTAAAAAATATCTTTCAGTTTTCATTCAACATCACAGTTGTTAAGCCACGTTCTTACAGCAGGAAGAAAAACAATTAAGTGAAATCACTGTACCAAACGTTTAAGAACAATGCTCTTTCATGTATTCTATTTAGAGAGGATAAAATGTCACATCAGTTAAAAAAAAATCTGTGCTGTGAATGTATCTTTTTTTTCTTTAAAAGCCACAGAATTTAAATGTACAGAATGATAGAGATCTTTGAGTACACTTACAAATATTATTAAAAAATTTCAAAGAGGAAGATTGGCTTACTCAAGGTCACAGAGGAAAGAGGTAACAAGATAAGGAATAGAAGAACCTAATGCTAGTGCTTTTTGCAGATTATACATGGGTGTTTCAAAGTTAATTTTAGCCTGAATACTTTTGACTAAAAAATAAAAACGTATCTTTGGTGTAATATTGGGGTTTAATTGCATGTGATTCCAAAAATAATTCTATACATGGAAAAATATGTTAAAATATATGTATGTATACACACGCACATATCTATATATATATAAATGTATGTATACATATGGAGCCCTGGTGGCACAGTGGTTAAGAGTTCAGGCTGCTAACCGAAAGGTCAGCAGTTCGAATTCACCAGCCAATCCTTGAAAATCCTATGAGGCAGTACTATTTTGTCCTATAGGGTCGCTATGAGTTGGAATTGACTCGACAGCAATGGGTTTTATATATACATGTATATGTGTGTGTGTGTGTGTGTGTGCGTGTGTGTATATATGTATATATAATTCTCTTGATTCTTACTTATAGTTATAATTCAGTTTCAGCTAGGTTAACTCCCTTAATTGCTCCTTCCCCATCTGCAGCCAAGGAGTCCAGAAACAAAGTCCTGCAGCTTTACCCTTCGAGGAACCTTACTAGGTTTCATTCTCTACCCTTCTGTCAAACTCTTTGAAGGTCTCTCGTTTCTGACCTTTTACATAATGCATAGCTTCCCCACTGCAGCCCAGACCCTTCTGGTTGATGCATTGTTTGGTCTTTCTGTTTTGCTTCATCCTAGCATACAGAGTCATCCTGGGCTCTGGGCTCTGCAGTTTGCAGCTGAGTCCCACTGCACTCCAGAGCTCAGCCCAAGCCCCTGATTCTTGGGGCCATAGCTACCACCTACCTAAAAGGGGCAAAAACAAAATAACAGCCCTAACCTCTGTTACGCTTCAGAAACTAGAAGTTCAAAAGCCAATCTTTTCCTATGATTCCTATGGTTCAAGAGTGCCTCCCAGCGGCAACAAGTTAAGGTGCATCAGGGAGAACAAAAAACTAGATGCCATTCCAAGGTCACGGTGGTCACCCAAGTGCCACCAGCACCTCGGCGGCAATTATTCCTGCCACAATTAACATCAGAGAAATCCACAGGTGACCTAACTATCTTTCTCCTTTGGATATGAAAGATGTAGAAATTTTTCAATTCTGTGCTTTCTTTAGAATAGGAGAGTAGAACAATATGGTTTACATTGCTGGTTTCAATATCCTCCATCTCTAAGATAGGTAAATCATAGTTCCTAACTCATAGGACAGTTGTAAGAACTAAATGAATTAAAAGATGTAAAATGCCTTTGAATAGAATATACCATACAAAATTTATAATATATAGTATATGATGTGTGATATAAAATATATATACTAATTAGTATACGATAGGAAACCCTGGTGGCATAGTAGTTAAGAGCTACGGCTGCTAACAAAAGGTTGTTAGTTCAAATCCACCGGGTGCTCCTTGGAAACTCTACGGTGCAGTTCTACTCTGTCCTGGAGGGTCGCTATAAGTTAGAATTGACTCAACGGCAACGGTTTGGTTTTTTTTTAAGTATAGGATGTATAGTTTATATTCATGTGTAATGTATAAAATATAACACGTTACATAAAATGTATATTACGTGTGATTTTTTTAATGTGAGATATAATATTTAATATATACTGTATAATATTATTAACAAAAGATGCAGATGTAAGCTGTTTCCTACTCTCTGGCAGGCAATTGTTCTACAAAAAGCTTTGACTTTTTTCCTTGACAGATGTCAAAGACAGGTGTCCATCAGTGGGAATGTATTCAGTGAGTGAACGGTGGCGTTTTTAACATCATAACATGAAACCAAAACCAAACTCACTGTTGTTGAGTAGATTCTGACTCATAGCAACACTACAGGATAGAGTAGAACTGCCCCATAGGGTTTCCAAAGCTATAAATCTTTATGGAAGCAGACTGTCACATCCTTCTCTCACAGAGTGGCTGGTGGGTTCAGACTGCTGTCCTTTTGGTTAGCAGCTAAGCACTTTAACCACTGTTCCACTAGGACTCCTTAACATGAAAAGCAAGTGGAATTGTTGAAACTTTTCCATTCAATTGAAAGCCTCAAATAGAAGCCCAGTATTACTAAATGGCACACGATCCTGAGCCCTTCCTCAAAAAGGAACTTTCTCAAGTCTTTTGTAGACATGCATGTACTCCCTTAGACCTTTGATGCTAATTGCCTTTACCTGTTACCTAGTGGTCACAATGGAGCAGGAGACTGCTGTTATGCCATCTGTTGATTCAAGGTTGGCACTAACCCATGAATGCCCAGTATGTGAAGGTCCAACTCAGCTTCCAGGAGATACACTAGCTTTACTTTATGCAGAATTCCAGTTCTCAGTCCTAACAACAGTATCTGTGACATAATAAAATAGCTATTCTGTGACTTATTGAAAATTGGCTTCCTGTTTGGGATTGAGGCAATTGCATAATGGCCCTCAGTTGACTTCCTGTGCTATTCCTTTTTTGTATAAACTAAATTCCTCCAAACCAATTACTTCTTGATGTGACAGACATTTATGATAGACCAGTTATACTGTGGATCAGTGGTAGAGGGGGATCACTTCATGAGGATAGTGGTCTAGATTATCTAATACTCCATGAACACCTTAGACCTTAACCTGTGCACAGTCCCAAATTGGCTCTGTTCTAAAACTCACACTTTCAATGGATTAAAATAATTGGATTCTTTACCTTTTTAAGAGCCTCTTATTAAAAGTCATTCAATTTGATTGCCCTATTGTGTTGTTCAATTTCAATAGATAACACCGAGGCTAAAGGAGGACATGGATTTTGTTCTGAAGAGTATTTAGAGATTATCCCAACAATCCTGTTTAATAGAAAAGAATGAAAGAGTTATATATAAGAGTGTAAGTAATATAATAAAAGATAAATTGACAAAAGATAATATTATAAAGCATATAGCTTTCACATTAGTTTTGCATTTTAATTGAAGAATACGTTTCCTTTATCGGAAAATAAGTTACTTTCATTAGTTCAATTTCAAATATTGAAAATATATTATTGATCTGTATTTTATTCTACTAAAGCTGATTTTATTTTATTTTTTTAAATAGGAAAATGAAAGAGGAGGTTCGTCTTGTCAAAACAATATTGTTTGTTTTACAAAGAATTCACTGTGGAATTCACTAGAAGAGAAGATCTAGTCTTTAATTAAATCTTTCTTTGTGGTGATTTAATAAATATGTACTATGGTCTCCTGTTTTATACACCAAAGTGCAGTAATGTGTGAAATTGAAACAGATGTTGGATATTAAAGAACAATCCATTGTATACTTTGCAAAGAAGGAAGAGAAAAAGCATTTATTGAATAACTACACTCTGACACATAAATAGTAGTGTCATTTAAAGCTCACAACAACCCTATGAAGAATATGTTATTACCTAAAATTTTCAGTCAAGGAAATTAAAACCCTAAAAATGTAACTTATTAGTCTAAAATTACTATGGGAATGTGAACTGATTTAGAATCCCAATTATCTAAATGATGTTAAAGTACGTTGATTGAATCCTTCTCTTTCATATTAAAAAAGAATGCTGTTTTCTAATATAGTACTGTAAAAGAAGATAACAACAAACAGTGTTTAGGCATATAGTCAGTAGTATGTTGCCAGAAGGTGCTTTTGGTGGTGGTATAGTGTGGACAATTGATAGTGACAGAAAACTTTCCCAGATTTCAAATTTAATTAAATTAGATGCTGTTCCATAGGGGCAGGAAGAAAATTTGGTACTATCCTTTAAATTCAACTTTTAAATGTATTCACTGTTGAAATGAATGCTTCTTAGCTTCATAGCTAAAAAAGTAGATGCCAGAGCCACTCTCCACCATGTGTCTGTCAGTTTGTCATACTGTGGTGGCTTCCATGTTTCCATGATACTGGAAGCTTTGCCACAAGTATTTCAAATACCAGCAGGATCACCCTCTGTGGGCAGTTTTCAATGGAGCTTCCAGACTACGACAGACTAGGAACAAGGACCCAGCAGTCTACTTTTGAAAAAATTGGCCAGTGAAAACCTTATGAATAGCAGTGGAACGTTGTCTGATATAGTGCCAGAAGACAAGCCCCTCAAGTTGGAAATCACTCAAAATACAACTGAGGAAGAGCTACCTTCTCAAAGTAGAGTTGACTTTAATGATATGGATGACAAAACAAAATCATCAGTCAGAACAAGGCCAAGGGCCGACTGTGGAACAGACGATCAACTGATCATATGCAAGTTCAAGTTGAAGCCAAAGAAAATTAGAACAAGTCCACGAGAGCCAAAGTACCTTGAGCATATCCCACCTGAATTTAGAGACAATCTTAAGAATAGATTTGACATATTGAATATCAGTGAATGAAGACCAGACAAATTGTAGAATGACTTCAAGGACATCATACATGAAGATAGCAAGAAGTCATTAAAAAGACAGGAAAGAAAGAAAAGACCAAAATGGATGTCAGAAGAGACTCTGAAGCTCCCTCTTGAACATAGAGAAGCTTAAGCGGAAGGAAGAAATGATGAAGTAAAAGAACTGAACAGAAAATTTCAAAGAGAGGCTCACGAAGACAAAGTAAAATATTATAATGAAATGTGCAAAGACCTGGAGAAAGAAAACCAAAAGGGAAGAACACGCTTAGCATTTCTCAAGCTGAAAGAAGTGAAGAAAAAATTCAAGCCTCGAGTTGCAGTATTGAAGGATTCTATGGGGAAATATTAAACAACACAGGAAACATCAAAAGAAGATAGAAGGAACACATGGAGTGACTGTACCATGTGTTCAACATTCAACCATTTCAAGAGGTAGCATGTGATCAAGAACTGATGGTACTGAAGAGAGTAGTCCAAGTTGCACTGAAGGGAATGGTAAAATACAAGGCTCCAGGAACTGACACAATATCAATTGAGATGTTTCAACAAATGGATGCAGTGCTAGAGGTGGTCATTGTCAATATCAAGAAATTTGGAAGTCAGCTTCCTGGACAATTGACTGTAATGGATCCATATCTGTGCCCATTCCAAAGAATAGTGATCCAACAGAATGCAGAAATTATCAAACAATATCATTAATAGCACGCTCAAGTAAAATTTTGCGAAAGATCATTCAAAAGCGGTTGTAGCAGTGCATCGACAGGGAACTGCCAGAAGTTCAAGCCAGATTTAGAAGAGGATGTGGAAGGAGGGGTATGATTGCTGATGTCATTCATCTGACATGGATGGATCCTGGCTGAAAGCAGAGAATACCAGAAAGATGTTTGCCTGTGTTTTATTAAGTATGCAAGACATTCAACTGTGTGGATCATAACAAATTATGGATAACATTGCGAAGAACGGGAATTCCAGAACACTTCATTGTGATCATGAGGAACCTTTACACAGACCAAGAGGCAGTCATTCAAAGAGAACAAGGGGATACTGTATGGTTTAAAGTCAAGAAAGATGTGTGTCGGGGTTGTATCCTTTCACTATACCTACTCAATCTGCATGCTGAACAAATAATCCCAGAAGGTGGACTATATGAAGAAGAACATGGCATCAGGATTGAAGGAAGACTCATTAACAACCTGAGATATGCAGATGACACAGCTTTGCTTGCTGAAAGTAAAGAGGACTTGAAGCGCTTACTGATGAAGATTGAAGAGTATAGCCTTCAGTATGGGTTACACCTCAATATAAAGAAAACAAAATTCCTCACAACTGGACCAGTAAGCAACATCATGATAAATGGAGAAAAGATTAGAGTTGTTAAGGATTTCATTTTACTTGGATCCACGTTTAACAGCCGTGGAAACAGCAATCGAGATCAAATGATGCATTGCATTTGGCAAATCTGTTGCAAAAGACTCCTTTAAACTGTTAAAAAGCAGAGATGTCACATTAAGAACTGAGGTGGGCCTGACCCAAGCCATAGTATTTTCAGTATCCTCATACACATCTGAAAGCTGGACAATGAGTAAGGAAGACTGAAAAAGAATCAATATCTTTGAATTATGGTGTTGGTGAAGAATATCGAATATACCATAGAATGCCAGAAGAGTGAACAAATATGTCTTGGAAGAAGTACAGCCAGAATGCTCATTAGAAGCAATGATGGCAAGACTTCTTTTCATATACTTTGGACATGTTATCAGAAGGGACCAGTTGCTGGAGAAGGAAACATGTTTGTTAAAGTCAATGAAAACGAGAAAGTTCTTCGATGAGATGGATTGACACAGTGGTGGCAACAATGGGCTCAAGCATAATAACGGTTGTGAGGATGATGCAGGACCAGGCAGTGTTTCGTTCTGTTGTACATAGGGTCACTATGAGTGGGAACTGACTTGACGGCACCAAACAACAGCAGCAAGAGCCAATCTGCCCAGGTTTGAAGCTTATGCCAGGTTAAAAAAAAATTGCCTTGGAGTTGTTTCCAACTCATGTTGACTCCTTATGTGTCAGAGTTGAACTGTGCTCATAGGGTTTTCAATGGCTGTGATCTTTGAGAAGCAGATCATGAGAACTTTCTTCTGAGGTGCCTCTGGGTGGATTCAAACCACCAATCTTTTAGTTAGTAGCCCAGGACGTAACAGTTTGTGCCTTCCCGAAACTCCAGTCTTGCCACGTACTAGCTATGTAATCTGGGGCAAGTTGTGATTATGAGGACTGTAACAATTATTATTCATAAATAACTTAAAACTCTGCCTGTTTACATCAGCCATGACTGAACTGTTTTGAACTGCCTCAAAGCCGTCTTTTAAAGTCACACAGCTTGTAATTTGCTCAGTCATCTGGAATACAAATCCATTGACACACAGTTTAATTATTACTGACAAAGAATTTATGTACTGCCATAAACCTTCTCTTCAGAATTAATCTCTGAAGGTTAATGAGACATATACACTGAAGATTCTTATCAAGGGGATTCTTAAAGGAGAGCGGAAGACTGAGGTGTGGAGGAGGGCTTTTGTGTTTCTGCTATGTGAGAAAAAGTACTTTAAATATACTACTTTACTTAAAATGCACAGAATCCTGTTTTCACATGACGGGAAAATAAGAAGTATTTTATATTAAATATTTCATTGTAAAAATAATATAACCTTAATTAAGAACTTGACAAAATAACAAACAACACAAGAAATAAGTTTTAAATCATTATTAACCTAATTGATCAACAATAACTTCAAAGATAATTATTGCTGAAATATTGTTAATGTGTGTAATTGTTTTATTAAAAATTGGGCTTGTGTGGTTTCCATCTAATTTTTCAATAAATTAGGAACTTTTTTGCATGTCATTAAGTATTATTAAGAGCCCTGATGGCATACTAGTTAAGCATGTGGCTGTTAACCAAAAAGTTTGCTATTACAACCTACCCAGTAGCTCCTTGGGAGAAAGACCTGGAAATTTGTTCCTGTGAAGACTACAGCCTAGAAACCCTATGGGGAAGTTCTACACTGCCACATGGGGTTGCTGTGAGTTGAAACTGATCTGACAGTGTCTAACAACAACAACAGATTAATTACATAGCAACTTATAAAGCGGATGAAATTTATTTTAAAAGAATCATCCATCTTTAGAATGTGGATGGTTTCCAATTAAAGCAATTCTCACAGGTACTTTGCATATATTCATTATTTTCTCAGTATGTATCCATAGAAAGGTAACACAGTAACTTTGGGTTTGGCTACATGGTAGTTTTGTAGGTCAGCTTTGTTCAGTTTTGGTTTGTTTTACTTCAGTTTGTAAAATTGCCCAGTCTTCATCTACAAACTTACTTTCCAACAGTTATATAAATATATGTTTGTACCTCAAACACACAAACAGTACTTATTATTAAGTAAAAATGTACTACCAATTTGATAAACAGTAAGAAATCATTATTTTACTTGGCTATGTGTTAAATTTGGACACTTTAAAATAATTAGTGATCTGATGGGCATTTGCTGCATTTTTAATTTTAGTAACCATTTTATGCTTTTAACAATTTTTCTTTCTTATTTTTAAATATTTCTCCAGTATTTAATTATCGATCTTCTTGTTTTCTCTATTTTTAATGAATTACTTTCTGTGTTCATAATAATTGATTTCTGTTTTAATGACAACATTGCCAGAATCTCCTCTGCTGCGTAAAATCAGAGGTGCAACATGGCAAATATGTGGCATACTCTCAGGTTGTCCCCAATTTCTAGACAGCCAGGAGGCCATCCGAAAAAGAGAACTAATACAATTAACATGAATTGCTCCATAAACATCTAGTCCTTCCCACCAGAGTCTGAACACACCTTGTTGTGTGTCTTTGAGTTGATTCTGACTCATAATAAACCTATAGGACAGAGTAGAACTGCTTCATAGGGCGTCCAAGGCTGTAATCTTTACAGAAGCAGGCAGCCATATCTTTTTCCCATGGAGCAACTGATGGGTTTGAAACATCGATCTTTCTATTAACAGTCAAGTGCTTAATCACTCTGCCACCAGGGCTCCTTAAATAAACCTTAGCACATTGGAAAGAAGCAGACAATATACAACAGGTGAACTGTCCTCCCTGGCTCAAAAGCTGTCCGGACAGAGATGACAACTTTTCCATGCACACCCCTCTTTGTGTCATGGGTGGGAGACTTAAATGGGAGAGTTATATGACAAGCATGGCTTCTGAAAATTGTCTAGGTGGATACAGAATGTTCCATGCCTGCCCTCCCCCTGGCTTTCTGGCTGAGGGACACAATGGGACCCTACCTACTTCCAGTCTCCCCTTTGCCAGGTAGGTCCACATAGGGAGACTGTAAGCCTAATGCTATGTGTGCCCACTAGTGCCATAGCTGAGGAGACAAAGAAAACTTCCTCTCCCAGCTACTTTATATCCCCTGCCTACTTGACTAATTATACCTTTTCAACCCTGATGACAAACTTCCTCCTGCATCATGTCCTCCTGACTTCCTGATGTGGGGTTGTGGTTAGCGCAGAGTTCTATCTTTTTAATCTTGCTAACAAACATCGTGCAATATGCAGATGACACAACCTTGCTTGCTGAAAGTGAAGAGGACTAGAAGCACTTACTGATGAAGATCAAACACCACAGCCTTTACATATTAACATAAAGAAAACAGAAATCCTCACAACTGGACATCATGATAAAAGGAGAAAAGATTGAAGTTGTCGAGGATTTCATTTTATTTGGATCCGCAATCAACACTCATGGAAGTAGCAGTCAAGAAATCAAAAGACACATTTCATCAGGCAAATCTGCTGCAAAAGACCTTTTTAAAGTGTTAAAAAGCAAAGATGTCACGTTGAAGACTAAGGTACCCCTGACCCAAGCCATGGTGTTTTCAATTGCCTCATATGCATTCGAAAGCTGAACAATGAACAAAGAAGACCAAAGAAGAATAGATGCCTTTGAATTGTGATGTTGGTGAAGAATATTGACTATACCATGGACTGCCAAAAGAATGAACAGATCTGTCTTGGAAGAAGCACAACCAGAATGCTCATTAGAACCAAGGATCGTGAGATTACATCTCACTTACTTTGGACATGTTGTCAGGAGGGATCAGTCCCTGCAGAAGGACATTATGCTTTGTCAAGTAGAGGGTCAGCAAAAAAGAGGAAGACCCTCAAAGAGATGGATTGACTGAGTGGCTGCAACAATGGGCTCAAGCATAACAACGATTGTGAGGATGGCACAGGACCAAGCAGTGTTTCGTTCTGTTGTAAGTAGGGTCTCTGGATGTCAGAACCTACTTGAAGGCACCTAACAACAACAACGAACGTCAGACCTCAGTGAGTGTGAGGGGTAGTTTGTTCTAGGGCCTAAAGATGCCAGTGGGGAGAGGAACAGAGAAAACCAGGGCCTCCTGGCTTGTCCAAAGAATGGCCTCCTCACACTGTCACCTACATTTATTTTGCTATTTGCTTTCTGCTGCCTTCAGATAACTGATTAATTCATATTCATGATTTAGTAATAAATAATAGTTTACCCTATGGTTTTTCTTCTGAATTTAGCTTAGGCCACAATCCATATATTTCAATTAATACTGTGTATATTTTAAAAGTTATTTATATTCTAATTTCCTGCTTAAAATAAAAGTTAAATGATATATAACACGATCTTTTCCATGTAATATTCTATTTTTTTTTTGCATAAAGAAAAGGAATTTTTTTTTTTTTATTGTACTTCAGGTGAAGGCTTACAGAACAAAGAGTTTCTCATGAAACAGTAGTACACATATTGTTTTATGACACTGGTTAACAACCCCACA
>NW_004443949.1:7819573-7842323 GCF_000243295.1 Trichechus manatus latirostris | reverse complement strand
TAACTTCACCACTGAGCTAAAAGGGTGTCTGGGGGCCATACTCTCGGGATTTCTCCAGTCTCCTTTAGGCCAGTAAATCCGGTTTTTTTTTTTGTGAGTTAAAATTACATTCTACATCCTTCTCCAGCTCTGTCCAGAACCCTCTGTTGTGATCCTGGAATTATGACTGTTTTAATATTAAGTTTCATGTTATATTTTTGGTGGGGCTTGCCTTATATACACATATACATTCTTCTATATTTCTTAGTTTTATAATATTTAGTTTTACTGACTATTTCAATGACTAGATTGTCAATTGTATCAGTGTTCAGTGCTGGAAATACAAAGCCTGCTTCAGAGTTTAGGTAAAAGAAGAATTAATAGCAATAATTAAGGGCACTCACAGAATCATTGGAACACCTGGAGGATCAGGATTCATGCTGCCACTTATGGACCATGTGAAAATGTTTATTGTGATTATAAAGGTAGGGCTCAGATTCAGAACCACTCAAATAAAGAAGCATTAAATCACAGTCCAGGATGTATTATGGATAAATGGACTTCATAGGATGATGAAAAGCTGAAGTCAGAGATATTTCTCCAGTAGCCAGTGACCCTGCATTCTTCCCATTGAGGGAACGGTGGCTATGTTGTTTCTCAGTCTGGTTCTATATAATAAGGATATTTTCCATTTTCCTAACTGTGCAGTATTAAGGGCCAAAACTACTTTGTTTCTTCCTAAGTATTGATGTAAATTGTGAGTCTATAAATAATGTAGCAACACAAACCCTGACTATTTTTCTCATCTGGAAATACTCTGCCATGCAGAGAAAGGGATGTCAGAAGTCACATTTTTCCCCAGGGACTCACAAGCTGAAGGACGTTAATTATGTTAGGCCCACTCCCCCACTGCTATGCTTTTGACCATTTAGCATCTAATAATTTCTATGCCCTGAATTAAGCAATCTATTCAGAAATTTTGGAAGTCTGTGTGTGTGTAGTCTCTTTACACCAATCAAGAATGAACTTAGCCAGGGTTATAACCATTTTTTTCCTCTTGAATTCTTTCCACAAAGAAAAAAAAATGCAAAGCTGACCCAAGTAAAGAAGCGTATGTGTAAAAAAAGTAGCCTCATCCATATTTGAAACATGCAGCAATTTAAATCAAGAAAAGGTAATTGTGTATGATATTTCTCACAGAGAGAGGGAAAGAATGAAAAATATAAATAAGATTAAAATAACCTATACAGTAAACGAAGTTGTGCCTGGAAAGTGGAATTATGCGTTATATTTTTCTACTTTCAAGTTTTCAGAGACATATTTAAAGTTTAAATTAATAAAACATTCAAATGCAAATCAATTTTCTATTCAGAATAAATTAAAATTGTTATAAAATAATGTATATTAGACATCAAAATGAAAATGAACTCCAGAACACTTCCTTTGATTCAAAGTGAGTAAATGAAAGAAGACAAATACGTATATTGTATTTGAATGATTACTTTTGGCGCATGATAGAGATAGACGTTATTACTCACTCAACTCTCTTGAGTTACAATGGCCTGATTCCTCTGTGCGTGCATGTGTCGGTGTTTGTGTGTGTCTTATGTCTTTTTATTATATCATGAGAATGTCTCCCCTTTCAACCTGGTTACCCACTTGCCTCGTAATGAGTCAGGCCTTCCTCTTCTGAGATATTTGTATCTAGTTTGTGTATTTCAACTCATCTCAAAGTGAACTTCTCTTCAGAATTCTTGAGTCTAAGTCCCCTACTTCTATACAGACCTCAGAAAATGGAAACCACTAATACCTGAAAAAAACTGTACCACTGATGCTTGCTGGTCTTAAGAGATATGATAAACAATTTTTGAGCTCGGTTAAGTATGTGCATGTAACAGAGTGAGAAAATGAGGTCTAAAAGGAGCAAAAAAGGAGTCCATGGATAAGACAGTATTTTGCCTTCCAAGATTGCTTTAATGAATGGAAGAACTGCCAGAAGATACAAGCACAACATATTTGGAAAATTATAGGAAATGGGTGTAGAAAACAGAAAACAGTATTTGTTTTGTTATAAATATTTTTATAAAGCAATAAGGAAAAGCTGAAATTAGCTTGAAAATTCCAAGTATTTGATTGATATTAAATAAAATACAACTGTAAGATTATTACAAATAATTATTGTGTATACATGCATGTAATTAATGATTCCTAAAATATATCTAGATTTATAATATATAGTCAAACTGATGCATTGTATTACAAGCTGATTACTAATTTGGTCAAATTATATTCAGAATAAATATTACAACAAAACCCAAGGAATATATTTACGACAAAAATGTGCAAAGATACTTTACTAAGATTCAAAAAAGGACAAGACAAAGATCCTGAACTCAAAGAACTTCTAATCTGTAATATTGGTAGTATAGAAGGGATAGGGGATGAATAAAAATAGAACTAGAAGAAAAGGTAGAAAAAACAATATAAGTATGTTAAAAGAGTATATAGAGGGAAATTTAAACCAGCCTGGGGCATTAAGGAAAGCTTCTGTACAAGTGGATAGCTATAGATGCTAGGGTATAAACTTAGTTTGCATAAATTAATTTCCCAGAAGCTTGCTCATCCTGAACCAGCAAAGTCATTGAATTCAACAAGATGTTACCCCTTTAGATTATAGGCAATACATTACAGTAATTTGTAACCACAGGACTATGCAAAGTGGGGATGTGATTCTGATAGGCACAAGGTCCAGTTAATACAGCACCATGCAAAGTGGGAACTGTCTGTACTTAATAATGGGTTATAATTCCATACTTGTTTTATTATATAAAATTATTTCATGATTAATAATTTCCCTTTGGGTTTTTAGAATTAATATAGATTGTATGTATGAGTGTGTGTTTACTTTTATGGACTGAAGGACGACATTGTCCAAAAATAACCCCCTAGAAATTGCTTTCTTAAGGAAATTACCCACATGCTCTCTAGCTTGCTGTTATTCTGAAGAGTAATCTTGTGCGAAAAATTTTTCTAGCTATTTCATGGATATTATGAATAACTGGAATCTAACCGACAATAACAATGTTTTCCATTGAAAATTTGTGTAATAGACTGGTAAGAACTAAGCTGACCCACTTGTGTTTGTCATATGTGGCCCATGCCTTCTAGGGTTCTGTATTAGCAGATTTTAATAAGGCGACAATGTGATGCTGTACAGCAATATTCAACTAACTGACAGGGCATTTCAGACATAGCCTGGCTTAACATTATTTAGCCCAGCGGCCAATATTCCACAAGTGCTGTGCCAGAGAAGTTTCTTATCCAGAATGTTATCACCAGATGGTACTCATCCTACCATATGCTGTAATGCCTAGATGAGCACAATGATGCAACGTCTGCTACTTCGTTCAACAGTGAAATTGACTGTATGAATTAATACACACTGGGAGTGAACTTTAGAAGTAAAGAAAAGTGACGAATATGGAAGAATGTAATAAAATCTGTTGACAGATAATTCTTGTTTCTGTTGTTGTTGTTTGTTTTTTACCCTATGCTGCTCTATTTCAGAGAAACAACGTTTAAATACAGACTGGGAGTAGGAAATGGTATTTTGTGCTTTGTTAATTTCAACATTCTATAAGTCTTTTATGTACTTTGCAACTCAGAGTCTCAACGTGTAAAATCTAACTATTATGCAAAGAGCGGCCCTGGTGGTGCAGTGGTTAAGAGCTTGGCTGCTAACCAAAAAGTCAAGCGTTGGAATCCTCAATTACTCCTTGGAAACTCTATGGTGCAGTTCTACTCTGTCCTATAAGGTCACTATGAGTTGGAATTGACTCGAAGGCAAAGGGTTTGATTTTTTTGGTTTCTTAAGCAAAGGTGCATTCTGATTATGATCAGTTATTCATAATATATTTCCACCATATTTGATTTATGAGAGGTTGAGACAACTTCATAATAAAGGTTGCTATTTTATATAGGTGGATGCTATGCTGATCATTTTATAATTTTGTAAAGCCATATTCTCAAAACTCTTCATCCCATAATGCAGCTTTCATTTTCCTTCATTCTTTTGGTTAAAGAAATTACAAATCTATGATAGGCATGTAAATCAAAAATAAAATCAGTACATTGTTTGCATGCTTTTTTTCTTAGATCTTAGACTTACTTTCTAACAAGATACTTTGTTAAAGTGAACATCATACTCTGTCAACACTGATAACTATTTACAAGAAGTGAAACATCAATAAAATATATTCAAAGGAGACTATTTACATTTGCCAAGTTAATCTCCTCTAAACCAAAGTTCTGTACATGTTATTCTCTTACGCAGTAACCATCATTAGCTCTCCTGTTGCTTACAAAATTAATTAAAATTTATGCACTTGGTATTCAAGGCCTGAAACAACATGTCCTCAATTTACTACTCCAGTGTTCTCTATCACAGTTCCTGAAATTGTAGCATACATTTAGGCTAAACTAGAGTACTTATAGACTACTGTCGATAAACATACTGGATTTTCCTAAACTTGGGTCTTTCTTTATATTGTTTTCTCTTCTGAATAAAACATGCTCTTGCTATCTTTAGAAAAAATATCTGCAAGATTGCTTCTTCTCGAAGTATCATTTAGCTACCTAAGTAATATTTGGATTATCTTAACTATGAAATGTCACTTCCTCTCAAGGAGCTTTTGATTACTCCTATCCTGTGTCATGTGAAATGCTGTAATTATACTATGTTTAATTGGGTAATTTTGTTGTATTTTCTCCAGAAAGACTAGGGAGGTTATTCTCATATCTGGTAACTAATTTGTTACCACTACTGAAATCCACCCGAGCTTTCAGCTACAGCCTCCTGATCTAGCTCACCTCTGAGTGGTCAATCTACTTGACTAGCTTTTTACATGTGTTAGTGAGTTTATTTATTTATTTTTCTTTTCTTCTGGGATTGAAGATAAACATTGAACTTTGTCTTCATCAGCTGGAAGTCTCCTTTCTTTTTTCTGTTTCTTGCATCTGATATCTCCCATATAGTCACTGATTTTCTTCTTGATTTACAACTCAACAGATGCTAATATATTATTATTACCTAGAATTCCTATGGCCTGATCCAATTTCATGAATCAAACTCACTGGGCATATATGCCAACAGGAATTGGTTGAATGCATTTTATTATTCCTTTGTTGGTTTGTTAATTTAAACTGCTTAAGTTCCTCTTAAAAGGACCTGGCCTCTGATCTTGACCAATTTTCCCAACAATCTCTATCATTTAGGACTTCACTTAATTTCTCCTGTATAACTAATCTATTTCAGCATTTGTCATGCCTAGGGTTACGCCAAACATGACCACAGATTTCAACTGGCAGAGGTCGTTCACCTGTCAGCTGCTTCAGTGGGAACATCTACTTGTAAGAGGTATTTCATAAGGTCACATCATTCTGGTACAAGTTCATATTAAGCTCATATCCCACTGGAATGATTCATGCATTATTTTTGTTTTGAAACATGTTGAGCTTCTTAGCATTTGTGCCACCATAGGATTGCTCCAGCTTTTCCTTACTTTTGTGGGTGAGCAAACTGTGGTGATGCCGAAAAGGTCATGTAGGTAGTACCATCAACCTCTCTACAAATGCACTGCAATGATTTCTACCAACGCTTTCAACTGCCCCTCTTAGCTGACTCCTACTTGATATTCAGGATTCAGTTAATTATCAAGAGCTTCTTCCCTGATCACTTCATCTAGAGTATCCCCTCATTCATTTGTATCATGGAAATCTTTTTTATTTTATTAACAGGATTTATTGCATTCTGAAATTAATGTGTTGAAATATTTACTCACTTGTAGGTGTTCAGACATTACTACTCAAATAAATGAAAGAACTATCTGTTATGCTAGCAGCATGAACCGTGTTCTACAAGCAGTTATTTATTCTGCCTGTTGTTTGTTGTTAGGTGTCATCGAGTCAATTCCATCTCATATGGACCCTATGTACAACAGAACAAAACACTGTCCGGTCCTGTGCCATCCTCACAAGCCTTGTTATATTTGAGACCATTGCTTCAGCCACTGTGTCAATCCATCTCATTGAGGGTCTTCCTCTTTTTCGCTGACCCTCTACTTTACCAAGCATGATATCTTTCCCCAGGGACTGATCCCTCCTGATAACATGTCCCAAGTATGTGAGACTAGTCTCGCCATTCTTGCCTCTAAGGAGCATTCTGGTTGTACTTCTTCCGAGACAGATTTGTTTGTTCATTTGGCAGTCCATGGTATATTCAATATTCTTCACCACCACCACAATTCAAAGGTGTCAGTTCTTCTTCAGTCTTCCTTATTCATCGTCCAGCTTTCACGTGCATATGAGGAGATTGAAAACTCTATGGCTTGGGTCAAGTGCTCCTTAGTCTTCAAGGTGACATCTTTGCTTTTCAACACTTTAAAAAGGTCTTCTGCAGATTTGCCCAGTGCAATGTGTCTTTTGATTTCTTGACTGCTGCTTCCCTGGATATTGATTATGGATCTGAGTAAAATGAAATCCTAGACAACATTAATCTTTTCTCCGTTTATCATGATGTTGCTTATTAGTCCAGTTGTGAGGATTTTTGTTTTCTTTATGCTGAGGTGTAATCCATACCGAAGGCTGTGGTGTTTGATCTTCATCAGTAAGTGCTTCTAGTCCTCTTCACTTTCAGCAAGCAAGTTTGTATCATCTAAATATCTCAGGTTGTTAATGAGTCTTCCTCAAATCCTGATGCCCCATTCTTCTTCATACAGTCCAGCTTCTGGGATTATTTGCTCAGCATACAGATTGAATAGGTATGGTGAAAGGATACAACCCTGACGCGCATCTTTCCTGACTTTAAACCACGCAGTGTCCCCTTGTTCTGTTCAAACGACTGTCTCTTGATCTATGTACAGGTTCCTCATGAGCACATTTAAGTGTTCTAGAATTCCCTTTCTTCGTGATGTTATCCATAATTTGTTATGATCCACACAGTGAAATGCTTTTCCATAATCAATAAAACACAGATAAACATCTTTCTGGTATTCTGTGCTTTCAGCCAGGACCCATCTGACGTCAGCAATGATATCTCTGTTTCCACGTCCTCTTCCAAATCCAGCTTGAATTTCTGGCAGTTCTCTGTTGATGTACTGCTGCAGCTGCTTTTGAATGATCTTCAGCAACATTTTACTTCCATGTGATATTAATAATACTGTTTAATATTTTCTGCATTCAGTTGAATCATCTTTCTTAGGAATAGGCATAAATATGGATCTCTTCCAGTTGATTGTCCAGGTAGCTGTCTTCCAAATTTCTTAGCATAGAGGAGTCAGCACCTCCATCGCTGCATCCTTTTGTTGAAACATTTTAGTTGATATTCTGTCAATTCCTGGAGTCTTGTTTTTCGCCAATACCTTCAGTGCAGCTTGGACTTCTGACTTCAGCACCATTGGTTCCTGATCATATGTTACTTCCTGAAATGGTTGAACGTTGGCCAGTTCTTTTTGGTGTAGTGACTGTGTGTATTCCTTCCATCTACTTTGATGCTTCCTGCATCATTTAATATTTTCTGCGTAGAATCCTTCATTATTGGAACCCGAGGCTTGTTCTGCCTAGGAAGCTGAAATACTGGAAAAATTCTCAGAGAGGAGTTAGCCGTTGAAATTGGCCACACAAGTCGAGTAAAATATTGCCATGTATATGTCAGTGAAATATTTTTGTATGTTGTTTGTATTGGAATGGGCTTTATTGTCTATTGCAGGCTGTGGTATAATGCAGTTTCAATAATTTATATGTGTGTCTTTACCACTTCTCAAGAAAATTAGCAAATATGATAACCATATTAGCTCCATTATAGTAATTGAGTTGATTCAGTATCACTACAAGTTTTTTTTTCATTTAGGCCTCCAGTTATTTTTACAATATTTATATTTAATTTGTCATTTTTAATTTTTTTACACGCTTAATTATTTGAGATTAAGAAAATAGAGTCTAAATGGATTTTTAATTAAAAATCATATTTCTAAACTCATTGAGAATCAGTAAACCTCATATTTTTTGTACCTGCTTTTATTCTTTTTTAAATATTTTTACTCTTCTTAGGGTGAAAGTTTTTTTTTTTCGTTACTCACAACATTATACTGTTTTTATTGTCACTATACAATACACCAATTCTTATTATGTAACTTATAAACAATGCTATGATAAATATAGTTGGAAATAAGTCTTTTTAAGGTGAAAGTTTATAGCTCAAGTTTGCTTTTATTCTTACAGGTCTCATTTTTAATCTTCACCATTGACAATTGCTAGGAATATTTGCTACGTTTGTGATTAATTCAGACAAACCACAGCTCTAAGAGAAGGATCTGTTATTTTTCTTCCTGCCTCTGCTCCCCTCTTCCCTTGCAACCCAGTTTTTTCAAAGTCTGAGGTGAGATACCAGTATCATTTATAAACTGAAGGTCATTCATTCTCTTCACATAGCAGGGTTTCTTTCATTTTATCTACGGCCATTACCTTTCTCAATGTCAAGTTAAACAAACAGGGAGATAATGCCCATGCTTCTACCACTTTTTTTTTTTTTAATTTATTCTGAAACCTTCCTTCAGTTGCTCATAGACTCTCCTCACAATCACTGATTTACTGTCAATGATTTCTCTCACTATGGTCAGATTTTTTATTCTTTAATTTATTTTGTCCAGTATCAATTTCGACAAAGATCTTTCAAACTGATGTTTATTTGAGGTAACATCTAGGGCTGCAGGAGCCGTGTCATACTTAGTGAGAATGAGTTATTTTCTACAAAACACACACACACACACATCGACCCACATAAATCCAGAAACCCATTTTTTTTTTAAACGATGTTTCTTTGAATAAAAAAAGTACTGAACATGACAGCTCAAAATGCCAGACATGTAGTGGTTTAATATTTTCACTTTTATTCTTAATGAGCCACTAACGGTGCTTTACTTTTCTTTAATTTTTTTCCTGTGATGTGTTTTGAAGTTATTAACAACATGGTTAACTACATATTTCATTTTTATTTTTTGTTTATTGTTGTAGTTTAAGTGAAAGTTTACTTTTCAAGTTAGTCTCTTACACAAAAATTTATACATACATTGTTACGTGACCCTAATTGCTCTCCCTATACTGTGACAGCACACTCTTCCTTTTACTATTATTTTATTCATTAGAAAAAATTCTACTTGTTCATGCATGATTTAGTTAATATGGAATAAAGTTCTGAAGTGATCAAGATCTGGTTCTTATTGGGAAAACAACAACAAAATAGAAGAAAGGATACAAAATTTAAATTATTTGGTGACTTGAGTACCTGATTCTACTTCTTTTTCTCTGAAAGAAACATATACAAATCATTATATTAAGAAGAGTAGTTTAGGGTAAGAGCAGGAGAGATGCTTCCAGAACGAGGAGCAGCTTGCTCTTTCGCACAAGGTACAGGTAAGTTCTCTTTGATAAGTTGATGTTTGCCAGAGACCTGACAAATGTGAGTGTATAAGATGGACATGTGGGGAAGATTATCCTAGGTAGAAGGAAGAACAAGTGCAAAGTATCTGAAGGGAATCACCAAAGGAGGATGTACAGACAGAGAGAAAAGAGAAGAGGGGTAATGTCCGAGCATTGGGACACTCCGATTAAAAGAGAATAAGAGGAGGAAACAGCAAAGGAGTCTGGTATAGAGAAAGAGGGCGTGTGAGATTGAAGGAAAGCCAAGGCAATGTGCCGTCGAAGAGAGTAAGCCACTCTTTTGAATGATGCTGATATGTCAAATCAGATGAGGCCTAAAAATTGATTAGATTGAGAAACATGGAAATAAATTAGAATAGAGGTTAGAATCCAGATTGGAATCGGTTTCTGAAAGAAATTGAAGATTGTGTTAATAGATAGTTTTCGAGGATTTTTCTGCAAAGAATAACAAAGAAGTGGGCCTGTTCCTGGTGAGGTAAAATGAAGTTTGTGTGTTTCTTTTCAAGTGGGAGAGAAAATAGAATGTTCAAATGTTGACAGGGATATTTCTGGAGATAGGGAACAATAGATAATCTAGAAGAGAGAGAAAGAACACCGGATGATGTTCTTGAGTGGGAGGAGATAGGATCTGGCCTTATTACATAAGATAGAGATTGTTCATCTATGATTACAGGCACAAAACAATGCTGGTGCAGTTGCTGGTAGGACAGTGAATGAGAATAGGGCCTTGGGCAATAGAGCATTAGTAATCTTTCCTTGTATCTCAACATCCTTTTGTTATATGGGATACCAGTGAGATGTATGATGTCAGAGTAAAGAGGAGACGGGGCTTCTAAAATCCTTGTGACTTTTTGTTTCAGGGTCTAATTCTAATTTGGAGTGAAGCATTTTATGACTCCCCTAATATGATAACAACTCTATATTTAGTAAAATAATTAAAATTCTTATTGACAATGATTTTCTGCTTACAAAATCAATCAATTTATTGAACAGCTTAAAATGTATTTTTTTACCTAAGATGAATACTTCTTGGTTATTTTTTCTTAATATAGTTAACATTTATATATGACTTATGATTTACTAGACATAGTTCTAAACACCTTACAAATACTATAGTTTACTGTATGACAGTGAAAACTCATGTGCATCTACTTGCGTTAGTTTTCGATTAGGAAATCCGGAGAAGATTGTGCAGAATTGAATTATAGTGACTGGAAGGGACTTTTTTTTTCCCTTTCTGTTCTGTGTTTTGCCCTTACTTACTGGGATTTTGAGAATCAAACATAAAAATCTTAATGGTTTACATATAAATTAATATTTTTCTCTTACCACTCTTGGCCAAAAAAAATGTTCATTCTGTCGTCATATTTTTTTTTAATCATACATAAGATTAGGAGGGGATGGAAAAAATTTTGGTTTGCTTTTAGTCAGGAGAAGATACTGGGTTCCAACACTAGTAAATGCTGAATCTCGGAAATATCAAAATCATCACTTTGCCTTAAATGAATGTTGTCACTCTGAATCATATGTTGCCATTATGGATTTCATTGGGTTAAAAAAAAAATCACCTCATATTATATGAATACATTATATTTCTGCTTACTTCATTATTTTTTTCACTTTATAAGTGGTGTATCCAAATGTAATCAGTCTGGATTAACACTAATTTTATGAAATATGATTGGATTTAATAATTAAATGAAATATCCCAGTAAATAATTGTGATGTAACAAGAGAACAACAGTAGAATAAAAATATTTGTATATTATTCTATTGAAACGTGGATTTTTAGAGAAAACGTAGCTCACAGAAATACATTTATATTTTTAGATATTAATTTTGATGTTTGTACAATTTTACAAGGTAATATTTCTGTTTGTAAACTATATTTGAATCAACATACAAAGCAAAATAATAACATGCAAAATACTTTAAAGTGAATGTGATTACTTAAAATTCTATTCAGGAAATATTTATTTTGAGTATAATGTTCAAAATATTATTAATATAATGCTATTGAGTTTGCTTTTTTTTTTTTTTTTTAACCTGGAAGAGAACAACTGGTTGATAGAACATAAGCAAACTGTTTTTAATATTCTTATAATTCATATATGCTGTTGTCAGTTGCCAGTGAGTCGATCCCAATGATAATTCGTATATACCATAAGACAAATACTAAGACTACTTGAGTAATGATTCAAATAAATACTGTTTCTGTATAATTTTCATTTTTAGTGGTTTAATTTTGTTAGTATTGACAATTCTGATAAAGAAAAAGAAACAAACAAACAAAAAAACAGTTGCCTTCAAGTTGATTTTGCTTCAAGGAGGCCCCACATGTTTCAGAGGAGAACTGCTCCTTAGGGTTTTCAAGACTGTGACCTTTCAGAAGCAGATTGCCAAGCCTAGCTTCCGAGGCACCTCTGGGTAAATGGAACCACCAACCTTTCAGCTAGTAGTCGAGTGCTTCAATGTTTGTGCCACCCAGGGAAGCATCTCTAGGTGGCTTCGGAACTCCAGCCTTTCGCTTAGTAGTCAAGCAATTAACCTTTGGTGCCGCCCGGGTCTCCAATAAAGATTGTCCAAACCAAAGCCAAACCCATTGCAGTGGAGTCAATTCCAACTCAAAAGTGACCCTATAAGACAGAGTCGAACTGCCCCATAGCGTTTCCAAGGAGTGGCTGGTGGATTCCAACTACCAACCTTTTGGTTAGCTGCTGAGCTCTGAACCACTGCACCACCAGGGCTCCAATAAAGACAGTAATATCTAATAAATGTTCAAAATACCTGAAAACTCTTGCTTTCGTAGAAAAAAATCTCCAAAACAAACGCTCATTAAATAAACCTCCTGATATGTGTGTGGGCTCTGTGATTCAGTCTAAAGATTAGGAGTCAGCTCTTGGTTCAGGAGTGGATGGAACTAATTCACAACTAAAGAGTAGGGACTGAAAAGAAACTAAGAATTAACTTTCAATATCAGGTAGAATGTAACAGTTGCAGGGCATTTGTGAAGGAAACCTGTTTTGGGATTCCAATGTAGGAATACATAATATGGGAAATGGGACAGAGGAGACTTAAGTCTAGGGAGAAAAGGGAAAGATGAAGAAATTCATGACATTGTTTGCATCTGCTGCAGTCTCTGTGTGTGTATGTCTGTGTGTGTGTATCTCGGCATTAAGAAGGTTGTCTACCATGAGACCTGCTCTAAAAGGAACTGAAGAAAACAAAGTAATTCTAGAGGGTTTTAGAGTTGGGTAGTGCCATGGTCCATATTGTCCCATGCAAGGCAGTTAGAGGGAACACAGAGAATGTAAAGGGAGTGTCTGTATAGGAATCATGTGAAGTCAGTATTGTGGTGACAGTTATCATTATATATGGAAGATATTAAATCTTACTTGTCAAATATACCATAACTTGAACTTTAGGTTTCAAATGATGGTATGCATATCAGATGTTTCAGTTGAAGAATGAAATGTGTATGCATCTACAAATAACTATGATTATGAAGTTAAAATGCCATAACACAATACAGAAATAAAAACAGGAGAGTAATTGTTACCAATAATTACTTAGGCCTATCTCATTCTTTCATCATATCCCTAAAGAGAGCAGTGCGGGATGGGCAAAAATATGGAATCTATAGCAAGGCAGCCACAATCCCACTCTCTGCTGTGACACTTACTGTGTTACCTTAGACACAACCCTTAGACTCCTTGTGCTTCAGTTGCTTCAACTATAAAACAAAAAAAGTAAAAAACTTTTGCCACTGAGTCGACTCATAGCAACCCTGTAGGACAGAGTAGAACTGCCCTATAGGGTTTCCTAGGAGTGGCTGGTGGATATGAAATGCTGACCTTTTGGTTAGCAGCCAAACACTTAACCACTGTGCCACCAGGGCCCCATTCAACTGTAAAATAGGTGTAAATTAACATATTTCTCGTAGGTTTGTTGTGAGAATTAAATGGATAAATACTTACAAAGTGCATGAAAAGCGTTCAACACTTACAAAAACAAAAACAAAACTGTTGCCAGTGACTTTCCAAGGAGCATTTGGTGTATTCAAACTGCCGGCCTTTTGGTTAGCAGCTCAACACTCAACCACTGCATCACCAGGACTCCGCCACACTTACAAGGTCCCAACAAATGACAATCTCTCAAGTATCTGGGGCATGAAAAAGTGATTTCAATGTAAAAAATAAAAAGTATTTTTGCAAAGTGTTTATGCAGTCATTTATGCTAAAGATTGGGTAAAATTGCTATTTATGACAATCTTCCAAGTAACAAAAGAAAACTTAAGATTATTCATTTAAACATCATTTCCTTTTCTGTGTAAAATGTCATGATTTTAAGTACATAATTTGTTGCTCTAGGCAGAAGCAAATAAATGACATGGAAAATGGGTGAGTCATTAACTTGCACAAAGATTTCAGTGAGGATTGCTTTATCCCTCACAAAACACTTGACTTTGCTTTAGGTAGTAAGAGGGCATGGCGCAGGAAGTTAAGTTACTTAAAGCAAAGTTATTTTTCACTTTGACTTTCAAATGTAAAATGATTAGGATGTTGCTCTGCATTACCTATATACTCTTGTGATTTCGTCTGTAATTCTGGGCCAATATAAATCTTTAAAAGATTAATGATTTTCCTTTGATCCAAATAATGTTTAAAGGGTTTAAGCTAAGGGATTTGATATAAATGTGGCAATGAAACATAAATATGGTTCTTTGAAAATTCATATCCTAGGATTCTATGTAAAACTTTGTGATTACAATTATTATTATAGAATTGTGGTGAGCTTTCACAGCAAATAAATACTCTGGCTACTAATAATTATTTTGTAAAAGGTAAAAATAGAACGCAATAGTAAAAGAGAAGATAAAATGCGTGTATAATGCATAAATTAAAAGAAAAGAATATATATAATTATTATATATATTTTATTTTATTTTTTAGTAATAATAAACTACCTCTTTCACACGCTATTTCCATGGCAAAGAACAGGAAATTAGACCAGATGAGAAATAATCTAATTTTTCCTCTTATACAAGGGCAGTTAAAATTCATTATATTGTGGTGGCTTTGATATTTAAAGAAATATAATGTACCTTAAATGTAATGGGTTTATATATATATATACATAACCTTCTAAGATTACTGGTAAGTTCATTTTCTTTTTTGTACTTAACAATTTATTAGAAAAATTTTATTTTTAGGTTTAGAAAAATATTACCCTCACTAAATTAACTATATATACCTAAATATTTACATTTATTTCAAATCAATAAAATAAAGAAAACAAAAGCAATCTTAGAAAGACTTTAAGAAATTATGTTCCCCATAACAAATCTATATATAGAAGTAAACAATATACCATAAAAAATTTTAAAAGACACACAAATAAATTGTAAAAAGAATTGCTATTTGTATAAAAAGAAGTGTTATTTGTCAAACTGCTAATTGCTAGTTTTGTGAGCCATGCATTGATGTATATTTTGCATATTTCAAGTATCTTTGAAGAAAGAAATTTAGTCTAGAAAATGAAGATTACGTAGATAACGTGAACGGTTTAAATGATGGTGAATGACAGGTCACAATTATATAAATGGTAGGAAAAGAAATTCATCAACAAAATGGACTAGGTAAAGGATCCTGTTGTTTAAAGCATAAATGTTAGTAAAATAAAAAGTAGATCAGGAATTTAAATGTAAATAATGTAAATTTTATATAATAAAAAACCTTTTTTTTGATATATAGAGGAGTAAGAAGACATCTCAAAGAGATAGGCATTTCTGGGCTGATGAGTAATATGAAATAGATGAAACATAAAAGAGGAGTAGGAAGAAGGATGGTGTGCTTTTATCAAAAACAACTGAAGTGATTCAATTCCAATAAATACATTTTTAAGAAATTAGAAATCTACAATCATGACAAGAGAATGGAAACATATCAAGAAATAAGGTATGGATATGAGATTAAAACACAACATAGGAGGGAATGAAGAAAGTAGTATCATGGAGATATTTATTGGAAAGTCAGGAGAACTGACCGCTTTGCCAGGAACTTATCGTATTTTTACACAAATAACACATACCTTCTATGTTTGTTTGCCAACCATGCCCTCCCCTCTATCCTAATTTTTTTTACATGTTGGTATAAAAAAATTAGCATAGCACACTTATGAAAACACCACGTGAGAGGAGGGCACAGTTGGCAAACAAACATAGAAGGTGTGCGTTATTTTCGTAAAATATGGTAGTCCTGTGAATTTTGGCTTCACGCTTAATTCTTTTGAATATCAAGTACCTTATTTGTAAAATCAAGGAGTAAGACTTAAAGATACCTTAGGACTTTTCAATCTATATGTCTGATTCTTGCTATAGATCTATGAAAATAAAAAAGGGAGGAGATACTACCCATTAATAGAAAGGAATGAAATAATAATACAGGATTGATTCCCAAAAACATTACGTAAAGGGAAAGAGGCCACACACAAAAGTTTCCTGGAGTAAGAAGTGGGAACAGGGATTGATTGAAAATGGGCAACAGGGTATGTTCTGGATAATGGAAATATTCTTAGACTAGATTATATTGATAGTTGTGCCAGTATATAAGCTTACAATGAACTGTATACCTGAGTAGGTTTTATGAGGTATATATACCTCATTTAAATTGTTAAATACCTGAATTAAGTTGTTAAACAACACAATTAAAAAATTATCCACAATGTGTCACAGCACTGTTAAAATCCTCCAGCGGCTTCCCATGTCACTCAGATTCAAACCAAAATCCTCAGCACAGCTACCAAGGTCCACATGGTCTCGGTGTCACCAGCCATTTGATCTCATTTCCTACAACTCTCAGATTAAAGTCTTTGCAATTACTCTTGCTTCTGGCTTCATGGTGGTTTTCTCAGCTGTGTGCCCTGCATGATTCTTTATAGATGGTTCTCTCTTAGCAACCCCATAACTTTCTTAATCTCCTTCAGTGATTAAGAGCTTGGCTGCTAACCAAAATGTCGCCAGTTTGAATCCACTAGTTGCTCCTCGGAAACCCTATGGGGCAGTTCTACTCCATCCTACAGGACTGCTATGAATTGCAATTGACACAACGACAACGGATTTGGTTTTTTGGGGGGTTTAGTGTCCTTTATTTTTCATCATAACACATATTACCTTGCAAAATATAAATATTTATTCATTTATTTGATTATACTCATCTTCCTTACTTATACGGTGGGTTCCATAAGAGTAGGGACTCTAACTGTTGTATTCATCTCTGTAGTCTTATTACCTAGGTGAAATTTATCACAAAACAAGAATTTTTTCTTGAATAATAAATGATAACAGAATATAGACATTGTGAAACAAATTTTTGACCATCTGATGTTGTTGATATTAGCTACCATCTAGTTGGCCTCTGACTCATTGGGGCAGAATACACAATGGAATGAACTGTGCTAGTCCTGAGTTATCCCCATGATGGGTTAGGGATTAGACTGTTGTGATACACACAGTTTTAATTGACTAATATTTCCAGAAGTAGATCACCAGGCCTTTCTTCCTAGTCCATCTTAGTCTGCACATGAGATGCTTTGGCCAGGAATCAAACCTGGGTCTCCTGAGTGGAAAGCAAAAATTCTACCATTGTACCCCCAATGCCCTCTTGATTATCTGAAAGAAACAAAAAGATATGGTAATATTATGTTTCAAAAATTAAAAAAATACAGACATGAATCATACTATCCAAAACTTTGCTCACTATCGATTGAACTCCTCATTGTTATTCTCTCAAAAAGCAGTTGATTTCAAAGTACCATGATCTTCTTACCATAACTCATAGCCAGGAAACTAGTGTCATGATTAATTTTCTACAGTAGCACGACAAATTGTATTTACTGTAGAAAGAGTAAATAATTTGTGTAAAAATATAATCAGCTGTGGATATGATATATTAATGCACTGATCCGTAATTACTGAATAAGTTTTGTTGTAATTAAATCTTTTATTTAGTTTAATATCTCTACTTTTGGTTAGTATGGTATATCTTATTTGTACAATTCCTTATATATTTTATATCCTTTCACATATATTATTTATTTGCCTTATAATGTATTTTATTTCCTTTTGATATTATATATGTTTTAAATTTTACAATATGAATACATTGGGTAAATTTTTAGTAGTTTTATATGGGTTTTAGATTTATATCTGTGCACATCATTTTTTTCCCTGAACACACTATTTTTGTATTTTAAATTGCACTACAAATATAGTTTACTTACTTTTTTTGCACATTTCTGACCTTTTTAAAACAAACTGCCAGTAGCATGAAAGACTAAATCCGCACTCAGCAGCTACAGTTACTGAGTGGTTGAGCCATTGGTGGGGCTGTACCAAAGCTTACATAGTGTGGATTCAGTTGTCTGCAATAGGCCTGAAGATAGTTCATTTCATTGAATACAAAACAACCAAGAGAGAGTGTTTCATTTTGTGTGTTTGCTCTATTTAAACTCGTATTTGTAGATCATTTCTGAATTTTAAGATTCCTAAACCAGAAACGAGATGAAAGGAGTGTTAAGAAAACTGTGAAAACTGGAGAGGTGAGAAGTTAATGCTAGTGGTGAGTCAAGTGGAATTTTTTAGGATATTAAGTATATCCACCTTTTAGCATAATGGACCCTTTGTGGCACAGTGGTTCAGAGCTAGGCTGCTAACCAAAAGATCGGCAGTTGGAATCCACCAGCCACTGCTTGGAAACCTATTGGGCAGTTCTACTCTGTCCTATGAGTCGCTGTCATAGACTGAATTCTGTCCCCAAAAAATATCTGTCAACTTGGCTAGGTCATGATTCCAAGTATTGTATGATTGTCTACCATTTTATCATCTGATGTGATTTCCCTATGTGTTGTAAACTCCATCACTACGATGTAATAAAATGGATTAGTGGCAGTTATACTGATGAGGTCTACAAGATTAGATAGTGTCTTAAGCCAATCTCTTTGAGACATAAAAGAGAGAAGTGAGCAGAGACACATGGGGACCTCATACCACCAAGAAAGCAGTGCTGGGAGCAGAGCACATCCTTTGGACCTGAGGTTCATGCACTGAGATGCTCCCAGACCAAGGGAAGACTGATGCATCACAAGGACCTTCCTCCAGAGCTGACAGAGAGAGAAAGCATACCCCTGGAGCTGACGCCCTGAATTTGTACTTGTAACCTACTAGACTGTGAGAGAATAAATTTCTCTTTGTTGAAGCTATCCACTTGTGGTATTTCTGTTATAGCAGCACTAGATGACTAAGACAGCTGCTATGAGTCATAATCAGCTTGACTGGCATCAAGCTTTAGCATGATATCGGACAATTCTGGGGCTGTGGTAATGTTCAAATGAGGAAGTTTAGAATAGCCTCAGGAAGCAAGACCAGTTGTCTTAACTCATTCACAGACATTTAATTGTGTCAGAAGTAAAAAGTCCTTGCACTGATTTCAAAAATAAAATAAGAAACCCTCACATCATAAGAATATATTACTATGATAAAAATGATGGATATAAGCCATTATATTTCTATTGATGAATGTAATATCTAGTAAGCATTTTTACATTGTGTTGAAGAAATTGAACTCTGCTCTTTAAACTTACATGGAAGAATATGCATATGTAAAAAGCAAAGAAGCATACAAATACATATATACATACAAACATACATGTATATATATCTACTCCTATAGTTTCTTCATTTTTCTTTATCAATTTTTAACAACCGTATCGATTTGATTTTGCTACTCATATTATGACATTAAATAAAAAATTCTTAGTGTTATTATCAGAATGCTGTATTTTCTTGAAGTTAATTATTTTGTGCCTTTTTCCTTCAAACTCTACTTGAAAATCATATTCTCTACCTGTTTACTATTGATTTATTAAATATCAGCTACTGATATTTAATTATCTATATAGTGCTAAACTTATGCCCCTTATTGTTTGCTTTATTAAACTGTTTGTCAGCCACATTATGCAAATATGTATGAAACAGATTGTATGGTGTTCTGCTGTGTTTTCAACAGATGTGTAGTTAATTGGAATTTCTCATAGTTGGGCCAATTGTGTCAGCTTTGCAGAAATATGCAAAGATCACAGCCATACTCTCTTTTCTGAGTTTGAGGTAAACCATAGTTCTTTTAAAAAAATGCTTTGCATTGATTCTCACCCAGTTGCATGCATTTATTTAATTATTTATATGTATATCTTCTTTTATAACACTAAAACATTTCATTGGCTACTGCCCCTTATATTCAGGTAGGATAGGAATTATCCAGCTAGTGGGGAGAATTATAGAAATGCCTATAGGAAAAAAATGAGATAACACCCAAATCAGTTTTATAATAACACAACAAAAAGGGATCAGGATTAAAACTTATGTTTTTCCTAATATACACTGATTTGAGGGGAATGAAAACAAACAAACTGAATCGAGCTCATTTCTTATAAGTTATAATTTGGGTGAGAATATAGAGATCATGATTATAAAATATGTAAATAACATCATTTTCTCATACATTTGTAGAGAAATCAGAATATCTTATTGTTTGAATATCTATTTTAATGGTATAAATAAAACTCAAAGGTATTCACTAAATTTATATGTAATTTTAACAAGAAAAATGTAAATTTACAACTTTCACAGGTTATTCTGTTTATATTCCCAAGCTGTTCTCTCCTTGTAACTTCAGAATTGTGGTTTTAGTTACCTCCTTTACACAATGACATGGATATCAATCTTCTGTTCAGAACCCTCTGATGGTTTTCCTTTCACTCCAAGTAAAAGTAAAAAAAAAACTGCAGTAACCTATAGCTTGGAAGTTCTATACTTTTATGCTTCTGTTAACTTTTAATCTCTTTTCTTACTGCGTCCATAGCATAGCACATATCATGACTCTTTATATATATATATATATATACACACACACATATATATACATATATATGTATATATATATACATATCTGATGTATTGGACACTAATTACCGAAAATCAGAAGAGGTGTAGGATGATCTCATTAAGGACATCATCCATAGAGAAAGCAAAAGGTCATTAAAAAGGTAGAAAAGAAGAAAAAAAAAACCAAAATGGATGTCAGAAAAGACTCTGAAACTTGCTCTTGAATGTAGAGCAGCTAAAGTGAATGGAAAAAATGATGAAGTAAAAGAGCTGAAGAGACTATTTCAAAGAGTGGCTCAAGAAGACCAAGTAAAGTATTATAAAGAAACATGATGTGAAGATTTGGAGTTAAAAAAACAAAAGGGATGAACATCTTGGCATTTCTCAAGCTGAAAGAGCTGAAGAAAAAACTTAAGTCTCAAGTTCAATACTGAAGGATTCGATGAGCAAAATATTGAATGATGCAGAAAACATCAAAAGAAGATGGAAGGAATATACAGAGTCACATCAAATAATTAGTTGATGTTCAGCCATTTCAGGAGGTAGCATATGATCAAGAACCAATGGTACTAAAGGAAGAAGTCCAAGCTGCACTGAAGGTGTTGGCATAAAACAAGGCTCCAGGAATTGATGGAATACTAATCGAGATGTTTTAATAAACAGATACAATGCGGGAAGCGCTCACTTGTCTATGCAAAGAAACTTGGAAGACAGTTACCTGGCCAACCAACTGAAAGAGATCAATAATTGTACCCATTTCAGAGAAAAATGATCCAACAGAATGTGGAAATTATCAAACAGTATCATTAATAACACATGCAAGTAAAAGTTTGCTGAAGATCATTCAAAAAAGATTGTAGCGGTACATTGACAGGGAACTGCCAGAAATACAAGCCAGACTGAGAAGAGGACTTAGAATGGAGGATATCATTGCTGCTGTCAGTTGGATCTTGACTGAAAGCAGAAAATACCAGAAAGATGTTTACCTGTGTTTTCCTGACTATGCAAAGGCATCCAACTATGTAGAAAATAACAAATTATGGGTAACATTGCAAAGAATGGGAATTCCAGAAAACTTAATTGTGCTCATGAGGAGGCTGTATATAGTCCAAGAGGCAGCCATTTATTTGAACAGAACAAGAGGCTTGTGTTAGGCTGGGTTCTCTAGAGAAGCAAAACCAGTGAAGTGTGTATATATGTATGCTCACGTGGTTGTAGACTCTGGAAAGTCCCAAGTCTGTAGGTCAAACTGGAGGCTTCTCCTGACTCATGTAGCTGCAGGGGTTGGCAAACCCATGATCGGCAGGTGGGGTAGCTGGCTTCTGGCTCACAGGCTGTGGAGGCTGATGAATCCCAAGATAGGCAGGTAAGACAGTGGGCCACTCTCTCACAAGCTGCAGAGGCTGATGAATCCCACAGATAAGTTGCTAGCTCAAGCCCCAAGAACTGAAAATCAGGTGAGAATCCAGATCAAGCAAAAGTTAGCGAGCTTTGCCAGAAAGTCCACATATATTGGATGTAGGCCACACCCCCAAGGAAATTCCCTTTCAACCGATTAGCTGCTCATAGAAGATCTCATCATGGAGGTGATTACAGTATATCAGGTCTTATTATGGAGATGATTACATCATTATATAGCTGCCAAACCACTGAGAATCATGGACCAACCAAGTTGACACAAAACCTTAACCATCACAGGGATACTGCATGGTTTAACATCAGGAAAGGTGTGTATCAGGGTTATATCCTTTCACCATACCTATTCAATCGGTATGCTGAGCAAATAATCTGAGCAGCTGAACCATATGAAGAACAGGGCATCAGGATTGGAGGAAGACTCATTAACAACCTGCATTAAGCAGATGACACAACCTTGTACTTGCTGAAAGTGAAGAGGACTTGAAGCACTTACTGATGAAGATCAAAGACTACAGCCTTCAGTACTGATTACACCTTAACTTAAAGAAAACAAAAGTCCTCACAACTGGACCAATAAGCAGCATCATGATAAATGAAGAAAACACTGAAGTTATCAAGAATTTCATTTTACTTGGATCCATAATTAATGCCTATGGAAACAGCAGTCAAGAAATCAAATGACACATTGCATTGGACAAATCTGCTGCCAAAGACCTCTTTAAAGTGTTAAAAAGCAAAGATATCACTTTACGGACTAAGGTGTGCCTGACCCAAGCCATGGTATATTCAATTGCCTCATATGCATGCCAAAGCTGAACAATGAATAGGGAAGACCAAAGAAGAATTGATGCCTTTGAATTATGGTGTTGGCAAAGAATATTGAATATACCATGGACTGCCAGAAGAATGAACAAATCT
>NW_004443949.1:7746471-7819473 GCF_000243295.1 Trichechus manatus latirostris | reverse complement strand
AAAGAAGAATTGATGCCTTTGAATTATGGTGTTGGCAAAGAATATTGAATATACCATGGACTGCCAGAAGAATGAACAAATCTGTCTTGGAAGAAATACAGTCAGAGTGCTCCTTGGAAGCGAGGATGGCAAGACTTCATTTCACCTACTTTGCACACGTTATCAGGAAGGACCAGTACCTAGAGAAGAACATCATGCTTGGTAAAGTAGAGGGTCAGCGAAAAAGAGGAAGACTCAATGAGATGGATTGCAACAATGGGCTCAAATAAACAATGATTGTGAGGATGGAGCAGGACCAGGCAGTGTTTCCTTCTGGTGTACATGTGGTCGCTATGAGTTGGAACTAACTTGACAGCACCTAACAACAACAGCCTCCTAAAATGTAAGAAAATAATTTTCTGTTTGTTAAAGCCACCGACTTGCGGTATTTCTGTTAAAGCAGCACTAGATAACTAAGACAACCATAAAGCAAAACCACATATTTACAGGAACACACACGAGTAAATGTATTCTCATCAAACCCATTAGGATAGATTCTTATAGTTCGAGAGTATAATGGAAGTACTACAAATAAAATGGAATGAATAAATGAATAGGTAAATAAAATTATGAGGACCTTGGGAAGATCAGTTTTGATAATATGCCACACATTAAATATGATTATTTCTCTGTATCTGATATCTAGAAAAACACAGAAAAAATAATAACAATACAGAGAACAGTGTGAATGGGAAGATAAACACAGTCAAATCTACAAGTCGTAGATTCTGTTTGAGAAGAAGTAACATAAAAAATAATTGATACTTGTTTCTTACAGTATCTGTCAACTGTTGATGAGGAAGAAGGTTAAGCCTCCTTGTTTTGTAAGATAATTTTATCCTGTAATTCTTTGGCTTTGTAGCTTTACTTAACAGTACATTATTAAGTTTTGTAATTTATCTTAAGTATGTAGGTGGTTCTGAACAAATTAATTGATTGAAACTTTAAGAAGAAATGTTTAATAGTGCTTGAGAGAAACATGACTCAAGCATCCTCAAGTATTTCAGAAGCTCTTATTTGACTCCCAACGCTTGATATTTAATTTTCAGTAATTGCTCTCTTTCCATTAAATTTCATACAAAATGATTTTTTTCTGGGCTTATTTGTGTTCCCCTGATTATATTTAAGGAACCCTGGTGGTGCCGTGGTTAAAGTGCTTGGCTGCTTACCAAAAGGTCAATGGTTTGAATCCACCAGCCACTCCGCAGGAGAAAGACGTGGCAGTTGGCTTCCAAAAAGATTTACAATCTTGGAAACCCTATCGGGCAGTTCTACTCTGTCCTGTAGGGTTGTTATGAGTTGCAATCAACTTGAAGGCAGTGGGTTTTGATTACATTTATTGGATTTAATTTAATGATATTTTCTATTCAAAATGTTATAATTTAAATGTTCACTCTGTTTGTAATTTCTGTCACCATCATTCTATTGATTTTTATTTTCCATGCTCATCAACAACAATGTTTTCAATATCCAGGACGTTTTCTCTCATCCTTTTGTCAGCCTGCTCAGTTGCTTTAAAAATGATTGATTCTGTATTTTTTTAAACACATTCTAATTTTACTCTTAATTCATTAGATACTGCTTTTAGTTTTCATCCTACTCTTTTTCCTTTTAAGGTCCTTCTTCATCTTATTTACCTCTAGGTATTGGTGTGCTCATGTCCAGTCCTGGGACTTCTCTCAGTATAACACTGATGACTCCACATAGATTTGCATAGCAATTTCAAGCATAACTCCACAATGGAAGATTTCATTGCTACCCTCACCACACTTGTCTGTTACTAATCTTCTTCATTTCAGTTACTGTTATTAACATTGACCAAATTTCAAAGTCCATTTATCTTGATTGGTTTATTTTCCTTGTCCTACAACTTGTCCATCAACAGATCTTGGCATGTTTAATTCCAAATTTTATCTCAAAGATATTCAATAATCTTTGTTTTTACTACTAATATAATCCAAGTGTTTGTCATCTCTAACATGAACTATAATAATCTTCTAATTTGTCTCACAACTTTCACACCCTATTCAATTTATTACACATATCAATCATCTCTCTCTTAAAACATTTAGACCATTCTTTCCAGGTTTTATTTTTCTCCAGTTACACTGGCCTTCTTTCCTTTCCTCAAATATGTTTTCTGACCCTAGGAATTTTGGAGTCTGCACAAAATTGGTTTTCGTTGGTTTCCCACGTTGACTGGATTTTTCTCATTCTTTGTATCATAAATCGTTTATCATGGACTCAGGACAGATATTCAGGTCTATCTTATTTAAAGTAGCTGTTATGTTTAATGTTTACTCTCTGATTTTTTTTTTTCTTAATACTTTTGTATATTGTTCATTTACTTTCAACTAGTATTTCCATGAAGATGTAACGCTTGTGATTTCTGTTCATTGTTGTATTATCTAGTATCTAAAACTGAAAATGATACATAGGTGACTTTTAAAACACATTAACAGAATGAATGAAATGTCTTTTCCTTCTAAGGAGTACAACATTCAATCTTCTCTTTAATAGACAAAATTGATTACTTTTTAATAAAAATTTATTGTAGATAACCTCATTTAAATTATATTTATAAGATGAATTAAACATTATCCTTTTAAAAATTAAAATATTTACCTATTGTGGTGCAGTGAATTACTTAATATGGCCCTTCTAGCCATAGTCTTTGTAATTCTTGTCAAATGAATGGGTGGGGCTATGCAAATGAGGTGTTTGTGGGCCACCAAGGGGATAAAATAGCTTACTAATAATGTAAATAAGGTATGTGGCACACTTGTGGGAGTGGAACCATGCAAATAAGGTATATGGAATCCTATCAATGGGACTGGTCAGTTTTGCCTTCCCACTAGGCTTAAAGGGAGACATGGAGAGAGAGATAGAGGAGCTGTAACACAGAAGACAACCAGAGATGGTGGCACAGCAGTAGCAACAGTGATAGCGGCATGAGATGGCAGGAACCAGGAGACTGGCAGAACATGGTTTCAGAAGAGCTTGCCAACTCATGAAGCTAAGAGTTATAACACTTGCCAAGAAGGCCCCCAACAGTGCCCAGAAGCAGCAAGGCCCAGCAGGGCCCAGTAGCAGAGGCCAAGAAGGAGCTGTCCTGATTGAGGAACTGTGTCCTGAGTTGTTCCTGTTACTTCCAAGTGGATGTGATCCCAATTTGTACCTGTTACTTCCCTAATAAACTATTTAAATATAAGTATGGTTTTTGAGTTCTGTGTTGCCACTGCAACAAATTATCGAACACTTCAGAGAAGTAGAGAGTGCCACAGGAGGGACAGTTGGTGTCAGAATTGATAAAAAGTTTGGTGGGTGGAGGCATGTCTGACCTCCGCCTCATAGCAACTAGCCTGGGCTGTTGATGCTGATAATGATTCTCCTCCCCCTTTGTGAAGTTAAAAGAGGAGGTCAGAGGTTTCCACCAGGCTGTTTTTACATCTGTCTGGAAGTTTTTGGAGTAGTTAATTAAAAGACTCTTAATATAAAATTTATTTTACATCATAGATAATTACTTTAATCATAAAGTAATTAGGAGCATAAAATAATAACTAATGGTCATGGTTTTTTCTGTTGTTGTTGTTCTTTGCTATTGTTGTAGGTGTTGTTGAGTCGGTTTGGACTCATAGCAATCCTATGTATGACAGAACGAAACCTTGCCTGATCCTGTGCCATCCTCACAATGTTTGATTCCGTTATTGCATCCACTGTGCCAATCCATCTCTTTGAGGGTCTTTCTCTTTTTCGCTGACCCTCTACCTTACCAAGCATGATATCCTTCTCCAGGGACTGGTCCCTCCTGATAATATGTCCAAAGTATGTGAGACAAAATCTCACCATCCTCACTTCCAAGGAATACTATGGCTGTGCTTGTTCCAAGACAGACTTGTTTGTTCTTCTGGCAGTTCATGGTATATTCAATATTCTTCACCAACACCATCATTCAAAGGCATCGATTCTTCTTGGATCTTCTTTATTCATTTTCCAGATTTCACATGCATTATGAGGCAATTAAAAATATCGTGGCTTGAGTCAGGCACACCTTAGTCCTCAAACGGACATCTTTGCTTTTCAACACTTTAAAGAGGTCTTTTTTTAGCAGATTTTCCCAATGCAATGTGTCTTTTGATTTCTTGACTGCTGCTTCCATGGGCATTGACTGTGAATCCAAGTAAAATGAAATCCTTGACAACATTAATCTTTTTTCTGTTTATCATGATGTTGCTTATTGGTTGCTTTTGTTTGTACATTTGTTTAATAAGTATTTTAGTTATCTACTGTTGTATAACAAAGTACTTCAAAACTGAATGGCTTAAAACAATAATCTATTATTAGTGTATCTCATGACTTTTTAGGGATTAGTAATTCAGACCAGGTATGTTAGAGTCTGGATTTTTCTCTCTGCCATAATGTCTGGGGCCTGAGTTAGGATGAATCAAATTACTTGGGAGCTGGAGTAGCTGGAGACTAACCAGGGCCCTCATTTTATCTTTCTTTGCATGGCCCATCTACATGACTAGCTTGAACTTTGTCACAGTATGGTGGCCTCAGAGTAGTTGTACATTTTACTTGGTGACCAAGTCCTCTGAAAGTCTTGGCACAGAATCGGCATAATATTGTTTCTGGCATACTCTTGATCAAAGACTCCATCTTTCAATGGCATGGGAGCCAAAGAATGTGAACATTTTTACTCAGCTATATCAAATTCAAAGGCAGTATTATTATAACTAGGTATATTTTACACCATAGATAGATTTTGGGATATTCAGCTTATATTCAATTGTTCAAGATTTCTAATCAGGGGATATACTATTATCTACTTTGTAGGTATTTGTGAAAATAGAGAACTAGAGAAGACGTTTTAAATTTCTTCCAAAACTAATAATCTTTGACTATGTGACTTACTTACTAAAATTCTTTTCCGTCATTACTGTATCCTCTCAATTTATTTTAGTTTTTAGTAATAAAATTCCAAAGGCAACAAATACAGCTGCTGACACGTAAATTGAGGGTGTTAAAATTTATAGTATAATAATATAGGAAAATAACATGAGACAAATTATTAAAGATTAGTTTTTACTATACTTTAATAGAAGTTTGTGGAACTTCCAAGTAAGATGTTTGTTTAGGTAAAAAATGTCTAGCATACTCCTTTCCACTTCACACAATTTAAATGACTATAGATACACAGGAGGGAAAACTCTTGATTTTAACACAGAATGATCAAAGAATACCACCCAAATCCCTAGAATTTTTTTAAAAATTCTCTTAGATATAATACAAATGGACCAGATTAAACGAAGATAAGAAAGTTTCAATCACAAACCTTTTCTTAAGAAAGTGCTATATATTTCTGAGAATTAAGTAGAGGAGGTCCTAAAAATAGAAGCTAGAATCTGATAATTTTAAAGAATAAGGACTAAGATTAGAATAAATATGTGACAGACAGGAAACACTGTTACAGTTTCTCTCCCATTTGTCAATTTATTTGATTTCAAAGTCAGCCCTGTTAGAAGACCTCAGGTTTCAAGTAACAGCTACACTAAGAAGGGTTAGCTGTGTCCTAGGGATTCTCATTCACAGAGTAACTGATAAAAGACTAATATAGCCCCAAAGTTTGTGGTAGATCCAAATGAAAATACAATATATTAAACTCTTTAGACATTGAAAGACAGTGAAGTAGCCCTGCTATTACTCACTGTGGCTCTATGTACTTATCTTCTTTGCTAAAACTACTTGATCTTTGAAGTGATAATATAAATACTCATTAATTCGTTGAGCATAACTACATAGGAACATGTTGGACAGAAAAAATAAAGAACTCATCTGCACTGCTAATGGATAAATAAAAGCTCCTATACAATGGTCGCTAGGTTGTGAAAACGGTATATTCTTGACTATTAACCTAAAGATTATCAGTTCAAACTCACACAGTGCTACCACAGAAGCAAAGGCCAGGAAATCTTTAAAAATTACAGTCAAGAAAACCCTGTGGAGCAGTTCTACTCTGTAACACATCGGGTTGCCATGAGTGAAAATCAACTTGAGAGCTACAAGGTTTTCTTTCTCTTTTTTTTTTTTTTGTTTATTAACCTTAACTCATTCAAGAATAATAGAACTATGAAAAGTAAAACTAAAAGCCTATATGCTTGAATACGTATATCTTCAAATGTGTGTTTGTGTGTGAGTGCACCTGTGTGTGTTTGGGTGTCTATGTGCATTTGAATCATGAATTCTCAGTGGAAGTGATATTACACCCAAGGGGGTGAAAATTGTTTCTTGGTTGCTGTTGGTGTTAGGTGCCGTCGAGTCTGTTCCAAGTCACAGGGACACTATGTACAACCGAATGAAACACTGTCTGGTCCTGCACCGTCCTCATAGTTGTTGCTATGTTTGACTCTATTTTGCAGCCTCTGTGTCAATCCTTCTCATTTAGGCAGGGTCTTCCTCTTTTTTGCTAAAGAAACATTTCTACCAGGGGTTCAAAAAATGTTCCAAAGATGAGTAGTTCTTCCAGAATTCTTATATCACATCTTATCTACATTTCCATGGAAAATGGCTGGATCAGAACTGATAAACTATTTGTGGCCAGGAAGTTTTTCACACAGCATTGTCTTGAATAATAATTAAAATACTTACTGACTTACCCTAAAACATAGATCCCAGTCTGACTTTTGGAATCTCTGTTTCCAGAAACTGACTGAATTCTTCAAAAGAGCACGATGCCCAAAGCAAAATGGTCTTACTAGTTTATCTAAATCATTGTTTAACTCAAAGGTGAGTGTTTAGAAAGCAGTTTCTTCAAGGGTCAAGGGTCAAAAGGACCTTCTCCACATAAAAATACTAAATTTCAGAAAATAATTTTAGAATATCACTTCACTCCGTATTACTATCTCAATCCATTCGTCTTTACCAAGATGAAGCAAACTACGTATTTCATTGGAGCCTCTATACACTGGACTTGAGAGAGAACAAACTAGGATATGGAAAAAATATGTAGGAGCCAGTATAACAGCCTTATATTTTTGGTTTAAGGTAATGAAATCTTAAAAACAGAATATTATCCTGATCTTGAATAATTTTTCATGACTAGTCTGCAAGTTGGTGGTGCAGTGGTTAAGAGTTCGGCTGCTAATCAGAAGGTCAGCAGTTCAAATCCACCACCTGCTCCTTGGAAACCCTATGGGGCAGTTCTACTCTGTCCTATAGGGTCACTAGGAGTCAGAATTGACTGGACGGCAATGGGTTTTTTTAGTCTGTCAGTTAAGCTTTATATTCACTTTGTTCCTGAAGGCCTCAGGCCCACATTCTTCCTTTCTCGCTAGCCCACAACACATACTGTTCCCACCTGGCTTCCTTTTTGCTCAGGCCCGCAGCAGACTAGGATGCTGTGTCCTCAGCTTTTCCGTCTTTTATTAGTTCTTAAATATAACACAGACAACATTTTAGGTTAGGCCAGTTATTATTAATTCCTAAAAAGAGACAGAGGAGAGAAACAAACATAAGAAATACAGATGCAAATTTAAAAGTTCCTAAAATCTGAAAAAATCCTCTTTTTTTCTTTCCATAGCCTCTATCCCCTGTTCTCACTTCTATAGATAGTATCCTGGATGTTTCAAATATTTCATGATGTTGCTCTATTATTCCTGCAGTTAGAATTCTCTCTCTTTCAGTACTATGGCAAACAAAATTCTAAAGATGCTGGCCCCCTACATTGCTTTCCCCTTGTTATTTAAATCCTAATTTAGGGACTGCTTTGAATTAACTTTGCAGATAGAACCAAGGTGATTAATCACCTGGCATTTAAATTGGGAGATTGTCCTGGATTACTGGGGTGGACTCACTGGAATCACCAAACCAAAAACCAAATCCATTGCCATCGAGTCAATTCCAACTCATAGAGACCCTGTAGGACAGAGTAGAATTGCCCCATACGGTTTCCAAGGAGTGGCTGGTGGGTTCAAACTGCCAACCTTTTGGTTAGCAGCTGAGCTCTTAACCACTGCACCACCACAGCTCCACTGGAATCACACGCACCCTTAAAAAACAGAAGAGAAAGGCCAAGGAGTCAGTCAGTGAGATGTGCTAATCGAAAAAGAGGCAGGAGAAATGAGGCAGAGAGGAAGCTGCTGTTGCTGAAGGGGACCAAATGGAAAGCATGAGACAGAAAGCAAACAGCCTCTAGGAACAAAGACGGGTCCCAACTGGGAGCAGAAACCTCAGCCCTAGGACTGCAAGGGATTGAACCTGGTCAACAACCTGAGTGAGCTTTGGAAGTGGATTTTTTCCAGAGCCTACCAGTAAGAGCCCAGATGGCTGATACCTCAATTCTGGCGTTGTGAAACCCAGTGCAGAGAAACCATGCAGGGTCGCTATGAGTTGGAATGGATTCGACCACAGTGAGTTAAGTTTATGGTAATTTTTGATGGCAGCAATAGAAAACAGATTCAAGTACCAAAGTCCTACATTTAATTCTCTGTAAACTGTTTCAGCCTTTCGGCCATGCTTTCTTAAATATTAAACATACATATACGTGCACACATGCACGCACACACACTGTGGACTAGGAATGTTTAATTTTGTGTCTCCAGATTCCAATATAATTGTTTGCTGATTCAGGACATTGCAAGCAGATGGCACAGAACTGTTGAAGGACAGTGGATATACAAGAGTGTGGCAAACTTGTTGTGAAGCCACTGTTAGTTCAGTATAATATGATCTTTGGATTTGCGTGTCTGTGTGTATAAATGGGAAGGGAAAAGCTTAAAAGAGAAAGAGAAGCTTTCTAAAATCTTGTCAACCCACTATTCAACAAATTAAGCATGTTCTTGTCACATTCTGTGCCAGTCATTAGAGAGCAAATAGCGAGCAACGGGAGGCAGGGGTTCTGTGCTGAGGAGCAGTCAGTCTAGTGTGGACCCTGAAGTTTAATCCCATCATCACTATAGTAAGTACCATTACAGCCTGCACAGCCTGGGCAGGGCATTGCTAACCAATTTCAGAGATTTAATTTTTATCCTATAAAGAATGGGTAGCTATTGCACATTTTAACTTCAGATCTTAAGATTTTCTATTGCAGAAGAGAGGTGACATAATCAGATTCTGTATTTAAAAAATCGTTCTGATTGCTGCAGAGTTAAATGATTAATGGAGGGTAAGTCCGATAGCAGGAAGGTTGTTGAAAGTTGTTATGGTACTTGTGTTAAGAAATGAGGAAGAAATTAAAGATCAAAATCAGTGGGAATGAAAATAAGAGGGTGAATCCAACAAATATTTAGGAAAAAAGAAGTCAACAGATTAGGAAATTTAACAGGTGTGGGGAAAAGAGAACACTATTGAATGACTACTAGGTGTATATTTGAGTAAGTTGCTTCCATCAACTGAGGTATATGGAAGGAAAATCCATTAAAGATTTTTATTTTTTTATTGAAATTCTCAGGAGGAATGCAAATAGCAATATTGATAGGCAGATGTGGAATAATGACCTCCCAAAGATGTCCACATCCCAATCCACAAAACTTGTTTGTTACTTTTTATGGCAAAAGGAACTTTGCATATGGGTTAAATTAAAAATCTTGAGACGGAGATATTTTCTTGGATTATCTGGATGGTCTTGGTGTAATCACAAGGATTCTTATAAGATGGAGACAGTAGATCAGAGTGAGTAGTAAGCGATGGGACAAGGGAGCCAAGAAGTTGACATGATGTAAAGAAGTGTCCATGAGCAAAGAAATGCAGGAAGTCTCTAGAAGCTAAAAAAGACAAGGAAATGAATTCTCTCCTCAGCCCCTCCAGTAAGAAGCAGCCCTACGGACACCGTGAATTTAGCCCAGTGAGACTGTTTTTGGACTTTAGACTTACAGAAATGTAAGATAATAAAATTGCCACCAAGTTCATGGTAATTTATTACAGCAGCAATAGGAAGCTAATACAGTAGATTTATATGTATGTGTTGAACTCCAGCATTGTTGCTGTTGTGTGCCATTGGTTGATTCTGACAGAGTAGAAGTGCCCCCACAGGGTTCTAATCTTTATAGGAGCAGATCTCCAGGTCTTGTCTCCTGAGGGGAGCCACTGGTGGGTTCAGCTTCAAACCATGGATCTTTTGGTTAGCAGCCAAGGGCTTAACTGCTGTGCCACCGTAGATGTGGGCAAATATATCCCTATATGAGTGGTTTCCTTCTCAGTCCCATCTCAGGGCCCTGGTGGTGTGGTTGTTAAGAGCTTGACTGCTAACCAAAAGGTCGGCAGTTCAAATCTACCAGCTGCTCCTTGGAAACCCTATGGGGCAGTTCTACTCTGTCCTATAGGGTCACTACGAGTAGGAATCTACTCCACTGTAACTTTTTTTTTTTTAATTTCCCGTCTCATTTCCACAAAATCTCCACTACAATTGTGAGCATATAGTTTAAGACATGAATTTGTGTTCTGTCAAACTCACCTGCTTTTCAGTCAATAAGCCTTCTCTCAGGTCCTCCTTTGCTCATCACTTCTTCTCCTTAAACAAACAACAACAAAAACAGTAGTTACTTGAAAATATAGTTACTTTATACTTTTCCATAAAATCCAAAAATCCAAATTCACTTAAAGAGTTTATGCTAGAACTCCATGGAGAAGTGGAGATACTATGTAGGACAGAAGATATGGTGCCTTCGAGGACAACAAAGAGGAGAGAGAGCGGATTTCAAAAGACATGGAAAGCTCAAGACTGTTGGAGGCATTCATACTGTTCTCTGCGGTGTCTTAAGGAAGGAACAGTTGGCCTGGGTAAAGGCTATGCGGTTATCTCTGTGGCAGCTGAAATTTAGTCCCAGAACTTTCAAGGTTTAGCGGTTTCCCAGCCTGGATAAGCGGGAAATGCAGAAGGCTCAGAAGACTCAACAGTTAAAAAAAAAAAAATCAATTAGTCAGTCAGTCAGTCAATCAATCAGCTCACACCCAGCTTTCACTGCCATGATTCATACTGATGTTCCTATCCCTGAATGAATCTCAGCAGAAAGGGGAATATGATTATGCAAATTGTTGAAGGTCTGAGCCCTCCTAAGGGACTGGGACTGGAATCAACTGGAATTTATGGTACATGTGCTGAAAGGAAGCTGTACAGTTTACAAAAATAAGTTGGGTGTATTGTCAGGAACAGTTATACAATTTGAGGGGATCAGTGCAAAATGAAAGCTCAGGTCCCTTTGTGAAATATAAGAATTTCAAGATAGTGACTGTGGGGCATTAAACTATGCACTGGGCCCCTCTAAGGTTGGGGCTCTGTGCTACTGCACACACCATTGCCCAGGAGGCCAGACCTTCTTAACCAGAAGGACAAATGGATTATTAGTGGAAAATATAGCATATTTCCAGCACAGGAATTGAATTCAAGTTTACAATTCACCTTTATAATTTTAGTTCTACCTCATATTTTGCGTTTTGAAAAAGTCCTAACTTTAGAAAACGTCTTAAAACAATAACAATATGAAACATGAAATGTGTATTTTTTTTCCTTTTCTAAACTTTATGCTTTCTTACCTCTTAACTTTCATATTTTCTTTGGTATATATACCCTCTTTTCTCATTTATCTTCACAAGTATATACCAATATTTCCTATTCTCAGCAGAAATTGCTGTCAATGCTGTCATTTTAATACAGGTTTTTCTGTCTGCTTCCCTTTGATCTCCCTTCATCCATTCCAATCCATAATAATACTTATTTCTTCCGGTTTCCGAAGGCACTTAATATATTCTGCATTTTGCAACCTTTGTGACATGCTCCAGTTTTAATTATTTCTGTATCAAACTATGAGGCACATATTAGGGAACTCAGTGTCTTGCACATAGTAGGTCCCAAAAGATATTTAATGAGTAAATGAATATAATAATTTCCTTTCCCACTGTTATGCTTATTCGCATTTTGGGCTCTGAGTGGAGTCCTTCATTGAATTATATATATATGTATATATATATTTCAGCATAATCCTAGCTAAGTCTCAAAACATACTCTAATTTTAAAGTGCATGCATGGTTATATCATTCATTCAATTATATACTTTTTATATCTCAAAGAAATGTATTTTGTTTTGCTTAATCTCCAACTTTGTCATGAGTGCAGAAGACATACTAGGCATAACATTTGTCTTAAATGAAACATATTTCTATAAATACTATTACATTCTATAACTTTCTAAACTTAGAGTTCTTTATCCACAATTAGTATTGTTTCCTTAGTGTGGTGTGGGTGTGTGTGTGAGAGTTGCCTTAACTTAACTATATTCCAAGCCCCATTATATTTTAATTTTAGAAAGCATCACGCAAATACAAAAAAGACTAGTTTGCAGGGTGACTTTATAATTATGTCTCATATACCAGGTTATCATGACTAATTAATCACTTTTATACCTTTAGATGAATACCAAGTTAGTGGCATCCCGTATTTTGAAAACAAAATGATATTAGCACAACATTATTTTCTGGTTAAAGACCTTACTAGAGAACAAATGTGTTTGCATACCTTATCTGTAATTGCAAGTCTTACTGTAGTAGAGAAGCTATTAACATTATGCAGTGAACGTTTAAAGAAATACCCGTGGTGAAAGAAATAATATTAAGCAGATAATTGAATTATTAGTTTGATTGCTTTTTAATCTGGCTCATCAGCCTTCTGACTCATTGCTTATCATAATTTGCTTTCCAGTAAACTTCAGCTGAAATGAACAAGAAACTCGACATATTTCCCAAGCAGTAAGTATGCCAATAGAAAACAAAGGAAAAAAAAAAAAACCCTTTCATTCACATTTGACTTTTGTGTTGTTTGGCTGTAGCCTTCCCTGAAAAAATATATTATTTTAGAATATTTGGAGTCAATGTATATGGCCAGTCATGGAAATAACATATTTCTTAGTACTCATTTTGTTCTTTTATTAAGGGCCCAATTTACAAAGTTTTTAGGAAAATGAATTGTAATAACCATTTTTTCTAAATGATCTTTTCTTATAAAGTCACTTACTTGTATTTAGACTATGTAGACATATTGTGAGAAGAATTAATGAGATTATAGATGTTGTGATAGCATATTCTATGAAAACTACTCTGTGTATCTATTTGGAGATTATAAGGCCCTATCTCCAAATAGACACATAGGATGGTATTCCTAGAGCATATTACCATGGCATCTATGCCAGGTGAGACTCAACAATCATGAGACCATCAAACACATTTATAAATACCAGCTTAATGTTTCACACATAGGCAGACTAATTTTATTTTTTACTTAATGGCTTAAATGCTGGGACTGCTGCTTTGTAAAAATGATTCATATGTTTATCCATTTGAACAAGAAAGATTAAAAAGCGAGTTGAAGGGACTGACAAAATGTCTATGGAAGAAAAGAGGATTTGGTGACCCATATTATCCAGGCTTGTCATGAACATTGATTCAATTTAAGTCTACAATCACACAATAATAATCAAATGGAGAATTAAGGAATTATCTAGTCAATTTTATCAATCTGGATAATCCAGGTCCAAATCCTTTTTGATCCTCTACAGTCTGAGAGAATTTTACACATCTGTATTTTTCACATAATTGCCTTAATTCACTCTTTAATTTTTTCTTCATATTCAAAGCGAAATCTGCATCTAAATTTGCTTTTCAAAAGTATGGAACAAAGTGCTCTGACATGGAATAGTGATAAAATTAATAATTTTAAAGTATGCCCATCAAAGTTGATCATAAAAAAGCAAAGGGTTTCATTAAACCAAAATGATAAAGACCTTACTAGAGAACAAATATATTTGCATACCTTATCTGTAATTGCAAATGTTACTGTAGTAGGAAAGCTATTATATTAACACTATGCAGCGAACATTTAAATAAATACCTATGTGTCCTCTAGAATGACTGGACAATAGCATTTCCTTTTCTGTTTGGAATAGCAAAATATTTTTTCCATAGACTTATTTTATTCAGCACTTGCTTTACTCAGTAGCTACAGTAACTACATTGCCTCAAACAAATACAATAAATGTAGTATGCATATGTTTTAAAGATTTGAGAAAGTACATTCCAGTAACATTAGCAATAAACAGTGTGTTTGTATACATGAGTGTGCGTATTTGTGTGTGTATGTAGTACATTTCAAAACTATTGTTTTGTTACCTCCATTGGGAAACTGGTATAGTCAAAGAAAATTATTCAAATATATAAAGTATATTTGCTATGGTAATTGTGTTACATAAAAAGTGATGAATTAAGATGTTATACATGTGGTATGCCATCTGTTTTATTTTGCTATTCTCATCAAATGCATCTGTTCCTATTCAGCTATAGGGAAGCACTTTATCTTAATTTAAACATCAAAATATTGCAAAAAAATAAATAAATTTTGTACATGCAAAATTTCCTTTCCTTGAAATATGTGCTAAATTAGAAAGATTAACAAATTTTCAAATATAACACTATCTTCAAAATGAAACAAGATACTATCTGACTAGATACAGAGGATTCACTTCACTAAAATGAGTTGCTTCAAACATTGTACAAGCCATCATTTTTGTGATTCGTTGTATTGCAGAGAACTAGAAAAGCTATATTAGAGAGTTTGATCAAAATGTTTGTCCTATTTTATTGTATTAAAATAATCTAGACTTTTTTGCTGTTGAGTAAATTCTGACTCATAGCGACCCTATAGGACAGAGTAGAACTGCATCATAAGGTTTCCAAGGAGCGGCTGGCAGATTCGAACTACTGACCTTTTGGTCAGCAGCCAAAATTGAATATACCATGGACTGCGAAAAGAACGAACAAATTTGTCTTGGAAGAAGTATAGTCAGAACGCTCTTTAGAGGCAAGGCTGACAAGACTTCGTCACATATACTTTGAACATGTGATCAGTAGGGACCAGTCCCTGCAGAAGGACATCATTCTTGGTAAAGTGGAGGGTCAGCGAAAAAGAGGAAGACTGTCAGTGAGATAGATTGACACAGTGTTTGCAACAATGGGCTCAAGTATAACAATGATCACGTGGATCGTGCAGGACCAGACAGTGTTTCGTTCTGTTGTACGTAGGGTCACTATGAGTCTGAACTGTCTGGATGGCACCTAACAACAACAACATACATGCTTTAAAATAATACAATCTATGTATACACGTATAGAGTAATTGCTTAAAAGTGTTTGTTAAGCCAAGAATTTCCTAATGTTTTATTTGAATTAAAATAATTATACATAAACATATGTTCCAAAAAAAAGAAAAGAAAACCAGATGAATCTACCTTATTACAAGTGAATAACAGAATCACAAAGATGGGGGGAAAGATACGAATCCAAGTAGGTTTTGAACATAGTATTTGACTAAGTACTCTCAGGCGAAAGCAAATACAAATGCAAGTAAAGCTTGAATTCTACTTAGCAGGCTTTCTGTTTCTAGTACTGTTGGTTCTACAAGGCTGAAATTTGTTTTAGTATTGTAAAACCAGCAAGTGAGCAGATATTTGATGTTTTAAGAGGCAAGATACTAACAATGGGAGAAGACAGATATGATGTGAAGGCAAGGAAGAACCTTGGATTATGGAATTTGAAAATTAGTGGTATTAATATAAACGAATCACTCTTGATGAGCACGCACACATGCACTCACACAGATACATACACAAACTTATATATTTCTAGTGATTGCTGTAGCAGTGAGTACAAAAACCTCAAGTCTTGGTTTCTAAATACCTCACTAAATAAAACCAGTGCTCCTTAAAATGTTTGATTCTAGGAATAGAGTAGGGAAAGTTTCAGATGAGCCTAGAACAATTTCTTGTGCCTAAAAAATAAGGAAATGCTACAAAAATCCTAGGATCATGACAAATAGACGCAGAAGGCAGCTTGAAAGAATTTTTCCTGGCCAATTTGGAAAAAAAAATTGATTATTTAAATTAATAAAGAAAAAAAGATTCGAAATGCATTAAAAAGTGTTAAATTCCGAGTTTATGATCACAATCAATCAATAAAGGAAAAGAAAATACCAACTAACAAATGTTGAAAGAATGATAAAATTGTTGTTCTTGTTGATAGGTGCTGTTGAATCAGTTCCAGCTCATAGCAACCTTACGTACAACAGAACGAAATGTTGCCCGGACCTGTGCCATCCTCACCATACTTCCTATGTTTGAGCTCACTGTTACAGCCACTGTGTCTATCTCAGGAAGGGTCTTCCTCTTTTTCACTGGCCCTCTACCTTACCAAAGATGATGTTCTTCTCCAGGGACTAGTCCCTCCTGATGACATGTCCAAAGTACATGAGATGATGTTTTCCCAACTTGCTTCTGAGGAGCATTCTGGCTGTACTTCTTTTTGTTCCTTCTTCTGACAGTCCAAGGTGTATTCAATGTTATTTGCCAACACCATAATTCAAAAACATTAATTCTGCTTCAGTCTTTCTTATTCATTGCCCAGCTTTCACGTGCGTATGAGGTGACTGAAAATACTATGGCTTGGTCAGGCACAACTTATTCCTTAAACTGACATCTTTGCTTTTTAACATTTTAAAGAGGTCTTTTGCAGCAGATTTGCCTAATGCAGTACATCACTTAAGTTCTTGACTACTGCTTCCATGGGTGTTGATTGTTGATGAAAGTAAAATGAAATCCTCGACAACTCCAATATTTTCTCTGTTTATCATGATGTTGCTTATTGGTCCTGTTATAAGAATTTTTGTTTTCTTTATGATGAGGTGTAATATATACTGAAGGCTGTAGTCTTTGATCTTCATCAGTAAGTACTTCAAGTCCCCTTTATTTTCAGCAAGCAAGATTGTGTCATCTGCGTATTGTAGGTTGTTAATGAGTCTTCCTCCAATTCTGACGCCATTTTCTTTTTTATATAGTCCATCTTCTCAGATTATTTGCTCAGCATGTGGATTGAATAAATATGCTGTAACAACACAACCCTGACCTGGAAAATTACAATAGCTTCCTAACAGGGAACCCAACTTCCACTATTACTTTTGTTTCATCCTCTATACTATAACCACAAAGATTTGTGTTACTGGTTCTTTTTAAACATTTTCCTACTTCTAAAAGTGTAGTAACATTTTTTTTCCTTTCTTTTTCTTTGTTTTAAATACTGTAGATTGATACAAACTTGCAGTGTGAAGGGAAGTTATTTATTCTTTCCAAAATAGAAGCATTTTCATCTGTAAACTGGGATTAACAATAACTACTTCAAGGAGTTTTTGTGAGGGTTATATATGACATGTCTGCAAAATGCTTACCATATTGCATAGAATATAGTAAATCCTCAATAAATAATAATTTTTGTGATCATTCTTTTTTTTTTTTTTTTGGCTTTAACGAAGAGAAAATTATTATCTCACAGTCTAGTAAGCTAGAAGTCCAAACTCAGGGTGTCAGCTCCAGGGGAAAGCTTTCTCTCTCTCTTCACTCTGGAGGAAAGTGCTTGTTATCAATCTTCCCTGGTCTAGGAGCTTCTCATCACAGGGACCCTGGGTTCAAAGGATAGGCTCTGCTCCTGGGACTACTTTCTTGGGGGTATGAGGTCCCTGTCTCTCTGCTAATTTTTGTGATCATTCTTGATGCTCATTGTAAATAACTTGGAAACTTAAGAAAAAATAATAATAAAGAAAATAGAAATAATATTAGCCCAAGTTAATATATTGCTGCATTTTCAGGTTTTTTCTGGTCAGTAACTGATCATAGTTCACATTTGGTCCCCCTAATTGTAAAATATTCTCTTATTTGAACTAATAATTTTAAAGAATAAATTTCAAGACAAATTCTGACCCAATCAGCTATTTTTAAGCAAACTTTTGAAATGATGAATAGTTTAAAATAATTTGATATCTAACATCCCTCTTCCTCTCCTCCCAGCCTGTCTTCCTTTCCCCAGTTTTCTGGCTATTCCTTCCTATTTTCTATTTCAGATGTACTTGAGAAGAGTTGACATATTTGAAATATTTTCATTCTTACTCCAGGGACATAGTATAAATTTCATTTTCCTTAGGACTCTTACTAGCTCCCGGTATATTTTTAGAGTTTATTGTTAAGGTTTGAATAGCTCGCTTTATGTCTATTCATAGTTTTTTTTTTTTTTATTGATAGCATTGTTATTATGAATGAAGCTATTTTACCATTAAGTATCCTAATATGGTACGTCTACACAACGGAATATTACTCAGTCAGAGAAAAAGTCCTGATACATGTTACAACATCGATGGAGTTTAAAGACATTATGCTGAATGAAATAAGTCAATCACAAAAGTCAAATATTATATGACCTGACTTATATAAGAAGACAAGAATAGACAAGTGTATAGAGACCAAAGTTTATTAATGGTTACCAGGGGTGGGAGGGAGGAGGAAAGAGTGAATTATTGCTCATGGAGTATCGAGTTTCTGTTTATGGTGATGGAAAATTCACTTTGATTAAGGGTAATGGCGGCACAGCTGATTAACATAATTGAAGTCAATAAGTTGTACACATGTAAAACACTGAATTGCAAATGCTGTCTGATATACACTTTACAACAAAAAATGCCTCTGTTGAGGCTGCTTATGTACAACCATACAACACTTGAGATTTGGTTTCTTGGTTTGGAGGTTGAGGGTCATGATTTCAAGGGACTTCCCAGTTAATTGGCCGAATCTCATTTTTATTCCTTCTGTTTTACCTCCTAGTTCACTGCATAATTTCTGGGGACTTAAAAGCTTGCAAGCAACATTCAAGGTACAACAATTTGTCTCTATTCCTGGAGCAACAGAGGAAGAAGGAGAGTCAGGAATACTAAAAGGAAATGGAACGTGTGGCTAATTGCCTCCATGAACAACTGCTGCCTTTGCCATGAGACCAGAAGAACTGCATGGTGCCTGGCTACCATTATTGAATATTATGTCAAAGATTTTATAGTCTAGTTCTGATCAAAAGGGTAAAAATGTGGAACACAATTGAAAATTCACATGAAATCCAGTCTTCTGGAGCCGTTGAGGGTGAATGAACCCCTAAAACTATTGTCCTGATAAAATCTTTGACCCTTAAACCAAAAATATCTCCTAAAGTAGTCTTCAAAGCAAACAATAGTTCAGCTTAACTAGTAAAGTATATCTGCCATGAGCATTGTGCTTTTTTAAAGATCAGTATGGAATCAAATTGACAACAGCCACTTGAAAGATTAGGTAGGAACCTTAGGAGGCAGTGAGTTTGTATTGGTTAAGGGGAGGAGGAACAATTTGGGAAACAAGGGTGAGAATGATTGCACAGTTTGAATGTAATCAATGTCACTGAATTGTCCAAGTAGAAATTGTTAAATTGGTGTATGTTTTGCTGTGCGTATTTTCAACCACAACAAAAATAAAATAAATTTTTAAAAAATGTACCCTAATTTGTTATTGTTTGTGTATGGACAAGCTATGGCTTAAATGTTGATTGTCGATCTGATTACTGTAAGTTTTCCAGGTGATTCTTTTGAATATTCTTAGGTAGAGAAATATATCTGCAAAATGTGCTAATTTTGCTACTTTCCTTTAAATTATGTATAACGTTGAGAAAAAGTTTGTGAGTACTAAACACCTGGAGTCTGCAAAGTTCAAAAATCATGTTTATTTGCTCTCATATATAAATGTTAAGTTGTGTGGGTAATAATATTTTCTTATAGACTTGAAGTTATTGATCTATTATCTTCTAAAAAACCAATTACAACATTTACATTATATTTATTTATGTGAAAGTAACCTGTTAATGTTCTCTTGGAAACTTTTTTTTTTAATATAAATTTTCCTAATGTTTCTTTTCTTCTATTATGTCTATGATTATTTCTGTCTTTCCAAGTTTTCTTCTGCAATTCTTGTTAAACTAAAAAAACAAACCTGTGGCCGTGGAGTCGATTCTGACTCATAGTGACCTATAGGACAGAATAGAAATGTGTCATAGGGTTTCCAAGGAGCAGCTGGTAGATTTGAACTGCCAACCTTTGGTTAGCAACCAATCTCTTAAGCACTGTGCCACTAGGATTCCTTAGAAATTATGGTACTTATTAAATCTGCCAGTAGATCACAACTGATTACAAATGTTCACCTGGGTCTCCTGCTTTTTCATAAAACAGAGTTGAGAATGACCTCTTGTTGCTTTCTTTCAATTTGAACCTCCCTCTAATTTCTAACAGAGATTTCTCAAATGTTTTGGCGTATGGTTAAGATCTGTGCATGTTGCCACTGTTGATTCAGATATTCATCTAATTCAATATTCCCTTTGTCATTCTAAATAGGAATTTCAGCTGTGTGTGTGTGTTTATTGGCAGTGGGTACAGATGTCATCACCAGTGCTATGGCTCATGATGTCATCTAACCCAGAATTGTTGAAATGATCACTCTCTATTACAGATTTGATCCATTCACTCTTACTTCCACACACACACACACATACACACACACATACACGCAAAAGTTCTCCATTCCCTTCAACACAAAAAAGTATAAATGCCTCAGTTTTGTACAGGAAGTCCCTGGGTTACAAACGAGATCCATTCCCAAGTCTGTCTTTAAGTCGATTTTGTAGGTAAGTTGGAACAGATTCATATGGTTCTTATTTAGTGTCATTTTGTAGCCCTGGTGGCACAATGGTTAAGAGCTCCACTGCTAGCCCAAAGGTCGGTAGTTCAAATCCACCAGATGCTCCTTGGAAACCCTATGGGGCAGGTCTACTCTGTCCTATAGGGTCTCTGTGAGTCAGCATAGACTGCACAGAAACTCGTATGCATATAAAACACTTAAAAAACACTTCCAAATACACTAAAACATGTTAAACATAATAATACAGTATATAATAATAATATGGTAATAATAAACATAACTGCATACTATACTGTACTGAAGAGAATCTGTGTCTGTGTGTATGTGTATAGGTATACAGTACTGTAAAAAAATTAAAGAAACAGTTTAAATACAGAAAAAAAAAGATTACGATTAAAAGTTAACACTCTCATTCCATCCATATCTTGCATAGTGGAGGGGCATTTGTGAGGTAGCATTATGATAACATTAATAATTGAATGATGCAGGAGAAGATGTTGGAGAGAGGGCTACTGTTGAAGATGTTGAACCTGGTGTTGGAGAGGATGGACCTGGGGCTGGAAAGTCAGGGTTTGATTCTGCTGCTGGAGGACAGGCCTACTACTGGAGTAAATTTCTTGAAGTAGGCATCAAGGGAGTTTGTATAGAGCTTTTATTTTTCTTGTTACAAATGGCGCTGTAACAGTTGAGGCCCTCAGTAACTGCATGGTAAACTTTGGTGAACCACTATGTATTAGAATCTTGATCCTCTAAGTTTGGCATCCCTGCTTCAATGAGACGAAAGTCTTCAGCTAACTCTTTCATCAAAAACTTCTTTTTCAGTTCTGGAGTTTTTAGGTCTTGGTCTTCTTCTTCAAATGTGCTGCTCTAATTCCATGAGATCTTCATTGGTTAGTTTTTGCCATGTGAGTGGAGTAATTCTACATCATTTTCACTGATACCTAACTACAGTTGATTATCAATATCAGTGACAGCTTGCTTGCTTGGCTTTGGTGATATTGTCAGCTGTAAATCCCTGAAAAGCACACTCAAATTGGGGGCACAATTTTTTCCACACTCCTTTCATATTTGACTGCTTCACTTCATCCTGAGAATCAGAAATTTTTTTGATGGAGTCATAGGTGTTATAATCCCTCCAGAAGTCCCTTAAGCTCATCACATCATCCTGGGTAGCCCTGAGTGTTTGTGAGAAAGTCTGCCTAAAATAATAGGCCTCAAAGGATGCTATGACTCCCTGATCCATTGGCTGAAGTAGAAATGTGGATTGGGAGGTAAAAAGAAGAACTTTACATTGGGGTGAAAGTCACCTAAAGTGCTCAGGCATCCGGGTTTATTGTCAGCACAAAGAGAACCTTGAAAGGAATTTTCTTGACCAAGCAATAATGTTAAACAGCAGAGAAAAATGGTTCAAGAACCAGTCTTCAAAGATGCCAATTATAACCCAAGCCTTTGCATTTGCCTTCCAAATAACAGGAAGAGATGCCTTAATGATACAGGAAAGTGCCCTTGGATTTAGGGAGTGATACACAAGCAAAGGCTTGAGCTTGAAATGCCCGGATGCATTACTGCCAAGCAATAACATTAGCTTACCCTTCAATGCCTTATGCCTTGGTGCACTTTTTTCCCCCTCTTTTGAAACGTAGGTCCTTTCAGGCATTTTTTTCTAAAATAAGCCAGTCTCATCTACATTAAATATTTGGTCTGGCAAATAAACTCCATCCTCAATTTTGTTTTTCAACATCTCAGGAAAATCACTCGCAGTACTTACATGGGCACTTGCTGTTTCACCTTGCACTTTGTTGGTGTTGTTAGGTGCTGTTAAGTTGGTTTGGACACACAGCGGCCCTAAATACAGCAGAAAGAAACTGCCCAGTCCTAAGCCATGCCTACAATCTTTGCCACACTTCAGTCCATTGTTGCAGCCACTGTGTCAATGGATCTTGTTGAGGATCTTACTCTTTTTCACTGACCCTCTACTTTATGGAGCACGATGTCCTCCTCCAGGGACTGGTTCCTCCTGATAACATGTCCTGAGTACATGAGACAAATGCTCGCCATCCTCACTTCTAAGGAGCACTCTGGCTGTATTTCTACCAAGACAGATTTGTTTGTTCTTCTGGCAGTCCATGGTATATTCAACTTTCTTTGCCAACACCATAATTTAAAGGCATCTATTCTTCCTCTGTCTTCCTTGTTCATCGTCCAGCTTTCGCACGCATATGAGGGATTGAAAATACCATGGCTTGGGTCAGGCACACCTTAGTCCTCAAAGTGACATTTTTGGTTTTTAACACTTTAAAGAGGTCTTTTGCAGCAGAGTTGCCCAATGGAATACATCATTTTTGATTTCCTGGCTGCTGCTTCCGTGCACTTTGATTGTGGATTCAAGTAAAATGAAATCCTTGACAACCTCAATCTTTTCTCCATTTATCATGATGTTTCTTATTGGTTCAGTTGTGAGGATTTTTATTTTCTTTATGTTGAGGTGTAATCTGTACTGAAGGCTGTAGTCTTCAATCTTCATCAGTAAGTGGTTCAAGTCCTCTTCACTTTTAGCAAGCAAGGTTGTGTCATCTGCATATTGCAGGTTGTTAATGAGTTTTTCACCAAGCCTGATGCCCTGTTCTTCTTCATATAGTTCAGTTTCTCAGATTATTTGCTCCGTATACAGACTGAATAAGTATGGTGAAAGGATACAACCCTGACACACAACTTTGTTGATTTTAAACCTTGCACTTTATTTATATAAATTTGTCGTCACTTTGAAACGATTGAAGCAACCCCTAAACCCATTTCCGGTGAGTCAATTCCAACTCATAACGACCCTATAGGACAGAGTAGAACTGCCCCATAGGGTTTCTAAAGAGTGGCTGGTAGATTCGAACTGCCCACATTTTGGTTACCAGCTGAGCTCTTAACCACTGTGCCAGCCGGGAGACTCTGAACCAACCCCTACCGGCAACAAATTCTTCATCACAATCACCTTCACTTACTGCACATGCAGCTTTTAAATAACTGAAAAGACTTTGAACCTTTTCTTGCACTGAAGTAAGGCTAATAGGCATATTACGCTGCTTTTGATTGTCTAACCAAGTTATCAACAGCCTTTCCATTTCAATAATTAAACCGTTGCATTGCTTAGTAATAATTGTAGCTTTCATTGGGGCAGAGCCTTTCACATGTTCCGTTACTCTCATTTTATCCTTCAAAATTTTTCCGATCATTGACCTACTGTGGCCTAAGGCTTTTCCAATGACCGATGGCGTTTCACCTCTTTCCTATTGCTTTATTATTTCCACTTTGTTTTCAGTCGTGATCTTTTTCCTTTCCGCTGATGCATCACCAGCGCTTGCATCGAATTTACGCAATGAAGGCGTGGTTACAAGGGTAAAATGGACTTAAAATGGTGGACATTGTTCTCCTTCCTTGAGTCGAACTGCTGAAGCTGTGCAATATTTTCATGAACGTCACAAAGTAGTGTGTGTATTCCTTACAAACCATTGCATTTAACTTAGATTTTTAATACAATAGGCTTTATGGCTGTCTATTCTTAAGTACAAGTTGTCCATAAATCGGATGTTCTTAATCTGGGGGTTTACTATATACAGAAAATATCTTTCACTCACTCTTGCCTATACAACCTCATTTTTCTGTTTCCTACATTATCGTATCTATCAGTAATAATACTAATAAGCCCTTATTATGTATTTACTGTATGCCATATACAAATGTAAGCGCTTTATATAATTTAACCCATTTTCTTTCTACAACAATATTATGATGATATATATAATAATTATCTATATATTACAAGTAAGGAAAATAAAGTTCACGAGGTTAACTGAGTTACTCAAGGTCGTGTAAGCAGATCTTAAAACTGGGACGTGAATCCAAGCTGGTTGACTTCAGAGTCAAAGATCCTTACATTGTACATTTCAGTAACACACAGGGAGTCACCAGTGCATGCTTATGGAGCTCTTCTGCACATCTTAACATAACACTTACTACATTGTATTTATTCAGTTAGAAGATCTGCATGGGAAATAAAGGGGAGTTTACTTATTTCTTTACATCAATAGCTATTGCTTTTATATGCAGCAATCTTAAATTTCTAAAATTGAGAACCATTTTATAATTATAATAGTAATATTTTATTTAATTAAGATCATAGATCTTTCAAATTGAATTAAGAGAGGAGACAGAAACTCTGATTCTTAAACAAAAAAAAAGGGAAGCTATACTGAAGGCTTAGGCACATTTTCAGCTGCGTTTTTAGAAACTTGCATTTTAAATTAGAGCAAAGGTAAAATCAAGCTATAACCACAAAATTGTTTTGCCCCAAAAGATCACCTGTCCCTGCAGGTTTTTCTAAAGCTATTTCTTATTTTAAGTAGAAGTCTAACTTTGCTACTGCTGCTTCTCAGGGGGAAGAAAGATGCAACACGCTGATGAATTTAACATTTGTTATACTGAGAATGTCTCCCAGGAGACACAACAACTTGCAGCACTGGATACAAGTTCATGGTAAACATGTTGTGAAAGCAGCTCTTACAGGAAACCAAAAGTATCAGCATAAGCTACTATGCTCTTTCCTGAAGCCAATGTTGGACTTCTAGCATTTCATCCTCTTGAGAGTTTCAGAGGATTTTCCTGCCTATATCGATCAGTTTACAAATGTTTAAATGAGGCATTTGTGATACAACTTTTGATAACCAAAAACCTGTTGCCACCAAGTCGATTCCTACTGACAGCGACCCTACAGGACAGAGTAGCACTGCCCCGTAGGATTTCCAGGGAGAGGATGGTAGATTTGAACTGCCAACCTTTTGGTTAACAGCCAAATTCTTAGCCACTGTGCCACCAGGGCTCCATAAATTTTGATCACTCTAATTTACTTTTTCAATACTTAATAAACCATTTTGTAAACCCTTGTTATTAGTCAGAACCAGCCACATAGCATTTAAAAAGGCAGATAACCCTATACCCTAAATCTTCTGAATCAGGAAATTTCTCCAGATAAGGAGACTTTAGGTAATAAACAGTGAAATTCTTTATGAAAATTCCTGGTTCATAATTATCTTATTTATATAATACATTGAAGAGAAAAAAGCAAACGCAGAATATGAGGATGTCACATAAAGTAGGTGGCAGAAGCTCAGTCATGGCTCCACTTGATGGAATTTCATTGGTCAATCAGTGCAGCTCTGGATGGCGATCATCATCTATGGTCAGGAGCGCAATGTGCCTGCAAACTGAGCATTTAGTCAACACTCAGAGAATAACTAAACAATCCAAGCTCACAGGCGGCCATATAAATATTAGAATTTCAATTTATGTATTTATAACAAGAAAGAAATCTTTCAAGATGGTGTTCTCTCACATAATTGTTAACAGACAATTTATAAGCGAAGTCCAGTAATGTTCAGAACAAGCATCTGTTAATTTAAAACAGTAAATAATACTGTCAAAAAGTCTGGACTCTCACAAAATCTGGATAGTACTGTATTTCGACGTATACATGCGACACGGAGGCCAGATTATCATCTGGGGAGTTTTCAGTGTAATACGAGAACTAAAAGAGTTCAGAATGGTGTGCTGTTTCATGACATTTAGTCAAGGCATTTTCACATATCTGTACTGTTTCCAAAAGGAACCCTGGTGGTACAGTGGTTAAAGCGCTTGGCTGCTAACCGAAAGGTCTGTGGTTCAAACCTGCCAGCCGTTCTGTAGGAGAAAGATGTAGCAGTCTGGAAACCTTACGGGGCAGTTCTACTCTGTCCTACAGAGTCACTATGAGTTGGAATTGACTCAATGGCAATGGGTTTGGTTTTGCTTTGTTAATTCCATATTATCAACATATCTGCCACTGGAGCATAAAGTCTTTGTTCTTAATCCCAGGTATCCTCTTCATTCTGGTGTCTAAACGAGCATGCTCAGTATTTCTCTATGTAGCTATTTTTCCTCTTTCTGTAATAGAGCATCCCCTTTCCTAAACTGGACTTTATAAAAGATAATTTAATACATCCACATTGGGTCATACTCAAGGCCTCTGAGTCTGTAGGTCTCAAGGTTTACCGTTGCGTGATATGTTACCATTCTTATCCAATACAGGTGTATTTTAAAGTTCAGCTCTCCTTTGAAAGAGAAATTTCTGTTATTATTGATTCCTTGAAAGCATTAAAATATTTGCTAAAATTAGCATGTTATTAGAAAGACAAGACTTTAGCAGGAAGCATCATTCTCAAACCATTACAATGATAGACTTGCTGAAGAGTTCTTGAGATTTAACTGCAATACTGGCTAAAACTCTTTATTCTCCAGCTACAAATCCCTCACCTAATTCCTTCCTCATTTATAATTGCCATTCTTTTTCCCACAAGGAATGTAGCAGTTACATCCCTAAGCATCTCTGAGTGGCATGTTCCTTCCATTTGTTACCTAAAATTTTACCATGAGGTCATTCACATACTTTAATGAAAATGCATATTTCAAATAAAGTGACTATAACTGTTATTATCTGGTTTAATCTCCAGTAGTAGCCCCATGAAGACCTTAAACCAAAAACCAAACTCGTTGCTGTTGAGTTGATTGTGACTCATAGTGACCCTATAGGACAGAGCAAACCTGCCCCATAGGGTTTCCTAGGAGCACCTGGTGGATTCGAACTGCCGATCTTTAGGTTAGCAGCTGAGCTCTTAACCACTGCACCACCAGAGCTCCATGAAAACTTCACTTGTATTTAATTTTTCAAAAAGAAAAGAAGGGACAAAAATAATAATATAAAAACTTAATCCAAAGATATCATAACATTAACATAATATTCTTATGCGTTATATGCTGTTTAGAGATCATTTATTTCCTGACGATATACAAACTGGAATAGTCCCTCCTAGTCAATCATTTTATATGTCCCATGTTTCCTCAGATTAATTAAGTGCCATGAGATTCAGACCATAGTCTGTGAATGATCCTGGGAAGGCAGGGACCTCTTTTTAATGGCACTCATAGGTATATGCAAATAATAAATTTTAATATTGAATTAATTAATCAGTGCACAAATGTATATGGTATTATCTAAAGGCATCTGGATTTTTTGTGATATAAAGTTTCATATGCACAAATAAACATTTAAATGAGAAAGATTAAATCTATACCATAATACAAAATATAAATGATTCACTAATAATTTAATGAAAAGTTGTGCTGAAGTCACTTTTAATATATAACAAATGCTTAAATTTCCAGTGGCTTCAAACAACAACTGTATTATTTAGCTCACCATTCTGATCTTGTTAGGCTCTTATCTAGGATGGCCTTTATCATATGTCTGGGAGTTCGAAGGCTGTCATTATGGGAACATATTTCTTTTCCATCTCGCCTTTCATCTTTCAGTAGGCTAGCCAGCACTTGTGTATGTGGTGGGTTCAGGCCTCTACATTCAGTGAAAGAGGGAAAGGCTCAATACACAAGCAATTTTTAAGTCTCTGCTTGTGTCATATATGCTAATAGTCCATTAGGCAAAGGAGATTCAAAGGAGAATTCTAACCTTTGATGCGAGGAATTGCAAAGAGACATTGCAAAAGGGGATGCAGAGGATGCGTACAGACAACAGGATGGATGTGCGGTCATGTTTACTACCACAAATTATACATCTTACAATATTCTTCTCAAAAGCACTCTTATCTAAGGCAGCAGTTTGTGAAGCCCAGACACAATATAAGCAACTTGTGATCTTTGCCTGATGCCCAGCCTTCCCACAAATTTCTGTAACTCTCCGATAAGATTTCAGTTTCCAAACCTGCAAAAATATTCCTGTATCCTGCTATGAAAAATTCTCTCAGGAGTTCCAACTGGGGTTAAAAGCTGTCTTCTTGCTGCCTTGACAATATTCTTGCTCTTTATATACTTTATTCACTGACATGCTCATTATGGTAATATAATACAGGCCATTTTGATCTATAATTATTCCTCATTATCCAATTGCTCTTTAGATGTTTTTGAAGTAAGCCTTAAACTGCAGCAATGTAAGTTCATCCCTACAAGACACTCGATCTCTGTTAGCTATTTCCTTTGAATGGCTGCCGTTGCTTCACATCCAGTCATCAGAACTGTTAAGTAAACTGCAGTTACTGACCCTTTTAAAAAGCTCTACATCACATGGCTGCCCATTCATGCCACTCAGAGACACTTAGGGATGTAATTGATACATTCCTTGCAGGAAAAAGAATGGCAATTATAAACGACGAGGGAATTAGGTGAGGGATTTGTAGCTGGAGGATAGAGTTTTAGCCCGTATTCCAGTCCAAGCTCAAGAACTCTTCCGCTAAGTCTATCATTTTTATGGTCTGAGAATGATGATTACTGCTAATGTCTTGTCTTTCTAATAACATGCTAATTTTAGCAAATATTTTTATGGGCATGTTTATCTTTTATTTATTTTCTTAGTCTTCAGCCCAGTAAACTACCTCAGGGTTTAAGTAATTCTTCTCCTGACTATGGTAAAGAATACAACAGCATTAGAAAAAAAAGTTATATGGTGTCTGTCACTACTCATTAATCAAATAGCAACCCTGCTTCTCCTCGACATTTGACTTTTTCAGTACTTTGCTAAGAGCTATGTGATATGCAAAGTCAGATCCGGTGAAGGATGGTAGTTAAAAGCATCTGCAAAGTAAAATATAGATTAACCAGCCCAATTAAAAAAAAAAAAAAAAAAGGAAAAAGAAATTCAAAAGTAACAGAATAGAGTAGGTGCTTAGTAATTGCTTCTTGTATTAAATTATCTTACTGGATGCTTAAAGTTGCTAGGCTAGCACCACTCCTCCAAGAGCTTTTCCTTTCAAAACACGTGGTAGATATTTAGGATGACCTTGTAATTTATTGTCCAAACCAGACATTGCTGAGAGTGTAAGGGCATGCTATTATTGATGAAATGAGCATAAACCTCAATGATCCTAGGAAAAATCCCTGTTAATGGGGTGGGGGGGGCTATCAAACGCCTCCAGGATCAAGAAGTTCTTTTGCCAGTATTGTTGGGCAGAGGGAACTGGAAGACAATTGCTCTCTGGTGGCTGAAGATGTAAAATAAAACAATGTCAGTTCTCTCATATGGAGAAAGGCAGCTTGAGGAGAATAAGAATGATGTCATTACACGCAAAGCACACATGTACACAGAGAGGAAAAAACAGAACATAACGTAGATGAGCAGAGGCTGTTTCATGTTGCTCTTGAAGTCCGAATAAACCTTTTCTATGGTTTTGCTTTTTAAACCTTAATTGGATTCCTAATTCGATTGCTATGGTACTTCGAGATTAGTTCTATCACCTGCAGACACAATGGTCTCAGTAAAAATATGATTGAGTAATTTATGTACCAGATGCTATATTTTCTTTTTTGTAAGTAATTACTCAAGAACCACCCAAGTTAAGGATTAGAATCCTTTATACACTGAAGGGAAAATTAAGACTTGGTAACAGTAGGTAGCATATCCAATATCACACTGGATTAGTCAACAAGTGTCAAATATTTAATACTTTTCTTTGTGATCTCATTCCCCCTGATCTTTCACTTATAAGTTACTTTTTTTCATAACTATATTTCTAGGTACTTTAGGGGATACACAGCAGAGATTTAAAAGGTTGTCGTAGGGAAATATTGGGTCCTTTCATACTCAGTGCTTAATTTAGTACAAGGTTCTTAAATGCTTAATTATTTCCAATGGAAATGAGGTTAATATCAGGAAAAATCTCATGACATCAGAGTTTATAGTCACTTAAGAGATTTTTAAAGTATATTTATTTATTGAAATAATAAAACATAATTCATTTCTTATACACTTTGGAAATTTATGTTGTTGGAAGAGTATATCCTTCTGATTATTGCTCTGTCCCTTAACACAGGAAGATGTTAAAATAGAAACACTAAATACAGAAAATAAATTATATCTGGAAACCCAAAAGGGGAGGATGACAGTAATATTTGAAGCTAGGTATAAGCACCCAACAAACTAGCATCTATGGGGATTAAAATGGGAGGATTAGGGGAATATAGCCCTACAGGTTGTGTGATTTTTGGCTTCTCTTAATAAAAACGGAACACTGGTGACACAAAAATACTCACTCCATACACTGATTGATACACTTAGTTGCGGGAGGGGGCTTTCAATAAACTTCAAGGTCACTCCTTAAGACCACTCAGGCTTAAGACTACATATTTTTTATGGATATGCTTGGAATAGGACAGACTATCAAATTTATCAGATTTTTGATGAGGTAGACAGTATGATCAATGTAAGTAGAAATGTACTTCATCTGCTTCAACTTTAAACCATTGCAAACACAGGAAAAACAGACCTACACGTTGCATTTCAAAAATAACTTTGATGGTTGAAAACATTGTTTTAATCCATATAATCACAATCATTGTGATTTACTATTTGATATACCATTCGAATTTGAGCCCTCTCACTGATGATTCAATCTTATGAGCAAGAGTAAGCATTAACATGGGGAAATAATCAGAGTAAAGGCCCTATCTTATTTATGTATTTATTCTCGGACTCTGCCAGAACATGGAAAATAGATCACACTTAATAAATATTCATTGAAAGGGTGCAGAATAAGTTTTGAGTCAATTTTAAAATTCTTTGTGCTGTATTATGCATGTGACTTAAGATCAATATGTTTCGTATTAATGTTGAATGCGAGCAATGCCAGAATATTGTAATGAATAAAGCAGAAGATTTCAATCTTGGCTGTGCATCTTAAGTATTAGGGAAATTTTGTAATATGCCATTGACGGAGGACCCACTTTTAGAGGTTCTGATTCAGCTGTCTGAAATGAAGCAAGGGCATTGTATTTTTCCTTTTTTTTTTTTCTATTTAAATTCTCTGAGTGATTCTAATTTCCAGCCAGGGTTCATAACCACCAATTAACAGTCCGGGCTTTCAAAGCAAACAGGTCTGTGCTAATTTCTCCAAACACACCTTTTACCTACTTTATAACCTTCAGAAGTCAATGAAACTTCCTGAGCCTCACTCTCTGCCATAGTAAAACAAGATAATAATGTATTAAAGAAACTCAGGAAGTTCTTGAAATGTTGCTGTTGCTACTGGTGTTGTTATTGTCATTTTTATTCCAACAGTGTTGGAATCCCTGGGTGGGGCAAACAGTTAAGTGCTCTACAACTGGCTGAAAGGTTAGTGGTTCAAACACACACACAGGCTCCTGGGGAGAGAGGCCTGGTGACCTGCTTCCAAAAGTTCACAGCCTAGAAAACCCTATGGAGCAATTTTTCTCTGCACCCACAGTGTTCCATGAATCGGAATCGACTCGACAACAACTAACAACATTAATAGTGCTATTACAAGAATCAGTATTCTTTCCTATTTACATGGCTGCCTCCTGCTCACCCTTCAGATCTCAGCTCAAATGTATCCTTTTTAGAGAGACTTCTCTGATAACCCTCTGAAACACAGACCCTCCCTTTCTATCCAGGTAAATTCTCGCTTGTCATCCTATTTACTTAATTTTTAATGCTTGTGGCAACTTGTCATCTTGTTCATTTTCTTGCTCCCACTCTCTTACTATATAAACACTAGGGAAGCAGTCACTGTAACTCTCTTATTGATTGCTGAGCTCTCAATGCCTAGAACAGTGCCTGGTGCATTGCAAGAACTCAGAAAGTATGTACTGAACACTGGCTTGACAAGACTATGTCTACAGTTTCCATAGCTTGACCTGAGAATAAAGACATTCCAATGTAAATTTATTGCAGATATAGCTAAAATCCTTTTGAGTTACTAATCCTTAAAACTTCCAATAGAGAAGTTAAACTAGCAATTAGTATTATTTTGCATAGATTGGAACTTGTCAGTGCCAAGGAGTTTAAAGAGGAATCACAGAGAAATTACAACGTAACCAAGTGGGCTCTGTAAGGGCATAACACCTCCTCAGCACATTATTTCTTCACAACAGAAGTTAGACATGCTGTCAGTGTAAAAACAAAAATATTTTACTCCATACCTTTTCTCCATCCTTGCTTTGGGGTTCCTCTCTCTGATTAACCATGAGATTATTTTGGGTTTCATCTGGAGCCAAATCACATATTGATTGGGATTTCCAGAGCATTATGGAGGTAAGGGAGCCCTGGTGGTGCAATCGTTGAGAGCTGGTCTGCTAACCAAAGGGTTGGCAGTTCGAATCTACCAGCTGCTCCTTGGAAACCCTATGGGGTGGTTCTACTCTGTCCTATAGGGTCGCTATGAGTTGGAACCAACTCCACAGCACATAACAACAACAACAACATGGAGGTAAATATTTTGAAGTTGACTGTAGCATTTGCAGGAGACACAACCATGATGAAATAATACTGTCTTGTCTGGGATGTGAACGGGGAACTGGTAAAACATACCACTGTGTATGCAGATACTTGGACGATTGTGTCAGAATAGCTGCATACCATTGTGTATGCAGATTCTTAAAGACTGTGTCAGAATAGCTGAACATATGTGAAGAATGTAGTAGGTTAATTTATTTAATGGTTCACTCAGTCTCAACTATTTTATTGAAAGTCGGTACCCAAATCTGTACAAATAAAGGTTTTACTTCTGACTAGAAAATTATATGATAAAGACCAGTATATGATTTAGTTGTCTTTTACTTTAAAAAGTAAAAATGTCATTTAATGAAAAAAAATACATCATGTAGCGTTTTATTTCCTTATTAAACAATTGAAGCAAGTTTAAAAGAGCAACAAAAATATAAAAGAAAGAGAATCTAAAAATAACATTGAATAAAAGTGAAATTTTCATCAAAAAGAACTGCATTCTCAATTAAAAAAATAAAAAATGTGAAGATTTAGAAACAAGGATTTGGAGAATAGTCAGTGCCTCCAATCCTGATGATAACAAAATACCAAATTTGCTTGGTGTTTCTCTTATTTATTTTCATCTATGAAGTGAGAAGCTGGTGGAGAAAAGTAAAGTACTTATGTTAACATATTTGCTCATAAAAATTTCCCGTCAGTTACCTACCATCATGGCACATGTGTGTTGCAAATAGTTAAGCGCTCAATGCTCAACTACTAGCTGAAGGGTTGCTTTTTTGCACCCACCCAGTAGCTTGTGGGCAGACAGACCTGGTGGTTTGATTCTGAAAGGTGACAACTTCGAAAACCCTAGGGAGCAGTTCTACACTGTACAAATGGAGTTGCCATGAGTCGAAATCTACTCAGCTGTGGTAACAATATCACCAATGGCAACAAGACTTACGACAACAACATTTTGCCCATTAAGTAAAGCTTAGTTCTAATATTTATGTCTTAAAATTTATGACTACTTTACTTCCCCCATTAATTTCTATTACTTTAGTTCCTGACAAGTCCATGTCACACAGAAAAGCCATTTGTGACTCAAATAAGTTACTGTGCAAAAAGTGGGAGAGGGTAGCCACTACTTTTCAATAACAGAAAGTTACCTGCATTTCTTTTTTTTATTTTTCCAATCTTTATTTTTTGGAATGGGGTGTATATATGTCAGTGACCTTACTAAGTTAGTAATTCATTTGTATAAAATGAGTCTACCAAGAAAAGATCATTAATTAATTTATGTATCAACATCTTTCTGCGGAATAGTGGATTTTGTGATATCCCTCTGTGATGGTTAAGATTGTGTGTCAGCTTGGCTGGACCATGATTCTTAGTGTTTTGGCAGTCATATAATGTTGTAATCACTTCCCTGCTGAGATTTGATATGTGATCACTCCCATGATGGGCATGTGGCCTGCACTGAGTGTGGGCAGGTGTTTAGGCAGGGCTTGGGGGCTTTGCTCCTTCTGGATCCTGCAGTTGGTTCCTGTTCCTGTGACCTCTAGTTCTTGGGACTTGAGCTAGCCGCTTACCTGCGGTATTGCATACCACTGTTGGGATTTGTCAGTCTTCACAGCCTGTGAACAAGAGCCCTGCTCCGACCTGCCCATCTTGGGTTTGCCAGCCCCTTCAGCTACGTAAATCAGCGGAAGCTTCTTTTCTGACCCACAGATTTGGGACCTTACAACCTCTACAACTGCTTGGGCCATTTCCTTGATATAAATCTCTCTCTCTCTATATATATATATATGTATATTTTTATACACTTTACTGGTTTTGCTTCTCTAGAGAACCCAGCCTAAGACATCCTCGAAAAATTTAAGTAAGAAAATCAAAATGATATTTAATCCTGCCACCCAAGGTAACTAATGTTAGTAATTAGATATGTTTCTATTTATAAAGAATTGTTTACTCAACATGAAATTTGGACATTAAGATGCTATGAAATAAACTTCAAAATAATATTTAATGTATTCAATACAATAATTATTTATTTAGTAGGAAAGCATATTTTAGGAATTCTACTCTAAGTAACTGGGATGGCTAAAAACAAATCTGTCTATAGCTACATGGATACAATAATTTGTACAACCATTCACTTCCTTCCTTTTGGTTCTACTGTATTTTAATCCTAGTTCATTCATGTGTTTATCTCCCTCACTATGTCATACTTTTTTAAAAATTGTTCTTTGATGAGCATTTACAGAGTAAATTAGTTTCTCATTAAACAATTAATATACGTATTGTTTTGTGACATTGGTTGCCAACCCCATGACATGACAACACTTTCCCCTTCTCAACCTTGGGTTCACCATTACCAGCTTTTCTGTCCCCTCTTGCCTTCTCTTCCCTGACACTGAGCTGGTGCACCCATTTAGTCTTATTTTGTTTTATAAGCCTGTCTAATCTTCGGCTGAAGAGTGAACCTCTTCAGTACTGAACTAAAAGAGTGACCGGGGATCATACTCTTGAGGTTTCTCCAGTCTCTGTCAGACCAGTAAGTCTGGTCTATTTTTATGAGTTGGAATTTTGTTCTAAATTTTTCTTCAGCTCTGTCTGGTACCCTCTATTGTGATCCCTGTCAGAGCAGTCAGTAATGGTAGCTGAGTACCATACAGTTGTACTGGACTCAGTCTGGTAAAGGCTGTGGTAGTTGTGGTTCATTAGTCCTTTGGACTAATCTTTCCCTTGTATCTTTGGTTTTCTTCATTCTCCCTTGCTCCAGAAGGGGTAGGACCAGTGGAGTAACTTAGATGGCCGCTCACAAGTTTTTAAGACCCTAGACGCTACTCACCAAAGTAGGATGTAGAACATTTTCTTTATAAACTGTGTTATGCCAGTTGAGCTAGATGTTCCCTGAGACCATAGTCTCCAGCCCTCAGCCCAGTAATTTTGTCTCTAGGGAGTTTGGATGTGTCTATGGAGCTTCCACAACCTTGCCTCGGTCAAGTTGTACTGACTTCCTGAGTATTGTGTAATGTCTTACCCTTCACCAAAGTTATCACTTATCTATTTTCTAGTTAGTGTTTTTCCTTGCCCACTCCCCCTCTCTGTGGTAAGATTTTTGAGTGGAGTTACTGGGGTTTAATCATTATTTAAACAGTGTCTAGCAAGTATGTATTGAATAAAGGAAACAACCAAAATTTTGTACTTCATTTGTATTTAAGTCAACAGTCAATTGACTCAACTATTTGGTCAAAATTTGGTCAAAATGGATCAGATTAATTTGATATTATGTTCATACAATAAAAATACAGTGTAAAAAAATACACTGTACCAAGAAACCAGAAATGATTTAAATAAACCCAGAAATTCAACATATTTTAATTTTTTTTGTCTTTAAACTGAATACCTTCTGTCCTGAAAGCATCACAGAAATGAAAAAGGAAAATCAATTGTGTTCCTATTAATACAGCCTTTAAAATATTATTTAAAAGTATTAAAGACTTAAAAGGATCAGTAAAACAAGTAGCTACTGGAATTTTTCACCCAAAGCTGCAAAAAGTATGATTTTTTTCTGATTAAGCAATTGTAAAATAAGGATCATTACAAGGTTTAGTCATTTGCAACTTGATTTCAAAACAAACAAAAATTGCCATTTTAATTAAACATCTAACAGTCAGATTTTTTTCTTATTTTTGGTACAGATGTACGAATAACCCAGTGTAATTCCTGTTTCATCCAAGTGGAATTGTATGGCTTCAAGATAACCTTGGAGTAGTTAATGGCAAATGTGCTAAGTCTGGAAATGTGTTGGAGGAAGAAAAATCCATAAGGGCTTTGGGAGAAATTTTATTATTATTAGTATTTTATTATTCTTTGGAACCCTTTCCTTCTTAATTTTATTTATTTTGATTTTCCTATTACTTTCCACAAATCTTTGTAGTTACTCTCCCTCTATCCCCGCCAATTATTTAAGAGAGCATGAGCAATAAATTTCAATATGGATAATTATATGTGAACATTTTGAAGTCAAATGTTGTGTAGTTATGGCTACTTGTATACAACAAAAATAATTTTTATTACTGAATCTGACTTCCATCTAAAACTCTCTTCAGTCTGTGGCTGAAAATTTAAGTGCTGTGTTTCCAATTTCTTTTTGATCTATCTTGATCCCACACTTCCTTTTTCTCTCTGGGCCTCATGACTTTCAGAGGTCTCATACAGTGCAATGGCTTCGGTGTACTGGGGGCCTGGGAGACAGGACATGACATCCTTGAGCCCTTCTTGAGAGCATTTTCTGCAGTGTCCAGATTTCTGAGTTCATTTTTAGTGCAAATGTATTCTTTTCTTTCCAGCCATGTGTTTTCTTCATGGCTCTTTCCTCTTCTGGGTCCCTTCAGAATGGGGAAAATTATATATATCTTTTTAAAGCCACTCTTGGGCAGCAAAACTTTTTTTGAGCTTGCCTCAATTCTTCTGTGCCTGAACATACCACAAAGTCATTTATATTCCAAGAGGCTCAAGATGGCATCACAAAAAAAAAAAAAAAAGCATCTTGATTTCCCATGTCCACCTTATATATAAGGCAGAGATTCCTTTGCAAATTCTCAACCTGATCTGAAAATTATTTTTTCTCCACCCTCAGGATTTAAAATGGAGTGAATACAGAGCCCTTCTTCCAAGATCCACCAGCTATCTTCTTTCTTTTTGACAGAGCAGCCTAAACAGGGACAATCTCTTACCTTTCATGTGTTCTTCTGTTCGTTTTTTTAAGGTATAAACTTTTTGCACTGAGTACTTCAAGGCTGTAGCTGAGGTTCTGGATATACCATTTTTCTTCTATCACAGCCACACTTTTCAAACAATTATTTTAAAATTCAAATACTACAAAGTAATTTCTTTGTTTTTACTCTCTCCTACTTTATCATCCTTCCTTTTCTTGAGATAATGAAGGCTACTGAGAATATAAAAAGACTGGAAATTGTTCATTATCAGAAACGAAAACCACATCAATAACTTTCACTCAAAACCACATTAAAAACTATCATTTCGTAAATGAAGATGTGTTTGGCATGAACAGAACTCTTTAATTTCCATGGAACGACGTCTAGGAGGGGTGTTCAGTCGGCTTGGGTTGTCAGCCATGCCTAGGAGGCAGAAGGAATGTTTCTTGAGAAAACAGCACTCTCCATTCATTTAGGGTGCCTCTTATCGCAGTGCCCTGGTGGCCCAGTGGTGAAGAACTCAGCTGCTAACCAAAAAGTCGGCAGTTGGAATCCACCAGCCGCTCCTTGGAAATACTATGGGGCAGTTCTACTTTGTCCTATAGGGTCACTATGAGTCAGAATCGACTCATGGCAACGGGGTTTTTCTTATCATAGAGGCTATTTTCAACTTGGAGGTTCAAAAAGAATGGTAGCAACTCTAGTCAAAAGAAATCAGCAGGCAATCATACAACAACATGCATTGACTGGGAATAAATTGCTGGGCTGGCGGTACCTGGCTGGCTCTAGGTGATATGGTGAATGTTTGCGTTTTAAAACTATGCATGAATAACTCAATTTCCACAGATACCCTACCTAGTACCTACTCCAAAGAATCTATGCATCTAAGTTGTATAGCTGAGATTATTAATATAGGGGTAAAGAAAACAAAAGAGATTTATCAAGTCACAGTAATTTATATCAATCTCTTATTCTGAAGCATTGTAGTAACTTAAGTAATTTCAAAAAATATTTTCCTAGACTTTCAGAAACAGTCAACAGAAGGACAAAATAAGCACCTATATACATAAATACTAGACCTGTTAGATAATCTTAGCAATAGCCTTCTCTTTATTATGTTGTTGTTAGGTCCTTCCAGTCGGTTCCAACTCATAGCAACTCTATCACAACAGGACAAAACACTGGCCTGCTCTGAGCCATCTTCACAGTCACTGCTCTGCTTGAGCCCACTGTTACAGCCATGGTGTCAATCCATCTCTTTGAGGGTCTTCCTCTCTTTCACTGACCTTCTACTTTACCAAGCATGATGTCCATCTCCAGGGACTGATCCCTCCTGATAACATGTCCAGAGTATGTGAAATGAATTCTCGCTATCCTGTCTTCAAAGGAGCACTCTGGCTGTACTTCTTCCAAGACAGATTTGTTTGTTCTTCTGGCTGTCCATGGTATATTCAGTAGTCTTTGCTAACACCATAATTCACCAGCGTCAATTCTTCTTTTGTATTCCTTATTCATTGCCTAGATTTCACATGGATATGAGGTGACTGAAAATACCAGGGCTTGGGTCAGGTGCACCTTAGTCCTTAAAGTGACATGTTTGCTTTTTAACACTAAAGAGGTCTTTTGCAGCAGATTTGCCCAATGCAATCCATTATTTGATTTCTCGTTATTACAGCCATTAAAAAAAAAAAAGCTGTGGATTTCTCTTTATCTGAATAATGGAAATGTTTAAAAATAAGATAAATATAGAGATAGAAAAGAAAGAAAATCCACTTTCTGCTGTACTATATCCAAAAGAAAAATTGGGTTGATAACCTCAGCATTATACCTGCCCAGATTTGATTGTTTTAATTGAAATAAAAAATATGAGCAAAATTGTAACTAAGTGAGAACAGAAATGTCAGTTGTTCCCCAAGAGCATGTTCTTTAAAACCGGTTTCTTTTAAATGTTTTAAAGGAAATACGCGGACATGACATGATGTCATGTTAAATCTTGTGGTTGTTGTTGTTAGGTGCCTTGAGTCGGTTCCTATTCATAACAAGTCTATGTACATGAGAACAAAACACTGCCCGGTCTTGTGCCATCCTCGCAATCCTTATTCTTGAGCCCGGCGTTGCAGCCACTGTGTCAATAATGGAGCACATTAAACAAAGCAGTGTGGAAACAAGTTCATGAATGCATAGAGGTGATAAGCACTGGGGAGTTGTACTTTTACAAGTTTCTTCCCATGCCAACTAAAAGCACATGCTTCAGATTATCCTCAGGTATGTTCTACACCTTGATGTGCCTTCCCATGGGATAAACTAATTCACATCACAACCACAAAGCCATATTTGAAGCTATATTTTATGTTGAATATTATAAACGTGTTTCAGGCAGTTTGACTTCTACTAAACAATTTAGAAATTCTCTAAGTAGAACTACTAAAACTATGGCATCCACAACTGCTCAGTTTGGTTTTGTTTGCTGAGTTACAGAAAGGCAATAAATTTCCTAAGAATCAGATCAACTATCATAAACCTATCACAATGCCAGACTTTAGTCCCCACAATATCATAAATGGTAATATGAGCCTTACAACAAAGTAAAAATTGCTTACGAAGATTAAGGCTAGATCTTTCAAGAGTTTCATCCCTGCATGTACTGACAGCTACCTTAGTAAGTGGGAGACCTGATTATAGAGTTGGTCACTTCCCTTTCATGGTGAAGCACTGGCTTCATAGACCATTACTCCCATTTGTATCTTCACATTTGTGATGCAATATAAGGTTAATTAATGATTCATTAAACTTTCTTTCCTTAGGAAAATTGTTACCACCATACACCTTGTTACTGGTATTGCTATGGGACCAAGGACACCACGGAGGAATTACCACAGTTACAAAACTGGGACACAAACAAGTACTTCCTGCCACTGTTTCACAGGCTACAGCAAATAGCCTGACTAAATTTTGAAGTTGTTGGCATATCAATAACTGAAATATCATGACCAACATTAAAATGAAAATAATCAATACAAAAAATGAGCTAACTTCCAAAACCAGTAAATTTAACTTATAACTATGTCTCCTTTTCTTTGGGAAAAAAAAAAAAAACAAATAAATAAATCAAAGCCTATTGTTCACCTGCCGGAGGGAGGACGATGGAAGCAGACACAATGAGAGTCTTCTTCATGGGTGGAAATATTTCTATTATAAAATAAAGGATATACAACACAGTGCATATTCAGTAAAGGAACATAGGAGCTTAATATCCCGTAAGGAGAGTCAGGTAGCTGGAACTCCAGTGCCTACTGGCTACAAACATTAAGAAACCTGGTATCAGAGGTATTTTATGGCAGACTTCAAACGCAAATATCTGTACAAAAATGAAATACTCATAAATGTAGAGAACACTGACTTCTCACTCTGGCAAAATGGATAACCAAGAATATGCTATTTAAAAATAAATAAATACATAAAACTGCTAGATATAATGCTGGTGAAAGATTTAATCCAAAGTTGAACTCACAGAAACTAAGGTACGTGCACTGATAACAAATAAAATGTTGTGTTAAGCATGTGAATCCATGTTGGAACAGCACTGGAATAGGAATCTTTGGATCTGGTAATGGTGAGGGTCTTGGATATTAATAACTATGAGGTAACGAGAGATAAAGCCTTGGGACTATGAGACTTGAAGTTGGAAATGAAATCTTCTGCACGGTCTATAAAAGTAACAACGAAATTATATCTGGTTATTATATTAGAATAGAGATAGGAAGAATATCCTTGTTTTTGCTTGGACAAAGGAGAAGAAATAAAAGTTTCTCCTAAGATATCATAATCAGCTTGAGAAATTAGCTTATAAAACACTTAGATGTTTGGAAAAAGAAAATACAAAATGTTATGAAGAGACAGTGTCACAGCCAGGCAGCATAGACAGAGTATAGACCTAAGAAAGAGCCCCAATGAAGATCATATCAGAATCCAAGTCCTTAAAAATCATGAGAAAATAATTTACCATAAGTGACGGTTGGCTGACATATAGAACAGGATGAATCACACTTCAATTATCTGAGATAGTAGAAAATTTTGTTTGAAAGTAAAAATAAATGAGTTTACACTCATAAAAGACATAAATGAAAAAATAATCAAAAGAAAAGATCATTGGTTTCTCAAAGAAACAATTGTGAAACTTGAAAATAAATGAACAGAGCTTGTAGATATAAAAATATATTTATATATTCTCATTAAATTAAAAAAGGACAGATAAACATTAAACAACGCTAAATAAAGAATTCATAAACTGAAAGGTAATATGAGGAAATTACAAAATATATAGCTAAAAGAGACGCAGAATTGCAATCTATGAATGCAAGTTTAAGATATATTCGAATTAGGTCTACAATAATTTTACAATGAAAAAAATAACGAGAAAATCCAGTCACATCAAAGTGACATTGCACCAAGAAAAATGCACACAGAAATATCTCTATTAATTGACGAGAGAAAAAGATAGAATATATACAAAGAAATAACATTTCTTCTCAACAGTAACAACAAGGACCAGAAAATATTGACTTCCAAGTGCCGCGCAAAAATAACTTCCAATGAGTATCTCCAGTAAAGTTACCAATTCAGAACTAGGGATTAAGTAAATACATTTTCAATCTAAAAAACTGAGTCAGTTCAGAAACTTATGACAGAACTAATAGATTACATACTTCATTAAGAATTAAATTGAACCTAGTAAGAAAGAATAGAACAAAAGACAAAGCAAACACATTTTAAAATATTTTGGTAAATCTAAACTGATATTGAACGCAAATTAAATAAACTTAAAATCAAAGTTGAATTGAAAGACACTAGAACAATAAGATGTAAGATGAATGGAGGTAATCAGAGTTAAGGCAATACATTTTAAAATTTAAATTAAATAGAAAATTTTCTCTTAATATTAAGAAATATTTCCTCAAAAATAGAGAAACAAAACTGATCAATAATCACTAAATAAACTGAGTGTATGTTTAAAATATACTTCAAAACCACCTCCACCCCAATAAAAAAAGGAAAACTTGTAGCTCAGTAATGAAGTCACTCCTGAGGTTCACCCTTCAGCCAAAGATTAATCAGGCCCATAATATAAAATGAGACTAAAGGGGCACACCAGCCCAGGGGCAAGGACGAGAAGGCAGGAGGGGATAGGAAAGCTGGTAATAGGGAACCCAAGCTCAAGAAGGGAGAGCGTTGACATGTCGTGGGGTTGTTAACCAACGTCGTAAAACAGTATGTGTACTAACTGGTTAATGAGAAGCTAGTTTGTTCTGTAAAACTTCATCTAAAGTACAATAAAAAAGAAACTTGAAAAAAGATCAGAGAAAATAAAAAAGCTGCAGCTATAAATAGACAGTTTCAAATGGTAAAATACTAGCATAAAAATTCAAAAATGTATTAAAGACTAAACCATGCCTATATAAGGAAGGAGCCCAGGTAGAACGATTAAGTTAAGTGCTTGGCTGCTAACCAAAAGAATGGTGCAGTTCCAACCCACCCAAGTGCTCCAAGGAAGAAAGTCCTGGCTATCTGTTCCCATAAACATTACAGCCTAGAAGACCCTCTGGAGCAGTTCTACTCTGTCACTTGGGGTTGCTATGAGTTAGAAGTGACTCTAAGGTACCCAACAACAACATGTAAGGCTTGTTCCAATTAAAATTGTTCCATTAAAATTGTTAATGAACTAATTTACCATGTTTACATATTAAAAGAAAATAGCAAGGAACACAGTAAATACACATTGAATGCCTCCTATGAGCTCTTCTCAGTATTAGAAAAGACTAGTGATGAAACCAAACAAAACTTCTGCGTTCTTGGTGCTATTGTTCTACTGGAGGAAACAATAGGATTAAGCAAGCAAATAAGTAAGATTAAGCAATGATAAATAGAAGATGTTTTTTTAAAAAAAGAAAGAAACAAGAAAATAAAGTGTGAACTGGGTTGAATAGTGTCTCCCCAAAATCATTCTCATCTGGAATTTCAGAATACGGCATTGTTTGGAAATAGGGTCTTTGCAGATAAAATCAGGTTAAAATTGAGTCCACTGGATGAGGGTGGGCTTTCAATCCACTATGAATGGTGTCCTCTTTTTGGCAGTCCACCGAGGCTGGTGAGCTCATCTAATGTGTTTCACATTTCTCAAGGCTTATTTTCTTTTGTTGCCCGAGATCAATCTTAAAGATATGTTTAAAAAATTAAGATCCCTTTTGTCCAATTTTTTTCATTGGATTCAGGTAGGAGGCTAATCTGTCCTTGTTTCACATATTGGCCTGACGCAGAAGTCTTTTAACACTTATTAAATAATTATTTATGTCAATCCCTCTGAATCAAACACTACTGTTGTGTTTATTTTTCTGCTAACTCAATATGGGATAACAATAATTTTTCTTGTATAATTTATTATTTTTAAAGTTCCATAAGAATATCTATACATAATACAAATGCAAATATACACCTAACAGTAACTTTGGAGAAATTTAGTCTTTGATCTATTCTACTTGGATTTGAAGCATGGATTGGTTAATTTGAATCAATAGTGACAAATCAGCTTGAACAGAAATCAAATAATTGTCAACAACCTCTTTACCTTTCAGTTGAAGAGAGAAGGCGGTTGCAAGTAGAGTTCCATTTCCATGCCTATACTTATATCCTCTTCTATCTCTTGACAGGTAATTAGGACCATTCATGATTTTTTTTTTTTCTCCTTGTCTGAGAAAAGGAGGCTATTCAGTGCCTCCTGCTATAACTCAGAGAAACCAGACCTCAAACAGTTTCATTTCTATGGGCTCTGATATTTGACGGTTTATACTCATTTTTAGCCTTCTGTCTAAGCTCTTAGCACTTCTTGTTACTAATTTTGGTGTATGATGATGATCCTACATACCTTAAATGTTGTATGGCTGAAAATATATTACATAAATATCACTTACGTAAATATTTGGTTTATGTAATAGATTTAATCAACTGCACTATGTTTATGAATCACAACCCATGCTTCTTGCTTTCCCTTCGGTTTCAATGAATGAGGTTCTTGATCATTGTCATCTATTCTGCCAGTGACCCTGAAAATATCCTTTTCATCATTTTCTGGAATCTTGTTCTATTATCTGTGTATTTTATCCACTTTTCAGGCTCTTTCTCTCTGTTGATTTTTTATTGTTTATATTCTCTGTAATTCTTTCTTCACATATAATAACCAGATAAAATTTCTCCAATTATATAAAAACCCTACATGACCATTCACTTACCTCTAGCCATCACAATATCCATACACTTTTCTTTGAATCTTGTATTCTTGAAACTCAACTCCTCCTGTGATGCCATTATTCACTAACTTCCAATGAATTTCTTGATCCTGTGTAATCTGAATTCTGTTTGCACTTCTATGAAACTTCTTAGTTAAAAGAAACCACTGTCTTTTATGTTGCCAAATTCAATGAACACATTTAATCCTTTTCTTATTAGATATTTCTGTTCCATTGCATATAATGTATATCTAGTCTTAGACATTCAACTCCAAACTAGAAATCCTGGGCTACTATTACAAAAAAAATGTTAAGATTCAGGTTGTTAAACAAGTATCATGCACAACAAATTGGACCAAAAAAAAATTAAATTATCTTAGGTAACATTCTTATCTGAAAAAATTTGAAATACCAGTATAGGCAGGGATATAGCATGCAAAGACCTAAATCTGTGATTATGAAACAACTCTTGAAAGACATATTCAAGTCTCGTTTAGATCACAATTTGAGTCATGTTGCCTTAGCCCCTTGTCTTCCATGACATTCTTCTTTCTTCTTCCTTTTTTTTTTTGTAGCTTAAGTCTCTGTTTAAGCTATTTTCCAGGGCCAATCCTGGTATACTTGTTCTCCTGCTAATCACTCTTCTCACTTTCCTATAGCTATTTTACCCATTATCATCATTTTAACATGCTTATATCTTACAAATATATATATGTATATATATATGGTCTTGTGGTTTCCCTTAACAATCCAAACTCAGATATCTTTCTGTCTGCTAGGTAAGTCTACTTGAGTACCTTCAGCTACATCAAACTCAATAAGTTTACAACCAAAATTATATAAGTTCCTCCAATTCTGGTTTGCATACTGCATTCCTCATCTCTAATAATGGAACCACAAATGACCTAGTGATCCAAACCAGAAACCTGAAAGTTATCTGAGACATCCTGGATTCCATCAGGTCCCACACATTTTATAATTAGTTTAATAGGCAATCATTGTTAGTTCTTACATCTTTAGAGAGAATTGACTAGCAAGAGAGAAGTTAAAATATTTTGTAACATAGTCTTGGAAGTGACATTCCCCTCCATGTTGCCATATTCTATTGTCTAGAAGAAAGCGAGTCAAGGGAAAGAGATTATAGAAAGTTGCAATCAATGGAAGTATTTTATAGCCTCCCTGCCATACACTGCGCATAAATTTAAGGGTTTCAAGACATATATTGGGCTTAAGGATTAATGTTATTATTGGTAAGGCTGGCTTGGAGATTGTAGCTTGAAACTAGGGCCAAAGTAAGCTTCCTACTTCATATTCAGTTGAAAGAACCTACCAAGTCATTCACAGTCTACCTCTTTGAGGGTTGGCTCATCCCTAATGGCCTTACTCCAAGAAGAAGAGGAAATAAATAAGTCTCCTCAGGATAGGAAGTTTTGAGCAATATAGCCAAGAGACTGACTAACCAAGGACCCAAACAAGTCATTACTCCTCCAATTTTGAAGAGGAATTTAAAAATAAATAGAAGGCAGAATTTTTCCCTTAGTAGCTGAAATGATTTTCTAGTAAGAAGGAATTTAAAAGAGTAAGAAAATGGTATTGTCTTGATGCCTAAAATACCAGACGTGACAATCGCATTTTCATACAGGCATCATTATTGCTTTGTGAAATTAGTGGATTTGTACTGAGTTGTCCTAGTTTCTTAATGCCTACTTACAACCTGGAAATAAACAGTTGCAGCTTTGGAAAATCTCTAAGTCCATTCGTAAAGTTTACTTTGACAAATCACCATGTCAAATCAATTAGCAATTATATATTTGTTAATATTAAACAGAAGTTCAATCCTGAATAACCCTACTCATTGCTCAAACCCCTACACCTTACTTGTAAAAGTAGTGTTATTACCAAAAGGAGCCCCGGTTGCACAGTGTTTAATTGTTCAGCTGCTAACCGAATGAATGGTCAGCAGTTCGAACCCACCAGACTCTCTGCAGGAGAAAGATATGGCAGTCTGTTTCCCTAAAGATTACAGCCTTGAAGACCCTATGGGGTAGTTCTCTTCTGTCTTATAGGATCTCTACGAGTCTTAATTGAGTCGACGACAAAAGGTTTTATTGTTATCAGACTGTGGACTCAGTTACTTATTATAAGTATTAAAGTCTAAGGTGAAATAATTTGCTAACTGGAGGAGTTTCTTGGAGGACCTTATATTGCATCAGACACTTCTGCCTCTCATTTACTTCACAATTCCTTGCGATGATGTCTTAAAATAAATACATATTGTTGTGGGAATACTAGCTTCTAAATATGTCAGTGTGAATTTGATTATTCTTAACTACCTGACTTCATAACTACCTTTAAATCACTTTAAACTTGTAGCTCAATTATTTTATCAAAGAGCAAGATGGTGATCTGTTATCTCTCCCATCAATGAAATACAATGTAATTGATTGAATCATTGGAGGTATGATTTAGGTTAGATACAAGAAAAAAAAAAAAAGACTCCCCCATGTATGGGATGATTTCAAGTTTTAGAAATCATTTCAAGTTTTAGAATTGCTTCTGTAAAAAAATTTAAGGCCAATCTAAAAATTTAACAGTCTATCAGGAATTTTATACATATTTCAAGGAGACACAGCATTTAACTAGGAATTCTGTACAATTATTACAATTATTTCTTAGTTTAATGTTTTAATGACTTTATAATCCCTATATAGTAAGCTAGGAACTAAATGGTGTTTGCAATTACTTTCCTTCACTACTTTTCTCAGTCGACTTGCCACACTTTGCTGTCTGTCTCTCATTAGTTGTAGATTTTTCTTCTCTAAGTTAAATGCTTTAGTTTGTCGTAGTGAGAAAGTAGTTCATTGTGTATTTTCCAACAAGTTGTTGGGATGTAAATTTTAAAATAAGTATATGTAGACAACTATGTGCCAGATATCAGTATGGGGATGATTCCAGATGAGTTAAGGAAGCTCATTAGTACTATTTTAAGAGTCAGACTGCCCTGCACATCCCACATTGAAAATCTGTTGCTTAATTCCATGGTCTTCAATATCAAACATTACAAAAGTCCACTTGTTAACTTATGTGTATATGATTATAGACAAAACCATAGGAATGATATTTTGGGAAATGTGTTCTTAATTTTATCTTTAATGAAATTTAATGTTATTTGTTCAAGTCAAATGTGATCCTGAATAGCCTATCAGGAAGCAATTTGTAGAACTTGTGTGTGTGTGTGTCTGAAATTGGACACAAAGGGTCTTGGATGGTCTGTCAGGTGCAGAAGGAGGAAATGAGATTCACGCAGGAAGGCATGAAAAGAAATATAATTTATTATTCAAAGATCCCAGGGAGGAAACCACAGCATGCCTCAAGGCAGGGCCACGCAGGGGGTTGCACCCAATGACAAGGTAATAACCAGCTGAAATTGTAGGAGAGGGCTTATGTATGGCCAGCACGGTGGGTCTTGGGGATTAGCACACACTGAAGTCATATCAGTCAGTTTAAAAGTTTCTAGAACATTCGTGTGGGGAAAAGGGAGAAGTTCCTAACATGGGCAAGAAACTATATGCAGCACGGCCTGGAAGGGCAAGGTGTAATCAGAACTTTGGGAGAATGGGTTACAAAATAGCAATGAGTTTTTATCACGGGAAACCATATGGGGCATGGCCAAAGTAAGAGGTGTCCACGTCTACATTTTCATACCTCTTGGTGTGTGTGTGGCACCATCAGTCTTGATATAGGGACCAAATTCTTTTGTTTTTTTGGGGGGGGCTGGTGAAGAAGGTCCATCTGCCTCTGCAGGTGACCATACTAGCACAATTGCCTAAATTTATATTTTTTAAGTTCTTCTGTAAGCACCGGGATACAAAAATGAGTTATAAAAGCTCTGTAACTATGGAGCTACTATTTTAATGACAGAAAAAAAAAAAAAAATCAATAAGTAAAGAAGAATTTTCAGATTCTGCTAAGATGATGTAATAGAAAATTATTTTGGTAGGGAAGGGTTACTTTAGACAGGGCCTTCAGGGAAAGTCTCAGTGAGATGATGCCATGCAAACTGAAGCTTGAAGACAAAAAGGTTTCAACCATATTACAGCAGGGAAAAGAGCAGTTGAAGTCTATGGGAGAAAACATGCAATAAATCTGTTGTTAACATAATCACGGGTGAGAGAGGTGGTTGGTTCATCATGAGCAAACAAAAGAGAGATTGAAGACCAGACTGTTATGAGGGAAAACCACCACCAAGAGGTAAGTAATAAGATTAAGCAATTTTCTCTATTTGTTCTGCTTATTCTTAACTTCAGCAAGTTCAATTCTATAATAGCTTGCAAATCTGCTATTTCAAAAATAGTCATAGTGATCATTTTTGCCTAGGCTCTAGCTCAAATAACCAATTGCTGCATGGTAAGTTTTACTGCTTTATAATTTGTAATACGATTAAATTTTTATAATCTCTGGGTATTTATTATGTGCCAGATTCTGAGACAAACTCCATGTTATATTATTTAATCTTCATAAATATAGTATCATCCCAGTTTTAGAGGTTAGAAAACTAAGGAGTATAGAGATTAAAAAAATGTTCTGTATGACTCTGTGACATATACTCTCTCCACTGAACACTATTATCATTTGAAAATTCTTCTCCCTACCTTCTACCCTCTGTACCCAGGCACTGGATTCCTGGTTAAGAGCTCGGCTGCTAACTAAAAGATTGGTAGTTCAAATCCACCAGCCACTCCTTAGAAACCCTATGGGGCAGTTCTACTCTGTCCTCTCTGTCCTATAGGGTTGCTATGAGTTGGAATCGACTCAGTGTCAATGGGTTTAGGTTTTGTTTGTTTGCTTTTGTTTTTGTATGCTATATTGGAGTAAAAAACTAGAGGAAGGTTTCTGGTATCTACTTTTCAAAAGTATAGAATACCAAGTGTTAATTCACATCTAGAAGCAAAATCAACTCGAGGTGAGCTCTGAGAATTTTATTTTCATTTTAAAATAATTATGCACTAAGCCCCTCTCCTCATTGTATTATCATTGACAGTCACTTCTAAATTCAATTTACATTCCATAACCTTAATAATCTAAATATCATCATAAACATCTAAATCTCATAATAAGCAATTAACACAGTTGTACTGGCATGGGATGGAAAAAATATATGCAGTCTCAACGAGTGAAATAAATGCCATCTACTCTACAAGCTCACCTACAAGTAGAACGCTCTAACGTTGTGTTTGACCCTCTCTTAGGACATTTGTTTTATTCTGTCTTTTGATATCTGTCCATTTGTTTATAATCCTACATCTATTCACTTTATGTCAGGGGAGAAACTGAAATGAGTTTTTGTTGTTGTTGTTGTTGTATTTGGAGCAGCTGTATAAACACTTAATGCACAGTGAGAATCAATATAACATAGTGATTACTTTGCCTGGTTTTAAGTACTAGTTTCATCATATACTAGTGGTATTGCCTTGGGCAAGTTGCTGTGACTTAGTTTCCTTTTTTAAAAATTATATTTAACTGATAGAGTTGTTTATAATTTAATATCTATAAGTAACTTATACACTATACCCAGCATTATATGACTATTTATAATAACACAAGTTTATAAAAGTAGATATGACATACCTTAAAAGTTGAATTAAATATTTTTAAAGTGTATGGATACACAGTTTTTTGAACATTCTAAAATTGTTGTCTTAGTTTCTTAGTGCTGCTATGACAGAAATGCCACACCACATGTGGTTGGCCTTAACAACCACAGTTTAAGAGGCTAAAAGTCAGAATTCAGGGCACCAGCTCTAGGGGAAGTCTCTCTCTCTCTGTGAGTTCTAGGGGAAAATCAATGTCTCAGCTTCTCTAGGTGGCCATCCTGGGAGTTTCTGGGCTTGTAGACTGGTCTGCCCTCTTGATGTTCATAGTCCTGATCTTCCCTCTGTGTCTGCTTTCTACTGTGCCTGATCTGCTCCTTTATATTTCAGAAATGACTGGCTTAAGACACTCTCTGCATTGAAATGGCTTCATTAACATAAGAATGAAAACCTTATTCCCAAAATGGGTTTATGTCTATAGGTACAGGGGTTAGGACTTACAGCATATATTTTGGGGGGATACAGTTTCAATCCACAACATTGTTCTACTAAAAAGCACACAGATCAGGTTCACTTGGCAGATTAGGACCATAATAACTGCCTGGCATCATGATTATTCTTTTGTCCACTAAAGAACTCAAGAGAAGGTACAAAGTATTAGATATTAAAAAAGAGAGTTCAGTAAAAAAATTTTAAAACATGAATTAATTTTAAAAATTGCATTGCTATGCTGTTTTTAGGTGCCGTCAAGTTGGTTCTACTCCTAGTGACCCTATGTACAACAGAATGAAACACTACCGAGTCCGACACCATCCTCACAATCATTGCTATGTTTGACTCCATTGTTGCAGCCACTGTGTCAATCCATCTCTTTGAGGATCTTTCTCTTTTTCGCTGACACTCTACTTTACAAAGCATGATGTCCTTCTCCAAGGGCTAGTTTCTCCTGATAACATGTCCAAAGTACATGAGACAAAGTCTCGCCATCCTTGCTTCTAAGGAGCATACTGGCTGTATTTCTTCCAAGACAAATTTGTTATGGACTAGTCTTAAAGAGTTAGAAAATACAGTTTATAAAATTATATTATTTAAATAGAATTAAAAACATAAATTGCCCAGGCATAAATATAACTGAGTACTTCCATAATGTTCATAAAGTAAGGTTTTGAAAAATACACAGAAAATCTAAGTTAGTAGACTGATAATGTGTTCAGGATAGGAAGCATTGGGAAAAATCAATATAGTAGTTTTTTCTCCTCTAAAGTAATCTATGAAATTAGGACAATTTCAATCAAAATGCTGAAAGGGTTTTTCATGGAACTTGACGAGCTAGTCTTAAAATGTGTAGGAAAGAGTAAAAGAACAATAACAACTAGTCATATTTTGAAGAAGTACAAGGTAACAGAATTTGCCTCACCAGAGAGATAGACATATTATCAAACAGTAGTAATGAGAAACTGTGGTATTGACAAAAGGGCAGATAGATAAACCAATGTAACATATTGAAAGCTCATACACAGAATTACTTATATACTTCAGGTCACTGGAAATATTATAGTCTTTTCAAAAAATGATGCTGGTACAATTGATTATCCATTTAAAGATAGTAACACAATCATTTCCCAAACTTAAAAATTCAGATACTGGAACTTAAAGAATAATGTTAAAATTATAAAGTTAGGGCTACCAGGAAAAAATGTAGATAGTTTACGGATTAAATTGTGTCCCCCAAAAAAATATGCATTGAATTTTTGGCCATTGTCACTTGTGGATGTGGTGCTGTTTGTTTTCTTTTGTTATGTTAATGAGGCCATAGAGTTGTAGGGTGGATCCTAAACCTAATCACTTCACTGGACATAAATAATTCAATTAAAATCACAACAAGATATGATTTCATCGCCAGAAGTTTGGAAAACTTTAAAAAGTCACCACAAATGACACACCAAATCTTGGCAAGGATGTGTAACAACCAAAACTTTAATATAATGCTGGTGGGGGTTATATAATTATAATACTTTGGAATAATCTGGCAAATTTTAGTAAAATTGACAATGCACCCAATGACTCAATTTCATTCAGATTGCTTAGAGAACTTCTAGAACAAAATGTCCAAAAATAAAGGCAAAATAATACCCAAGGCAACGGTGTTTCTACCAATTTAAAAGTGGAGAGGGTGTTAAATTTCTATCAGCAGTGATAATGAATGAGTAGAGCCACACAATAAAGGTGAATGAAACTCAGAAACATAATTTCAAAAAGGAAAAATTACTAGAAAGAGTGGAGATACAATATGCAAAAATTATGTTTATATAATATTGATAAAGATAAGATATAAACAGATTCAAATACAAATATAAATTGAGGACTACAAACTGATTATTAATTAATGGTTATCCTGGATGAGGGAATAATAAGTGTTTGTTGTTATCTTTTTCTTAAATATAGTGGCTATATTTTTTACAATATCTATTTGTTACTGTTATTATAAAAGTATGTGCTATAAAAATAATAGTACTACCCACAGTAAAATTACCTCCCCTCTGATTTCTCCCTTACTATAATAGGTTGACTAACTTAGCTTTGGTTGATCAACAGATTGTTTGGTTAGTCTTTGGAAGAAGTCAACAGCTGGCAATCGATGGAAATTATTTTATGTTTTGTTTCCATACACCAAAGAATAAGTGAGTTTATATTTTCCTAGTATTCTAACTCCTTTTAGTTTGAATTATCTGATTAAAAGGGAGAAATGCAGAATAGATATTCAAATTCTTGTGGAATCCAGATTTTTTTGAGCCATGGAGGCTGGATGAGTCCCTGAAACTATTGTCCTGAGATAATCTTTAAACCTTCAACCTTAAAACAAAAATATTGAAGTCTTCTTAAAATCAAACAATAAACCAAACCAAACCCATTGCCATCGAGTCGATTCTGACTCATAGCAACCCTACAGGACAGAGCAGAAAGTGTGGTACCCCATAGAGTTTCCAAGAAGCACCTGGTGGATTTGAATTGCCGACCTTTTGGTTAGCAGCTGTATCACTTAACCACTATGCCACCAGGGTTTCCAAAACCAAACAATAGTTCAACTTAAATAGTAAAGAATGTCTGCCTTGAGCACTGTACTTTTTTAAGATTTATCTCTATGGGATTAAACTGACAACAACAACTCAGAAGATCAGATATGAAATTTAGGGGGCAAAGAGTTTGTGTTAATGGAGAAGGAACAATTTGAAAAAGGAGAGAGAATGGTTGCACAACTTGAAAAATGTAATCAATGTTACTGAATTATACATGTAGAAATTGTTGAACTGGTTATGTTTTGCTGTATCTATTCTTGACACCAACCACAAAAATAAAATTAAAAAAAATATTTTTTGGTGGTTGGAACAATGATTCTATTAAATAAATCAATTAAACAACTGAAATTGATTTTAAATGAAAAAATATCTTCTACTTTTTTTGCAACTAAATGTCAAAGTAGTAATGATTATGGTTTTACTAATTTCTCTCTCTCATCTATATTTGTATAGAACATAGGAGCTAAAAACCTTACCCGTAGTATTAGATGGTGATGGTGTTGGTAGGGGATAAAAAACAACATTGTAAAGAGTTGTTTTTTTGTGGGAGGAGGTGACATTTTCTCTACCTTTTACATGAAGATTACTCTTTAAAACACACACGTTTGATAAATTTGAACTCATCTACTAATTGTTTATGTACATGTGTCTGAGATTTGCTTTTTTTTATTCCCATGAATTTGTAACATCTTTCTGCTAATTTGTGTAGGATACTATATTGAGGAGAAGTGGAGATTCATGGCCTGGATGCAGAAACATTAAATATGTTTCAAATTTTCTCACTTGGTAGTTACCACGTGACCATTGTGAAAAAGAAAATGTTGAGGATTATTTGAAAGAATGTGAGGAGATGAGAGTGAGCACACTTTCCAATGGCTGAGTTTGTGGGTTTCTTTATCAATGATTGACAAAATGGAATTCTCAGACTTTCCAGGAAGCTCCCTTTTATAAAGACTACCCTATGCATCCAATATTTTTGCTGTGAACAGAATTTCTATTTTCAGTGATTATCAGACAACGGAACTTTTTTTGTTATCATTCTCATAAAAACTCTCATTTCTAAAATCTGCATGCCTTCACCGGCAACTGAATCTCCTTCACTCACTTCCATTCACCCTATAACCCTTTGCCTGTGCCCCCATCACTTTAAGCCTTTGACCTTCTCAAAGAAGCATCTTTCTTCGTCCTTGCCTTTCATGTAACCATTCAAGTAAATCCATTTATTCACTTACATTTCAGTGAATAAAGATGATAGATAAAGTGTGGTCAGCATTTCCTTGCTTCCAATTTCATTCCAAACTCTTCCATGGTCTTTTAAAAATTTAATAACTTTGGCAAAGGGGAAGACAATACACAATATAGGAGAAGTCAGCACAACTAGACCAAGGCAAAGGAAGACACTGAGAGGAATATGGAAAAACAAACGAGGCAGACACAGTAAACACTGTAGCGTATACAAACCTACAGCAGCAAAAACAAGTAATAACTTACTAGCAGATACATAGACAAATACATATGCTGGATAGAGGAAGGGGGGCATATAGGAGTATACCCAAGTAAATATATAGGTTAGGCTGTGGATATTTTTACATACATAATTTTTGGTTCAGCATGTACAATTATATATATAATAGAGCGCAAAGGGGGCACAGTCATAGATGCTTCCTAGACATATCCAAACACCTCAAGGCACTTAGTTAGTGGGCTGATGTCTGGAGACCGTGGTATCAGGAGACATCTAGGTCAATTAACATAACATAGTTCATAAATAAAGTGTTCTACATCCTACTTTGGTGGGTGAATAGCGTCTGGGGTCTGAAAGGGTTACAAGCTGCCATCTAAGATATTTCCATTGACCCCATTCCATCTGGAGCAAAGGAGAATGAAGAAAACCAAAGACACAAGGAAAATATTAGTTGTTAGATTAATGGACCACGTGAACCACAGCCTCCACCAGACCAGAAGAACTAGATGATGTCTGGCTACCATCACCAACAGCTATAACAGAGATCACAACAGAGGGTCCTGGACAGAACAAGAGAAAAATGTAGAACAAAATTCAAATTCGCAAAAAGACTAGACTTACTGGTCTGACAGAGACTGGAGGAACCCCTGAGACTATGCCCCTGGACACCCTGCTAACTCAGAACGGAAGCCATTCTCAGTGTTCACCTTTCAGCCAAAGATTAGACAGGCCTATAATACAAACAATAAAACACATGAGGAACGTGGTTCTCACATCAGTCAGGTATAGGAGACCAAATGGACAACACCTGCCGAAAGCAAAGATGAGAAGGCAGGAAGGGAAAACTGGACAAATGGAAATGGGAAACCCAGGGTGGAAAGGGAGAGAGTGCTGACACATTCGAGGATTGCAACCAATAACCAATGTCACGAAACAATATTTGTATAAATTTTTGAATGAGAAACTAATTTGCTCTGTAAACTTTCACCTAAATCACAATAAAATTAAGAAAAAAAATTAATAGTTCCCCATCTTAAAAAAAAAAAGTACTTTGAAATTAACACTCCATAGCTAAACTACATTCTCTCACTTGTCATTGTCATCATGTGTATGCCCACCTTAAACGTAAGGGGCAGGGCTGCCAAATACTAATCCTTGACACATCAGTATTAAGATGTAAAATCAAGAAATATGTCTCTCATCATTGTCTGATGACTCCCTCTGTGTATTAAGCATAAGGAATTTCATCATAGTTAGCAAGAGAGAAGGCATGTTGTTTCCATGTTTAGCAAAACATACTTTTAACAAGTCATTGTATTAAACCTGATATCGGAAATTGAGTTAGATCTAGGATTGCACAAGCCTTAGATCATAAGTTCATGAACAGAGAGCACTGTCTACGTAGCCTGCATGTGAAATAACACTTACAGAGTATCATAGATAGATTTCTATAGCAGGAATAAATTGGATTCATTTGAAGGACAGATTAATACATGGGTGGTCTTGATGGAATTTTCCTCTGCATTTCAGACAGCAATAAAACAAAAATTATTCTCTGACCAACCTTGAAATCTGGGAAGGATTTTAACAAATGGAAATGTAGAAGACACATTATTTCAGGCAGAGGTAATTATGGGAGAAAATGCATGAAGAAGGGAAAGCAAGGAACATGGTTATCTTCACATAGATTGTAAATAGTCAGTGAGTCAATACTATAAATAGAAAATGGTTTGAATCTCATTTTGAAACACTCTAGAGAGTTTTTCTTAATTGGATCAGGGGATTTTCATCATGGATTATTCTAGGGAGATCAATCCCTAAGTGGAACTCTAAAGGATGAATTCAAGCAAAAAAAAAACAACTGGTGTCAGCAAGCCAATTATTAAGCCTTAACAAGGGTCATAGTACAGAAGTACAGAAATGCTGATTTAGGACGGTGACTATGGGAAAGGAAAAAAAGGAAGGAAGGGCATAAGAGAGAAGCAAATAATTTAACAACTGATTGGAAAATAAAAAGAGAGAGAGTCAAAATGGAGTGTGTGCTTTAACTGGAAAATGGAATGTCATTAAATAAAGGTTTTCAAGTTTAGTTTATGATTATACAATGTGTTGTCATGTGTTGGTATTCAGATGCCAGTGTGATCATCTAGGTAAAATTTTTCACAAATTGAAAATGTAGTTTGACGCCTGTAAAATACAGGATCATGATGACCAACACACGTACGAGACAATATCTAGTCAAAGCCAAAGCTAGGTAGCCCAGGTCACAAAATCATTTCATTTACACTATGTACATCATTCTCTAAAACGTACCCATTTTTCATGGCTGCCAATACGGGGCATTGTATCCCTTTTTCTATCCTACAGTGTCCTCCACTGAAAATGTTGATTGTTTTTTAACATTAGCGTTTTTCCTTGGTGATTGTTTTAAATGTAGCCTAGAACTTAGATTCTATCCTCTCTGGGCAACCTCTCTATCTAACTTTACCCTAAGATCCCAGGAACAGAACCAAACTTCAGCCAGCATGTCCAGTTCTTTTCCCCTCTTACACTCTCTTTAGGCCCCACCCTCCTCCCCTCAATCTCTACATTAGGGAGTGGGGCAGTGAATAGGAGACAAAGAGAGTAGTCAGGTCTAAAATAAAATACGTATTTTAAATTGCTCAAACAGAAGTAATAACCAATAATTTAGGTCATAAGCAACTTAGTGTCATTAGTAGAAATTTAAAACTTTTTACATATGTACACCATATTTTCCCAAGTATTTTGTAAGATCACTATTAGAAGACTATTTTGTAGTTCTTGTGATCTCCCCAATTTCAGGATAATCTCTACAAATTTAGTGTAATATGTGTTCTCATTTATTAATTTATTTAAATTTCAAGTCATTTATTTTCTGGTACAGAACTCATTGCTGTCCAGTCTGTTCTTACTCATCATGACTCCATATGTTAGAGAAGAGAACTGCCACATAGAGTTTTCTTCATTGCTATCTTTACGGAAGCAGAACACCAAATCTTTCTTCCATGGCACCTTTGGGTGGGTTTCCTAAATTGATGACTGGAGTTCTAATAACTTTCTTAGAGGATTTCTATCAGGGTCAAGAGACAATACATATGATGCTGCAAATAGATCTTTGACAGTGGCTACCACAACCACATACGTGAATAGATGAAGTGGTCTTGCAACAGCCCTATTTCTTTTCTCTGGAAATTTGCAATATAAATAAAAGGGTAACATGGCTTTCAAGTTCTGAAAATAAAAGTAAAACAAATAATTAAGATGATAATCTCTGCAAGATTATAGATTGATAAAGACAGAGAGACCTGGTGGCACAACAGTTAAGCACTCAGCTGCTAACCTAAAGGTTGGTGTTGGAACCCACCCAGTAGCTCCGTGGGAGAAAAACCTGGTGATCTGCTGTCCTAAAAATTGCAGCCAAGAAACTCCTATTGACAATTCTATTCTGTCACATGGGGCTGCTCTGAGTCAGAACTGACTTGAAGGCACCCAATAACTCTCTCTCTATATATATATAAAATGAATATACATATGATTTTTTTGTGTGTCAAATGCTGAGGTAAGAGTTTAGGGGGCAAAATCTTTGATATTTTCACATCAGAAATACCAGTAAAACAAATAAAAAAGAAAGTTGAGTAGGAACATGCTATATTATAAAATTAACACAGGAAATTGCTTTATTTTATTTGACATATAAAGGAGATTGATTTTATAATAATCAATATATTTGTACTATTTAATGAAGTGGATTCCATTCAACTATTTAAGGGATAAAATGAATAAAAAAGGATAAAGCAAGGTTCTTGCTCTGATGAGGCTCCCAAGTCAGAGGTGATTCTGAATGTGATGTTGTGGTTAAGGAGACATAAAATCCTAAAATCAGACAAAAGGCTCAAAATAAATGTTTCTAAAAACCAGAACATTAAATCATTTATTTGATTTATATTGTCTCTAAAAATACAACTTCCTCTTTTGATGTTATGAGAACTATGTAGTATCATTATTCAGAGAGAATAATATAATATCACCATAGCTAAACATAATATTCCCAAGTTTATATCTGACCCTAAAATTAATATAATCTTAAATAGAGTCATATACATGCAAATCATTTAATGAACATTTATTGTTTGCTCTATTCTAGGCATTTTTCTGGAGTCTCTAATGGCTCAAACAATTAAAAACTCTACTATTAATCCCTAAGGTGGCAGTTTGAAGCCACCCAGAGGTGCCTTGAAAGAAAGTCCTGGTGATTTACTTCCAAAAAATCACAGGCTTGAAAAACCTTATGGAGCACAGTTCTACTGTGAAACACATGGGGTTGTCATGAGTTGGAATCAACTCAATGCCAACCAGTAAGGCACTTTTCTGGGTGCTTGGAATATATAAAGAAACAAAACAGACCAAAAATATCTGCTAATAGACAATGAACAAGACACCTAATAACAAATAAATACATACAAAATGAAAGAAAGTTACATTTTCTATGGGAAAAGATAGAGCAAGGTAACTGGGATTTAAAAGCCTAGGGGTATGAGTTGGTTTTAAGAAATAAAATAGAAAATAATAGTTGAGCAAAATTTCTATTAAGCACATGTCAAGATCTAAAAGAGGCTTTACTTATTTAAAATTATGTATATATCCCAAATGATGAAGAAATGTTGGGGGACAATAGGCAAACATATTAGAATGTCAACCACGAGAACAGGAACACGATTTCTGGTAAAGGCACTGAGTCTGTCTCTGGGGGCCCCATTTAGATTACAGAATTAAAACATAGGCACAGTTTTTACTATAAGCAGAAAATGGATTACTTCACAAGCAATCACATTCCCTCTGAGGTGTCTGAATACAACATTTAACCAAAAGTATCACAATTAAGAAATCAATAGTCTCAGCCACTGAAGTTGTTACTACGAAGAAGATGCCGACAATCTGCTGGGAAGAAATTTTCTCACTGTACTGCTTATCTGCAGGAATTCTTCTCTCTCAAACTTTCAACATTCTGGAAAACAAATTAAATAATAAATATAAAAGGGGATTTAATAAATGAACAAAAAATACACTAAATATATTGAATGTCAAGTTTCAGAGAATAAATATGTAATGATCTAAGTGCAATGACCATTTAAAAAATGTGTTTTAGAATACTTAATTTCTAAGGCAACTAGGTTATAGTGACAAATACAAGATTAAGTCAAGCAACTGGTTTTAGCAAGTGTTCTCAGTAGAGTATGGATTTTGCTGTATATATAAACCATGTATCCAAAAACATAGCAACTGCACAGAGTAACAAAAAGAAAAAATAGCAATCATCTCTTAACAAAGCAATCATTTTATGTGTATACATTACATAATATACAACCTTACACTACAGCATTCACTAGTCTGTGACAAGAAATTTGGAAGACAGTTACCTGGCCAACTAACTGATAGTAATCCATATTTGTGCCCATCCCAAAGAAAGATGATCCAATAGAATGCAGAAATTATCAAACAGTATCACTGAAATCACACTCAAGTAAATTTTGCTGAAGATAATTAAAAAATGGTTGCACCACTAAGTCAACAGGGAACTGCAAGATATTCTAGACAGAGTCAGAAGATGATATGGAATGAGGGATATCACTGTTGATAACAGATGGATCCTGGCTAAAAGCAGAGAACACACGAAAGATGTTTACCTGTGTTTTATTGACTATGCAAAGGCACTTGACCATGTGGATCGTAACAAAGTATGGATAACATTGCGAAGAATGGGAATTCCAGGACACTTCATTGTGTTCATGAGAAATCTGTACGTACATCAAGAGGCAGATGTTGGAACAGAGTAAGGGGATACTGAGTGGTTTAAAATCAGAAAATGTGTGTATAAGGGTTGTATCCTTTCACCATATTTATTCAATCAGTATGTTAAGCAAATAATCTAAGAAGCTGTACTCTATGAGGAAGAACACAACATCAGGATTGGAGGAAGAGTCATTAACAACCTGCGATATGCAGATGACACAACCTTCATGCTGAAAGTGAAGAGGACTTGAAGCATTTACTGATGAAGAGTAAAGACCACAGCATCCAGTATGGGTGACACCTCAACATAAAGAAAACAAAAATCCTCACAAATGGACCAACGAGCAACATCATAAATGGATAAATGGAGGTCAAAGACCCCAGTCTTCAGGATGGATTACACCTCAGCATAAAGAAAACAAAAAAATTTCACAACTGGACCAATAAGCAACATCATAATAAATGAAGAAAATATTGAAATTGTCAAGGATTTCATTTTACTTGGATCCACAATCAACACCCATGGTAGAAGCAGTCAAGAAATGAAACGAAATATTACCTTGGGCAAATCTGTAGCCAGAGACTTCTTTAAGTGCTAAAAAGCAAAGATGTCACTTTGAGGACTAAGGTGTGCCTGACTCAAGCCATAGTATTTTCAATTGCCTGATGTTATGCATGTGGAAGCTATGCAATGAAGGAGGAAGACCAAAGAAGAATTGATACCTTTGAATTGTGGCGTTGGCGAAGAATATTGAATATACCACGGACTGCCAGAAGAATGAACAAATCTGGCTTGGAAGATGTACAACCACAATGCTCCTTAGAAGTGAGGATGGCAAGAGTTTGTCTCATGTACTTTGGACATGTTATCAGGAGGGACCAGTCCCCGGAGAAGGACATCATGCTTGGTAAAATAGAGGGTCAGCAGAAAAGAAGAAGACCTTGATGAGACGGATTGACAGAGAGGCTGCAACAACGGGCTCAAACATAGCAACTATTGTGAGGATAGTGCAGGACCAGGCAGTGTTTCATTCTGTTGTACATGGGTTGCTATGAGTCAGAGTCTACTTGAGGGCACCTGGCAACAAAAACACTACAGTCTGGTTGATTTAATTTGTTGCCTCACCCCCTTTCTTTCTTTAAAGGTTGCTTAAGTTAACTTATTATATGAAATAAACCCTTATCTGATTTAGTAATTGTTATATTGAGATTTTATGCAATCAAGGCAATCCCTTTTTACTGTAAGAATTTCTACCAGGCATTAAGCTAGTGCTGAAGAATGTATATTTTTATGATCTGTGAGATCTACGTTAGGTTTTTGAGAATCTCATGGCCATTTAATTCCATAGGTTTGATTATCAAAGGACGTAAAACTACATTTTTATTTGAATGTTACATTTCTTTATTTTTGAAATATCTCCATAATATTTTCATTTAGTATATTTTTTCAAACAATACAAATTGCATTTTGTAAGAGTCCATAAGATTCCTCTGTTTGCCTTTTAATATATAAAATTTGGCATGGACTTTAGAAATATTTTGGAAATATGAATGATGGTCTAGTAGGAGGCCTGCTCTGTTACCTTCACAAATTATTTTGGAATTCAGTAAGATACGAAAACATTTTGTAATATATGCATTTCAATTGAAAATATTGCTTTATCTCTTTCTCCTAGTAGATGCTTCTACCATACATAATTTACCATATAATTTAAAATTTTCAAAGTTGATTCTTTCCTTCTGGAAGGCAACTTAACTTTACTCTTTGATCATCTTCCACTTCCCTGAAGCATGCTCTATGGCAAATAAAAGTAGCTTCTCAATCTTTTTTCTTGTTTCAAATCTAAAGTTAGTATCAATAGACATTTCTTAGGTCTCCATCTCTGCTTCTTTGTTTCTCTTACTTTCTTACTGTTTTTCGTGTATTACTAAGCATAAGGCAAGTGTAATTATCATAACTTACTCTTCTATCTCCCGTAGAACAAACACAGACATAATGGTTGTAAATCACAATTATCTGAAAGGCATGACATATTATCTAATCTGAACAGTAGGTTAAAGATGTAAATTTCTACACTGTGAGAGTTAAGTATAACATTATCAAGATACATGAAAAATTAGGTGACCAATTTAGTTTTTAATGTGCAGACTTTTTTTTAATAATTCATCTCAGAAAGGTGTGATATATATGAACAATATACTAATATTTTAAAATAGCACTTAAAATTCAAGTTTAGTATGTAGAAGTGAAACATGTAATGTCGTTGTGTGCCATTGAGTCGAATCTGACTCATAGTGATCCTATAGGACAGAGTAGAGTGGCCTGTAGGGTTTCCTAGGCTGAAATCTTTACGGGAGAAGTTTGCAGTTCTTTTCTCTCACAGAGTACCTGGTGGGTTTGAAGCAACCACTTACCTTTCGGTTAGCAACTGAGTAATTTAACCATTGTGCAACCTGAACTCCTGAAAAGTCCAATAGGAGGATAAAAATATCAATATCCCAATTACTAGCATGTCACATTCTTTCTATGTTAGCCACCCAGCTACAATGGAAATGTGCATTCTACCAAAGAATACAGTATAGTGAGGTGTGGCTTGTCAATCAGATCTCCCTTTTATTATCCTGTTCTAGTTAAGGATGATCTTGATGATGTATCCTGAGTTTGTCCACATCATCCACAATTTAAATCTTTCCCAGAACAAGTACTATGGAGTATATTGCAAAACGAGAACTTCATGAAGTACAGGAAACAAGGTATTTTTCTATGTAATTCGTGATACTAAGTTTGTTCTAATGAGTATTTTTTCTTTCATTTTTATTATGTTCTTATGAGAGGAAATGAAAAGAGTGATGTCATTTTAAAAGGCTATTAAAGCAGTATTGCAGTCAGGTTATTAACTTGGGCTCTGAGATCGGAAAGAAATATATTTGAAAACTGTCTTCATCACTTATTATCTATGTTCCTTTGAACTTCAATTTTCTAATCTCTAAAATGTATAATAATAATAGTATCTTTTTTCATAAAATTTTTTGGAAGATTTAATGAAAATAACGTTCTTATCCCAGTAACTGATCCATTATTAGGACTACGTACTTTTAATGAAAAATATTGTCTTCATTTGTATTATTGATGTTAAATATCATTTAAATGTTATCTTCCTAATCTTTTCTTTTTCCTTTTATATTGGATACCTGTTTGCCTTATTAGAATAAATGAGTTTTAATTATAAGGTAGTATTCCTTTATGTACCACCTGTCCGTCAGTTTGTCATACTGTGGTAACTTGTGTGTTGCTATGAGGCTAAAAGCTATGCCACCATATGTGACATCTTACCAGGATCACTCGTGGTAGAAAGAATTCAGAGAAGCTCCCAGACTAAGACTAGGAAGAAAGGCTTGTCAATCAATTAGCCAATGAAAACCTGATGGCTCACAATGGTCAGATCTGCAGTGATCATCCTAGGGAAGGCATGGGACTTAACGATGTCTCATTCTGTATGTAAGATTGCCATGAGTCGGAGCCAACTGTTGGCAACTAACAACAGCAACAACATCCCGTTTCTATCTATGTCATAACCTTATTGGTGTTGTTGTAGTTGCTGTCAAGTTAGCCCCTGATTCGTGGAAACCTCATGTACAACTTAATGAAATACTGCCAGGTCCTGCACCATTCCTATGATCAGCTGCATATCTGATCTTTATGAACCACTGGGTTTTTATTAACTCATTCTTTTAAGTAGATCGCCAGGCCTTTCTCCCTAGATTGTTTTAGTCTGAAAGTTTTGCTAAAACCTGCTCAGCATCATAGCAACATGTAAGCCTCCGTCAACAGACAGATAGTGGTTACACATGAGGTCCATTGGCCAGAATTGCACCCAGGTTTGCACCCACTGAAACACCACTGCTCCCACATGTGATAGCCTAATCTTAGCTATTTTTTAAAATGTAATCTGGAAGACAGAATAAGCCTTGAAAGGTGTCTACTCTGTATGTCATCGTGGTCTAACCTCAGCCCAAGGAGGCAATGTGAGGCTATTCATACAGGGTATAGAGTTGTGTGTGTTTATTTCTACCCAAGAGAATGAGAAGAGATGGAAGATATTGTGATGGTAGAACTATAAGAAAAATGACATCTAAGTTACATGGTGCTTTCATAGAACCACATTTTTCATTGGTCTCTAGTTTAAGCCACTTCAGTTAGTCAATTTTTCACCCCAGAATTTAACAGATTGAAAACTCTATCTCCCACTCTCTCGCTCTACCCATGCTTTGTATGAGAACCTTGCATCTGACATTTTAGACAAAGATAATTTTTGCCATAAATCATATTCTTTGTGTATTCATGCCAGAGTCTCATGTATTTACGACTATTTTTCTTTCCTCAGTCTGTGACCAAGAAGAGAACAAGGCCCTGATGAATGTTAAGTAACTCAGAGATATGAATACTAAGTTGGCCTGAGTGATGCAAGAGAGGTGAATTATTGAACATAAATGGATCATGTCAGCAAAGAATTGTGCCTGGAATAAGTAATAATATATGAACTCTTTTTCCCCTTATGTGATCAGAAATGGCGAAAAAGATACAGATAAAGTGATCTAATTATACATTTAAAAAACGACAATAAATTATTACTTACCAAATAAAACCAATGCAGTAGAATTATATTCTGAATAATAGGTTGTATTCCAGATGAAAGATATGCACAGTTATTTTTCATTTTATATAAATATTTAAATACTGACTGTATGACACCAACAATATTTTAAGTCTCATGAGTAAACAATACATCCCTGGGAAAATCAAATAGAATATGTTTATGTATATAAAATGCCCTTACTGTTCTTGTAAAAATTAATTAGGTACCTATCACACAATATAAAAATCAGGAACACTAGAAAAATAATTCTTTCTTTGACAGCAAATACATTATAGATACATTTGCTTAAAATAAAACTTTATTTTTGTAGTTTTACTAATTGCCATCAATATGTTCTCATTCATTCATTTGACAAATATTTTTGAGCACATATAATTAGCTGCTGTATGTGGGATTTTAAAGTTCTGTTAAGTGATTGACTCATTTTGGAGGATGAAGAAATAAGAGTTAACTGTTAGCCTATTTCTGGAGAATGCTTTTAGGTGTCATCGAGTCTGTTTCGACTCCTAGAGACCCTATGTGCAACAGAACGGAACACTGCCTGATCCTGGGCCATCTTCACAATCATTGCTGTTCTTGACCTGTCGTTGCAGCCACTGTGTCAATTCATTTCCTGCAGGGTTTCCTCTCCTTTGCTGACCTTCTACTTTACCAAGCATGATGTCTTTCTCCAGGGACTGGCCCCTCCTCTCGAAATCCCAGTTTCTGAGAAGCATTCTGGCTGTACTTCTTCCTAGACAAATTTATTCCTTCTTCTGGCAGTTCCATGTTATATTCGATATTCTTCACACCACCTCAATTCAAAAGCATCAGTTCTTCTCTTCCTTATTCATCATCCAGCTTTCATATGCATGTGAGGCGACTGCAAATACCATGGCTTGGAACAGTTGCACCTTAGTCCTCAAAGTGGTATCGTTGCTTTTTAACACTTTCAAGAGGTATTTTGCAGCAGATTTGTCCAATTAAATACGTTGATTTTTAAAAAATTGTTCTTTATGTGGAAGTTTACAGTTCAAGTTAGTTTATCATACAAAAATTTGTACACACATTGTTATGTGACCCTACTGGCTCTGCCTGTAATGTGACAGCACACTCTGCCTTTCCACCCCGGATTTCCTGTGTCCATTCAACCAGCTCCTGTCCCTTTTTGCCTTCTCATCTCACCTCTGGACAGGAGCTGCCCATTTAGTCTCCTGTATCTACTTGAGCTAAGAAGCACTCTCTTCATGAGTATCATTTTGTGTCTTGTAGTCCAGTCTAATCTTTGTCTGAAGAGCTGGCTTTAGAAATGGTTTCAGTTCTGGGCTAACAGAGAGTCGGAGGGCCATGTCCTCTGGGGTCCCTCCAGTCTCAGTCAAACCATTAAGTCTGGTCTTTTTACTAGAATTTGAGTTCTGCATCCCACTTTTCTCTTGCTCCTTCAGGGACTCTTTTTTTTGTTCCCTGTTAAGGTGGCCATCGGTGGTAGCTGGGCATTATCTAGTTCTTCTGGTCTGAGGCTGATAGAGTCTCTGGTTTATGTGGCCTTTTCTGTCTCTTGGGCTAATATTTTCCTTGTGTCTTTGGTGTTCCTCATTCTCCTTTGCTCCAGGTGGGTTGGGACCAATTGATGTGTCTTAGATGGCCATTCGCTAGCTTTTAAGACTCAGATGCCACTCACCAAAATGGGATGCTGAACATTTTCTTAATAAAATTTGTTATGCCAATTGACCTAGATGTCCCCTGAAACCATGGTCCCCAGACCCCAGCCCCTGCTACTCTGTTCCTCGAAATGTTTGGTTGTATTCAGGAAACTTCTTAGCTTTGGTTTAATCCAGTGGTGCTGACTTCCTCTGTATTGTGTGTAGTCCTTCCCTTCACCTAAGATAATTCTTTCTTACTATCTAGTTAGTGAATACCCCTTTCCCTCCCCACCCTTGTAACCATCAAATAATATTTTCTTCTGTGTTTAAACCATTTCTTGAGTTCTCATAATAGTGGTCTCATACAATACTTGTCCTTTTGTGACTGATTAATTTCACTCAGCATAATGCCTTCCAGATTCATCCATGTTGTGAGATGTTTCCCAGATTCATCATTGTTATTTATTGTTGTGTAGAATTCCATTGTGCAAATATACCATAATTTGTCCATTTGTCTGTTGATGGGCACCTAGGTGGTTTCCATCTTTTTGCTATCATGAACAGTATTGCAGTGAACATGTCTATTCATGTGATGGCTCTTCATTTCTCTAGGATATATTCCAAAGAGTGGGATTCCTGGATTGTATGGTACTTCTATTTCTAGCTTTGTAAGGAAGTGCCAAATCAATTTCCAAAGTGGTTGTACCATTTTACATTCCCACCAGCAGTGTATAAGTGTTCCAGTCTCTCCACAACAACTCCAACATTTATTGTTTTGTGTTTTTTGGATTAATGCTAGCCTTGTTGGGGTGAGATGGTATCTCATTGTAGTTCTGATTTGCATTTCTCTGACTAATGATCGTGAGCATTTCCTCATGTATCTGTTAGCTGCCTGAATGTCTTCTTTGGTGAAGTGCCTGCTTATATCCTTTGCCTATTTTTTAATTGGGCTATTTGTCTTCTTGTTGTTGAGGTTTTGCAGTATCTCATAGATTTTAGAGATTAGACACTGACTGGATATGTCACAGCCAAAATTTTTTTCCCAGTCTGTTGGTTGTCTTTTTATTCTTTTGGTGACTTTTAAAGAGCACAAGGGTTTGATTTTTATGTGATGGATTACACTGATTGTTTTTCTGATGTTGAACCATCCCTGCATACCTGGTATGAATTTCACTTGGTCATGGTGAATTATTTTTTTGATATATTGTTGAATTCTATTGGCTAAAATTTTGTTGAGGATTTTTGTGTCTATGTTCATGAGGGATATTGGTCTGTAATTTTGTTTTTTTGGAGTGTCTTCACCTGTTTTTTTCGTATCAGGATTATGCTGGCTTCATAGAATGAGTTTGGGAGTATTGCATCCTTTGCTATGTTCTGAGATACCTTTAGTAGAAGTGGTGTTAACTCTTCTCTAAAAGCTTGGTAAAATTCTCCAGTGAAGCTGTCAGGGCCAGGGCTTTTTTTGCTGGGAGTTTTTAAATTACCTTTTAGGTCTTTTGTTATAGCTTCATTTAGTTGTTCTATCTCTGTTTGTGTTAGTTTAGGTAGGTAGTGTGTTCCTAGAAATGTATCCATTTCCTCTAGGTTTTCAAATTTGTTGGAGTATAGTTTTTCATGGTATTCTATTATGATTCTTTTAATTTCAGTTGGGTCTGTTGTGATATTGCCCATCTCATTTCTTATTAGGTTTATTTGCTTCCTCTTATGTTTTTGTTTTTTCAGTTTGGCCAGTGATTTATAGATTTTGTTGGTCTTTTCAGAGAATCAGCTTTTGGTCTTGTTAACCCTTTCAATTGTTTTTCCATTCTCTATTTCATTTAATTCTGCTCTAGCTTTTATTACTTCTTTTCTTATGGTGGCTGAGGGCTTCTTTTGCTGCTCTTTTTCTAATTGTGAGAGTTGTAGGGTTAATGTTTTGATTTGGCCCTTTCTTTTTTTTGAATGTGTTTATTTATTGCTGTAAATTGACCTCTGAGCACTGCTTTTGCTGTGTCCCAAATGTTCCAGTAGGATGTGTTTTCATTCTCATTTGATTCTGTGAATTTCTTTATTCTGTCCTTAACTTCTTCTCTAACCCAGTATTTTTGAGCAAGGTGTTCAGTTTCCATGTGTTTGATTCTTTTTCCTTGCTTTTTCTGTTATTGATTTCTGCTTTCATGGCTTTATGGTCAGAAAAGATACTTTGTAATATTTCGATGCTTTGGATTCTGTTAAGGCTTGCTTTGTGGCCTAATATGTGGTCTATTCTGGAGAATGCTCCATGTGCTTTGGAAAAGAAAGTCTACTTGGCTGTTGTTGGGTGGAGTGTTCTGTATATGTCTATGAGATCAAGTTGATTGATAGAGGCATTTAGATCTTCTGTGTCTTTGTTTTGGGAACTTGCTGAAGCCATCATGGTTGGCCTCTTTATGAAATTTGATATTGACGGTTGTCTCTGAGCCATCAATAAGTTATTATATTTATTTATTTTATGTTTGCTTACTGTGTCCTAGCTTCTTGTTTTATTTTGTTTTGATATGCCCAAATAGGCAGGTAGTGTGAGCTAGTTTGATTATGGGCGTCTTTAAGCTCTCACTACCTGTCTCCAGGTGGCTATAATGAAGTAAAAGAGTTAAACAGAAGATTTCAAAGGGTGGCTTGAGAGGACAAAGTAAATTATTTTAATGAGATGTGCAAAGACAAGTGAGTTAGAAAACCAAAAGGGAAGAACATTCTCAGTATTTCTCAAGGCAAAAGTACTGAAGAAAAAATTCAAGCTTTGAGTTGCAATATTGAAGCATTCTATGGCAAAATATTGAAAGATGAAGGAAACATTAAAAGAAGATGGAAAGAATACACAGTCACAGTACCAAAAGGAACTGGTCAACCTTCAACCCTTTCAGAAGATAGCATATGATCGAGAACCAGTGGAATTGAAGGAATTGATGGAAATCCAACTGAGATGTTTCAACAAACAGATGCAGCTATGGAGGTGCTCACTCCTCTATGCCAAGAAATTTGGAAGACAACTACCTGGACAACTGACTGGAAGAGATCCATATTTGTACCCATTCCAAAGAAAGAAGATTCAACAGAATGCAGAAATTATCTAACAATATCATTAATATCACGTGCAATTAAAATTTTGCTGCAGATAATTCAAAAGCAGTTGCATCAGTACATTGATAGAGAACTTCCAGAAATTCTAGGTGGATTCAGAAGAAGAGGAAGAATGAGGGATATCACTTCTGATGTCAGATGGATCTTGGCTGAAAGGACAGAACACCAGAAAGATGTTTAACCTGTGTTTTATTGACTTTGCAAAGGCATTTGACTGTGTGGATCATAACAAATTATGGATAACATAGTGAAGAATGGGAATTCCAGAACACTTAGTTGTGCTTATGAGGAACCTGTATGTAGACCAAGAGGCAGTCGTTTGAACAGAAAAAGCGGATACTGCGTGGTTTATAATCAGAAAAGTTGTGTGTCAGGGTTGTATCCTTTCACTATACTTATTAAATCTGTATGCTGAGCAAATAATATGAGAAGCTGGACTATAGGAAGACGAATGCAGCATCAGGATTGGAGGAAGACTCATCAACAACCTGCCATAAGCAGATGTTACAACCATGCTTGCTGAAAGTGAAGAGGACTTGAAGCACTTACTGATGGAGATCAAAGACTATAGCCTTCAGTAGGGATTCCACCTCAATATAAAGAAAACAAAAATTCTCACAACTGAACCAACAAGCAACATCATGATGAAGGGAGAAAAGATTAAAGTTGCAAACGATTTCATTTTACTTGCATCCACAATCAACACCCATGGAAGTAACAGTCAAGACATCAAAGAAGAGGCAAGGCCAAGATGGCAGAGTAGTCAGATGCTTCCTGTGATCCCTCTTACAACAAAGACCAGAAAAAACAAGTGACTTGATTATATATGACAATCTAGGAGCTCTAAACCTCAAAGGCAAAGTTGAGGAATCAGACTGAGTGGCAGGGGGAGGGAGAGATGGTTCAGAAGCAGCTAGGAGTTGTCAGACCTGACCCAGTGGGAACCGGCACCCTGCAGGCTGGATCAGCTGGTGAGCACGGTGAGGCAAACAGTGGCACTTGGGACACGTTTTCCACATCAGGAAAAACCAAGTGGCAGAGAGTCCACTCAAGCCTCCAGAACAAGTGAAAAGTGGCACTCAATCAGCAAAAGAAAAGTACATGCATCTAACCTACAGTGCAGATCAAAAAACACAACTTTTGGGAAGAAACTCTCTCCCATTTACCTGCTCCGTCCCCACTCTGCATTAGGTCCTGGGCCAGCTTCAGCCATTGACGCTTCCCCTGGGCTGGAAGTAGGACCCATTACGTGCCCTGAGCCATTCTGCCAACCTTGGAGAGGGAACAAATTAACAAACGGGAAAAAATAATCTGCCAGGAACTCAGGGCAGGCACAACTCCTTCGCCTAGATACAGGCATAAAGGGTCCACAGACTTTGAATGCCTTTCACCCCTGCATAGATTTGTGTGGGCCCATTTCAACAGCATAGCCCTCATTAGCACAGTACAACAGGGTATATACCTGAAGCCTAACTTCACTGTATCAGCTATATGGTAGAGTGGCAGGTTTGTGACATTTGATACCGCTCTGCCCATTAAACAAGGTCCCCACCTACCCACATCAGGTGCCGGAGGACTGGTGGCTCCACCGATTCCACCTAGCCACCTGTGACAGGGGTCCAAGAATGAGTGGTGCCTCCCAGTCCTTACAGCCAACAGAATTGTGTGCCCATGGTCCAGCTGCAAAACCCACTCACCTACGCATTCTAGGGAACAGGGACACACTTTCCTCCTAGATACTCAGGGGCAGCCCTCAGACCCCTGCCTTGCTCAGCGCCTGATGCCCTACTGCAGCCAGATACCTGTGCCTACACCAATCACCTCTGCCCATCTAGGACTGTAGGTGAGAGTCTGCACCACACACTTGGATACTGACTATCTGGACACCTGAGCTGAATCCATACAAGAGAAGTAAACAGACTTCCGGCCAAACATACCTAATACCAGATTTAACCACCTGGTGACAGGATGTTAGGGCTTCAAAGACACCAGTAATCAAACTAGCTTACACGAGCAGCCTATTTGGGCATTTCAAAACAAAACAAAACAAGCTAAGCAAAGCATTACTGACGAGGAAAAACAAAGTGGGAGGCCTTACTCTACCTGATTTTAGAACCTATTATACCTTCACAGTAGTCAAAACAGCCTGGTACTGGTACAACAACAGATACATAGACCAATGGAATCGAATTGACAGTCCAGATGTAAATTAATCTACCTATGAGCAGCTGATATTTGACAAAGGCCCAAAGTCCATTAATTGAGGAAAAGACAGTCTTTTTAACAAATGGTGCTGGCATAACTGGATATCCATCTGCAAAAAACTGAAACAAGACGCATACCTCACACTATGCACAAAAACTAACTCAAAATGGCTCAAAGACCTAAATATAAAATCTAAAATGCTAAAGATCATGGAATAAAAAATAGTGACAACGCTAGGAGCCCTAATACATGGCATAAAAGAATACAAAAACATTACTGACAATGCACAAACACCAGAAGAGAAACTAGATCACTGGGAGCTCCTGAAAATCAAACACTCGTGCTCATCAAAAGACCTCACCAAAAGAGTAAAAAGACAACCTACGGACTGGGGAAAAAAATTTAGGCTATGACATATCCTATCGGGGTCTAATCTCTAAAATCTGCAAGATGCTGTAAAACCTCAACAACAAAAAGACAAATAACCCAATTAAAAAATGGGCAAAGGATATGAACAGGCACTTCACCAAAGAAGACATTCAGGTGGCTAACAG
>NW_004443949.1:7714559-7746371 GCF_000243295.1 Trichechus manatus latirostris | reverse complement strand
TAAAACGGTACAACCACTTTGGAAATCAATTTGGCACTTCCTTAAAAATCTAGAAATAGAAGTACCATAGGATCCAGTAATCCCACTCCTTGGAATATATCCTAGAGAAATAAGAGCCATCACATGAATAGATATATGCACACCCATGTTCATTGCAGTACTGTTCACAATAGCAAAAAGATGGAAACAACCTAGGTCCCTATCAATGGACAAATGGATAAATAAATTGTGGTACATTCACACAATGTAATACTATGCAATGATAAAGAACAACAATGAATCCGAGAAGCAACTCATAACACGGATGAATCTGGAAGACATTATGCTGAGTGAAATTAGTCAGTCACAAAAGGACAAATATTATATAAGACCACTATTATAAGAACTCAAGAAAAGGTTTAAATGCAGAAGAAAACACTCTTTGATGGTTACAAGGGTGGGGAGGGAAGGAAAGGGAAATTCACTAACTAGACAGTAGATGAGAATTATCTCAGGTGAAGGAAAGGACAACACACAATACAGGGGAAGTCAGAACCACTGGACTGAACCAAAAGCTAAGAAGCTTCCTAAACACAACCAAACACTTTGAGGGACAGTGTAGCAGGTGCGGGGGTCTGGGGACCATGCTTTCAGGGAACATCTACATCAACTGGCATAACAAAGTTTATTAAGAAAATATTCTGCATCCCACTTTGGTGAGTGGCGTCTGGAATCTTAAAAGCTAGCGAGCGGCCATCTAAGATGCATCATTTTGTCCCAACTCACCTAGAGCAAAGGAGAATGAAGAACACCAAAGACACAAGGAAAATATTAGCTCAGGAGACAAAAGGGGCCACATAAACCAGAGACTCCATCAGCATGTGATCAGAAGAACTAGGTGGTACTCGGTACCACCAATGACCTCCTTGACAGGGAACACAACAGAGAGTCCCTGCCAGAGCAGAAGAAAAATGGGGTGCAGAACTCAAATTATAGTACAAAGACCCAATATAATGATCTCACTGAGACTGAAAAACCCCAGAAGACATGGTCCCTGGACTCTCCTTTAACTCAGAACTAAAACCATTCCCAAAGCCAATTCTTCAGACAAATAATAGACTGGAGTATAAGACATGAAATGTGTGTGTAAATTTTTGTATGAGAAACTAACTTGAGCTCTAAACTTTCACCTAAAGCACAATTTAAAAAAAAAGAAAAACAAACAACAACAACAACAACAAAAAAACTTAATTCAAGATTCATGGTGGATACAGCCCAGATTCCCTCTTGAGACTGTTGCTATTCTCCCAGATTCTGAGACTCTTGCTAAGAGGATCTCAGCTGTCAGTCACTTTTGAATCTCATCTGAAAAAAAAAAGTTTTGCCCATGGCCTTCTCTCTTCCCAGAGGTATACCATATTCAGCGATCAGTGCAGGAAGTTAAAAGGCTGACCTCATCATCTCAGTTCAAGCCACCCTTAAAATATCATGCCAGCTTTCTAGTTTCCCTTGGGACCAGCTGAGAACTTTGTTGGGACCGCATCACAACTCAATTTTCCCTCACCCCAATTCTGTTCCCTGCCCTCCCTTTCCCAGGTGTTGATAAGAAGAGATCTCTCTAAAAAGTATCTTGCATAATTTTCATCTAATGTAACCAAACTTGTGAGAAGATGCAGCCTATATAACTTAATATAATAGTCAAAATTATAAAGCTTCTAAAGAAAACAAAGAATAATATGTTCACAGTCTTGTGGTAAACATAGGACATTAAAAAAAAAAACAAAAAAACACTGAAACACATACACACAAAAAAATTACCAAATTGTGCTTCATCAAAATTAAAATATTGTGTTTTACTTGGAGATACAAAAATATAAGGAATTTTAAAATCAACAATAATGGAAAGGAGGAAAAACATGTAACTTCACAGAGAAACAACTTGACAATAACCACCTCAACCAACTGAACAAGGTTAACATCAATAGTGATGAGTAATGTCTTCCTTCCAAACACCCATAACCCCAGTCTAATCATGAGAAAAACATCAGGCAAATACAAATTAAGGGATATTCTAAAAAAATACTGACTAGTACTCTTCAAAACTATCAGTCATCAAAAAACAAGGAAAGTCTTTGAAATTGACAGAGCCAACAGGAGTCCAAGAAGACCTGATAACTATGTGTAATGTGATATCCTGGATGAGACGCTTAATTAGATAAACTATGGATTTTAGTTATTTATAATGTATTAATATTGGTTTATTAATTGTGACAAATGTAACATACTAATGTAACATGTTAATAATAGGAAAAGCTGCATATGGGATATAAGGGGACTCTGTACTAGATTTGCAATTTTTCTGTAAATGTAAATCTGTTTTTAAATAAGTAGGTTATTATAAAAATCAGCAATAAGAGAAAACTAACAACTCAACAAAAATGCGAAATGACTTGACAGATACTTTAAAAAATAAAGGACAATATGTTAATGACTGATAAGCCTCTTTAACAGTGCTTACCGTCACAGGTAAACAGTAGTTAAATGAAATTAAAATTACAGTGAGACACAGAAACACATCCACTAGAGTGACAAAAATACAAAACAAGACAAACTGACAACCACATGTTGGTGAAGACGTGAAACGATAGGCGTTCTCATACATTACTCGTGGGAGTGGAAAATGATACCACACTTTAGAAAACAGTTTGACAGCTTCTTATATAAAGCTGTAAATCTATCCTGTGCTAATCTTTCTATGACTAACAGTAATAAAAACATGTTTACAAAAACATGTACAATGATAAAATACAGAAACAACCTAAATATTAATAATCAGGAGTATAGATAAACCAGTTGCCATCAAGTGCATTCCAACTCATGGTGACCCTATGTGTTGCAGAGCAGAACTTTATGCTATAGGATTTTCATGGCTGTGGTCTTTTGAAAGCAGATCTTTCTTCTGAGACGCCCTTAGGTGGGTTTGAAACATCAAACTTTTGGTTGGTAATCAATGCTTAACCATTTGCACCGCAATGGAATACTGCCTAACAATGAAAAAGATTGAATTACTGAAACACAGAAGAACATAGATACATCTGAAAACATTATGATGATTAAATAAAAGAACCCAGATAATATGATTCCATTTAAATTGAAGAGCAGGCAAAATTAATCTATGGTAATGGAAATCACAACATTGATTGCCTATTGGGTGTGGGTTTTAACTAGAAGTGAGCGCTACAGAACTACTTGAGATGGTTGAAACGTTTTATAACTTTATTAGGATGTAGCTTTTACAGATATATTCATTTATCAAAACTCCAAGAATTCTACATTAAGATTTGTGCATTTCACTCTATATAAAATTTACTTCAGTTTAAAGAAAATCAAGAGTAGAAAGTTTTTGTAACTTTTTATATTACTCCATTAATGAAAAAAATCATATATGGTTTTATACACATCCACAGGGTAGAATTCTCCAGAAATATTATGTGAAGATGAATAGAGTTTACTCTTTTCTCATTTGATAGAGGAACATCACCAATGCCTAGGAGGATAGAAATGGTAAATGTTCATTCATTTATACTAAAAGCAGTAAGTCAGATGTTTTTAAATTTTATCATTTTTTCATCTCAAACTAGTCTGGAAAATGTTGACTTGTAGCATGGCATTTGGTCCTTGCTCAAGAAGTATTAATTCTGTCCACTCTCTAGAAATATTTTGAAAAATTTTCATGAAGATGAAAGGGGATAAAATCAAAATTGCGTGTTATAGGGATATTTAGCTGACTTCCCACCTAGATGGAAGAACTCACTGATGTGTTTCTGACAGAGTGCAAAAATTGTAGAGAAGTATGTGTCAGGGGGCATCCACACCAAATAGAGCTAGCTGTAGGAAGCACCATTTAGCTGAAATGAGAGAATTTGATTAAATACAATTGTACTTTCATCATCAAGAGTGTGGAGTATAATGTTGGAATTACTGTATTGTGTTTGCTTATGACCAAAAAGGATGAACTGTTTAACCTAAGGGAAGGAAAATAAATATTTGTAGGTATTGATCTTGACATCTTAGACTTTAGGAGAGCTCAAAGAACAAAACACAACCAAGACTTTAGGAATACAATTTTTAAATACAAATTATTATTCAAGCACTTTTCAAAATCTTCAGATAAAGTATAGTTATGACATGCATGATCAGAAAAATTCAAAAACAACTATGTAATTAAAAGTGTTTGAGATTTGTATGAAGAAAATATAGTTTCGGGAAAGATCTAATGAGTAAAAAAATAACTTTATGGAAATAACAGTAGGAAAAGGAGAGAACATAGATGTGTATCTAAGGAAATGTGGCAACTATGATTAACTTAGAATATCCAAGACTGGTTAGAATTGTTTCAGGAAGTCCCAAACCAGATATGGTCTATGGTAAATGAGTTACATTATGGGAAAAAAAAAAGGTGTCATTTTTATTATTTTAATGTTAATGATAGAGAGAGATTGATAGAATAATTGCTTGAGAGAGGGGACAATTTACCAGATAATAAGAAGGAGGCAGAAATGTTTATGCTGATTTTTAGAAGATCATCTTTGGAATATAGAGCTTGAAGTCAATATCCATAGCTAACCATCTAACTGGAGACCAGCAAATTGTTTAACCTTATTTGCTAAATAAATGTTTTTCATGTTAAATAGTGATTTGCACAACATTTAAAAATCAAATAAAAAGTCCATCCCTATAATCTCTTTTTAGCATACTCTATTTATTTCTATGGTCTTTTTATAACTGCAACATTGGTTTAACTCAACCCTTCCTCTACTCAGTGCCTAAACCTGGTTGCTCAGAGAAGTCAGAGAAAAATGCAAACACGTTAACTTGTCTCTGTTACAGTTATAAAACAAAATCTCAAGTAGGCATCTTGCACTGCTTACAATGCTCATCTTTCTGTATATCTTGGTACGTTTGCTTTTTCCACTTATTGAAAAGAGTACTTCATATTTGTTCTTGTCTTCTAAATTCTCCAATTCCCCATATCTCTTTCTTACTTTGTTGTTGTGGCCTTTATTAATCAACTTTCCTTTACTTCCCATAACCAGATTTCCAGATCTACCTGTATTTGTACCCATAACCTCTCCCTTCTCTCTAGTTAGAAAAAAAATGACCTATACTCACTTCTGGGGCCCTGGTGGCGCAGGGGTTAAGAGCTTGGCTGATAACCAAAAGGTCGGCACTTTGAATCCACCAGCCGCTCCTTGGAAACCCTATGAGGCAGTTCTACTCAATCCTATGGGAGCGCCATGAGTCGGAATTGACTTGATGGCAACAGGTTTTGTTTTTGGTTTACACTCATTTCTATTTAAGACCACTTTTTTCACTGGTACCCTTGATCCTGTTCTCACTTGTCTACTTTAGAACTGTCCTGCAAATATTATCTACATCTTCAATTCCTCCCTTCCTACTCCATCACTCCATGACAAGGTAAGATAGATATTTCCTGTCTTGCATGCCAAAAGCCCTTCTGGCCATTTATTATGCAACAATCTTTCCCTCCTCCAGTGGGAAAGATAGAAAGACTAGATAAGCAATCATGAAGAAAGCATAGTTCCACAAAATATGGGCCTATCCAATTATTCAAGAGATATTTTCATATGTTACAACATGGTAGATGAAGCAAACCTTGATAGCTTACTGTATGTAAAGGGAAGTGTGCATGCTTGCTGTGGTGAGACATTTCTATTAGATGATACAGAAATCCCACATCAGTGGAATATATGAAACAGAAAAGATTGTAATTTGATAACATTTCTGTTATTCATCTCTATTATAAATCATCAGCAACTTATAAGGACTTCAGAAGAACTAGTGACCAGGTCATATCAATGAAGCTTGATATAAATTTATCTATCCTTCCTAAAATTAAAAATAGAGTTGAGTGGCAATCATCAATGAATAGGGTTTGGAAAATTCAAAAAATCTCATTAGCCAAAATACAAGTGAATAGTGCAGGAAATTTATGAATGTTAAGTATTATTAATATGAGCAAAAATATAAAAAATAACTTATTGTCAAATGCTTTTGTCCCTTGGAATGATGATTTAAAAAATTATTTCATTCTAATAAGAACTCACTAATTAGCTTAAGGGCTGCATGTCCCTGTCCGGCCATATCTTTGATGTCCTCACAAAAGAAAATCCTAAAAACACATTACTATCAGCATACCACTTGATATAATAGGTCTCGTTTGGAAAAAAAAATCCTTTCCTGAACACTCATACTTCTCTTACTACTACCAAATAACTTTGTCTTCCTCTAAAACAAAATTCTTTGAAGAAGTTGAATATAATTTCTGCACTTCTCCCCTGTACATTCTCTTCAGTCCACTCTATTCAGGAATTGTCATTACTGTTGTTGCCATTAGGTGCCATCGAGTCGGTTCCCGACTCTAGAGACCCTATGTACAACAGAACCAAACACTGCCTGGTCCTGTGCCATCCTCACAATTGTTATCCTTGAGCCCATTGTTGCAGCAACCGTGTCAATCTCATCAAGGGTCTTCTTTTTCACTGACCCTGTACTTTATCAAGCATGTTGTCCTTCTCCAGGGTCTGGTTCCTCTTAATAATATGTCCAAAATATGTGAGACAAAGTCTTGCCATCCTCACTTCGAAGGAGCACTCTGGCTGCATTTCTTCCAAGACAGATTTATTCGTCCTTTTGACAGTTCATGGTATATTCAATATTCTTTGCCAATACCATAATTCAAAGGTATCAATTCTTCTCTGGTCTTCCTTATTCATTGTCTAGCTTTCTCATGCATATGAGGTGATTGAAAACACCATGGCTTGGGTCAGGTGCATTTTAGTCCTCAAAGTGACATCTTTGCTTTCTAACACTTTAAAGAGGTCTTTGTAGTAGTAAGTCATTGGATTTCTTGACTGCTGCTTCCATGAGTGTTGATTTTGGATCCAAGTTAAATGAAATGCTTGGTAACGTCACTCTTTTCTCCTTTTATCATGAAGTTGCTTATTTGTTCAGTTGTGAAGATTTTTGTTTTCTTTATGTTGAGGTTTAATTCATACAGAATGCTGTGGTCTTTGATCTTCATCAGTTAAGTGCGTCAAGTCCTCTTCACTTTCAGCAAGCAAGGTTGTGTCATCTGCATAAAGCAGGTTGTTAATGAGTCTTCCTCCAGTCCTGATGTGGCATTCTTCATATAGCCCAGTTTCTTGGATCATTTGCTCAACATACGGACTGAATAATGATGGTGAAAGAATACAACCCTGACACACACTTTCTTGATTTTAAACCATGCAGTATTCCCTTACTCTGTTTGAACAACTGCCTCTTGGATTATTTACAGCTTCTACATGAGCACAGTTGAGTGTTCTGGAATTCCCATACTTTGCAATGTTATCCATAATTAGTTATGATCCTCACAGTCAGATGCCATTACTGCATTACTGAAATTTATTGTAGGCTCACTAATATTGCTAATCCAATTCTATTGAAAAATTACATTTTCTTCTTTGCTTTAAGTTCTTTTTTCTCCCAAAGTTGCCATAAGCTCTACTGTCAATTATATCATCTTCCTTTTTCTTCCACTTCCTTATGTTTTCTAAACCTTATAAAAATACTGCAAGGAGTTTATGCCTTAGGTTCTCCGTATAAAAGAAAAAAAAATTAGCTAACAAATAGCTCAACACTTTCTCAGCAATGTGTCATACAAAGAGCTATCTCCTCAATGGTTTAATTTTTCAAATGTATTCTAAATATAAAGAAAGAATAATCATATGCACTTAGATTAAAAAATAAAACAGTTGTCATTAAGCAGATTCTGACTCTTGGCAACCCCATGCGTGTCAGAGTAGAACTGTGCTCTGTAGGGTTTTCAGCGGTTGATTTTTCAGAAGTAGATCACTAGGCTTTTTTCCCAAGGTGCCTCTGGGTGGACTTAACCTTTTGGTTAGCAACCACATGCATTAACCATTTGCACCACCCAGAGACTCCATACGTACACATTGTGTGTACTACTGCTAAATATATATTGAAATATTTTCATTTGATTGTGAAAATTTTTTAAACAACATTGAAGTGGTATGTGTGGGGAATTCTAACTTTCTTGATACAACAACTTACTTATATCTATAACTGATATTTCATATACAGAATATTCCCTTGTCCTTAGTACAAAAATAAATCAATTTGTAGATACAAATATCAGTTTATCTTTTATTTTTTTCAGTTGTATAGCTAAAGAGACAACATCAAAAACATTTTATTTTAACAATCACTGCAAACAAAGTACAAGTATTTTAATTTATCTAGAGAGGTCTTCTGTATACATATTTGCTATTAAGCAATTCTCATCAGTAAAGCTGAAAATACCAAACTTTACTTTGAAACATCGTAAATGCACTAAGCTTCTCATTTATTGTTTATACACATTTCTCATCATCTAAGACATAATAGCAGCCCTAGTGGTGCGGTAGTTAAGAATTCAGCTGCTAACCAAAAGGTCAGCAGTTGGAATCCACCAGCCACTTCTTGGATACCCTATGGGGCAGTTCTACTCTGTCCTATAGGGCAGCAATGAGCTGGAATTGACTCGACAGCAATGGTTTTGGTTAAGACATAATAGGGCACCTAATGGCACATTAGTTAAGAGCTCTGCTGCTAACCAAATGGTTGGCAGTTCAAATCCACCAGCTGCTCTTTGAGAACCCTATGGGGCAATTATACCCTGTCCTATAGGGTTTCTGTGAGTTGGAATCGACTTGACAGAAGTTTTTTTTTAAGACATAATAAGCACTTTTTAAGAAACAAATCAGTGAATGAATTCAGAGTAGAATTTTCCAACTTAAGTTCAATTAAAACTATCAGTCTCCACATATTATTCCCTAATAATATCTCACTATTAACAAATGTTAAAATTTTTCTGATTAAAATGTTAGAAATAATTTAAAAAATTATTAAACAGCTACTATATGCTATGAGCTCTTGTAATAATTTTACATTAATTATCTTTTTACAAGCTCATAACAAGTCTAGGGATAGATTTACCACTATAATAGAAATTTAAAAGATAACGAATTATAGGCATGAAGAGTTTAAGTAAATTGTCGAATTTAAACCAGTAAGCGGTAGAATAGGGATTCAAACCAAGGCAATCTGTCTTGAGAACCACATTTATAGAGAAAAATCTTTAAGATCCTCTTTGTATGGCTTATCTCCTTTAGTTAAATATTCTGAACACTTTTTTCATAACAGCACTTTATTTTTGTATTTAACGCCTTTACATCTTGTTTATGCTGTGAAAGTCTTTATATTATGCACAAATTAATGAAACATTTACTGAGTAGGCCATAACAGAAATTTCCCAAAGATTATTCATAATAATATTTACTCCTCAATCATTTAAATGTGCACATTTAGAAAAGCAATTTTTACCTATTGTGTGAATAGTCTAGAATACTGTTTCTCCATAAGTGAAAGATAAATATTTGAATAGCGTGTCTTGTTAATAACAAGAAAAATATAACTTAATGGTACCACTTTACATCCACTAAATTCACAAATATTAAGAATCCTGATCCCTTTTGTTTGGATCTCCCCCAAAAAATTCTGGACAATTATTCATGGGGAATTTGACATGTATAAATAAAGAGCCCATAAAGAACCAAAGTGGATGATTTAAGAAATGAAATGAGTGTAGACACTCAGTTTCTGCTGATGGGTACTCTCTTAATTTTTTTTTTTTCTTCATGAGAGTTTTTCTGAATCTGTGATCATATATTTATAACAATGTAGTATAAGTGGCAGAAAATGGAGAAACGTGGACTCCACGGAGAGTAGAGGTAATCTAAAGAATGAACACTGAGTGCTAATGTACCCTTATAGAGGGGCCAGAGAAAATAAAGAGGAAACAATTATACTAACTTTGGGTAATAGGCTGTGTTTTTCCATCTCTCAAGGAGCCATACATAGTTCTTTAAAAATGGTTAATTCCATGTAACATGCCAATGTATCATGGATCTACTTCTTCCAGTACCTGGAACATGTGTCACTGTTGTTATCAAAGTTTCACTGTAAGATCTTTTTCAGCAAAAGTGTGAACTGCCAGGACAACACCAAATTCCACGTTCAAACAGCCATCCCAGGAATATGTGCATACACAAAGAATTGCTGGGAAAAAAAATCCTTTCATGCACATCAATGTCTTGTGAAATTCTCTTGATCCCACTCACGATTACACACATCCCATTGTATCAGAGTTGTATCCTTTCACCATACTTATTCAGTCTTTATGTTAAGCACATAATCTGAGAAGCTGGACTATATGAAGAAGAACACAGCAGCAAACTAGGAAGAAGACTCATTAACAATCTGCAATATGCAGATGACACAACCTTGTTTGCGGAAAGGAAAGAGGACTTGAGGCACTTGCTGTTGAAGATAAAGACCACAGCCTTCAGTATGGATTACACTTCAACAATAGAAAACAAAAAATCTCACGTATGTCCAATAAGCAACATCATGATAAATGGAGAAAAGATTGATGTTGTCAAGGATTTCATTTTACTTGGATGCACAATCAATACCCATGGAAACAACAGTCAAGAAATCAAATGACGTATTGCATTGGGCAAATTTGCTGCAAGAGGCTTCTTTAAAGTGTTAAAAAGTAAACTTCACTTCGAGAACTAGGGTGCGCCTAACCCAAGCCACGGTGTTTCCAATCGCCTCATACACATGCGAAAGCTGGGCAATGTATAAGGAACTCTGAAGAAGAATTGATGCCTTTGAATCATGGTGTTGGCAAAGAATATTGAATACTGCATGGACTGCCAGAAGAAAGAACAAATCTGTCTTGGAGGAGGTGCAACCTGAACACTCTTTAGAAGCCATGATGGCAAAACTTTGTCTAACATACTTTGGACATGTTATCAGGATGGACTAGTCCCTGGATAAAGACATCATGCTTGGTAAAGTACAGGGTCAGTGAAAGAGAGGAAGACTCTTGACGAGATGGATTGACACAGTGGCTGCAACGAGGAGCTCAAGCATAGCAACGATTGTGAGGATGGTGCAGGACTGGGCAGTGTTTCCTTCTGTTGTGCAATAGGGTCACTGAGTCACAACCAGCTCAAAGACACCTAACAACAATAATGGCAAGGTGAACACGCACTAAAAACCAGAATTTTATTGTCACCAAATCACAACACAACAAAATTGTCTTCCAGACAATATCACTCTGATTCTCCTGTGAATCATACATACAACTTTAAAGTCTAGGAAGACAAACAAACAAACCCATTGCTGTTGAGTCTGTCTCATAGTGACCCAGGACAGAGTAGAACTGCCCCGTAAGGTTTCCCAGGAGCAACTGTTGATTTTGAACCACTGACCTTTTGGTTAAGAGCAAAATGCGTAACCACTGAGCCACCAAGGAATCCTTAAATATTCCTCACCCTGTGACAGCTCGAGCTTGTTACTCAGGACCTCTAAAATCAGTGAACTGAAGAGAGTAAAAAGTTATTTAGGAACTGAAAAGAGATGCAAATAAATTCATGAGAATTGGTATGCAATATAAAATTAATTGTATTTCTATTGGGAATAAAAGACAAAATAGTATCTAAAATAACATCATAAAATCAAACACATAAAGATAAATTAAACAAAAAATATGAAGGTTTTGTCATTGAAGATTCAAAGTATTAGTGAGAGCAATGAAAGAAAATCTAGATAAATGTATGGGTTTGAAGATCAATGTTGTTAAGTTCCCATACTCTCAAAATTTGATCTATAGAGTTAATGTGATTCCTCTCATACCCCTGGCTGACTTTATTTAATAAATTGACAAGCTGATTAAAAAATGGAAATTAATGAATTTATGTGGAAAACTCATATGAATATGCAAAGGATCTAGACTAACAAAACATTTTACAGTTAGTGGACTTATACTTCTTGATTTACATAAGAAAAAGACAAAATATCAATTTTTTTTAAAAAGTGGGCAAATGATTAGAGGAGACACTTCAAAAATGATATACAAGCAGTCAGCCAAATATTTAAGCAATAAACACACAAAATATATACTCAATATTATTTGTAATTGTTGTTGTTAGGCGCTGTCAAGTCGGTTCTGACTCATAAGTCCAGCAAGGGTGATCCTGTTGGTATTTGAAATACTAGTGGCAAAGCTTCCAGAATCACAGCAACATGCAAGCCATCACAATATGACAAGCTGACAGACACATGATGGAGTTTGTAATTAGCAGTATGCAAATTAAAAGCAAGATAAGAAAGCATGTCGTGTGCACTAGAATGGTCAAAATTAAAAAAAAAAAAATACTGACAAGACCAAACTCTGTTTAGAACAAAGAGTAGCTGGAACTCCCACACCTTGCTGGGAAGGTCACCTTGAAGTGCTTCTTCGTAGTTTGATATACAGTTAGAAGTACATCTACCCTATAACCCAGCAATTCTACTCCTAGGTAATTAAACAAGAAAAATAAAAGTCTCGTGAAAAGATGTTTATAGTGGTTTTTTTCTTAACGAAGAAATACTGGAAGCAGACCAGTTATCTTTCAACAGAAAAAACAGATAAAAAAATTGTGGTATATTCACATGTTGGAATAGTATTTAACAATAAAAAGGAAAGAAATACTGATACATGCCACAATGAATTAAATATATATATAATTTAAAAATCAGATACTGAAGAATATATATTGCATGATTTCATATATATGGTTTCATTTATATGGAGTGAAACATTTTGACAAAACTACTCTAAGGTGTTAGAAATCAGAAAGTAGTTGCTCTGAGTGGGAGTGCTTAGGAGAAGAATTGACCAGAAAGCAGTACAAAAGAACTTTCTGAGGTGATGGACATATTTTATCAAAACCTTGTTTTGAGTTGTTATGTGGATGTAGACAGTAGTAAAGACATTTCAAACTAAATATTTAAAATCTGTGCATTATTGAAGTATTATTGAAACATTCACCAGCTTCTGATTGGGAGACACTCTCCAATTTTGTTCCTTCCTGCTATTTCTCTTAATAAACTGCAAAACATATTTAAAAAAAAAAAAATCTGACAAAACCGAATATTAAAGAAACCTATCCGGTTGCTGTGAATCAGTTTTGGCTCATCGCAAATCCGTTTGTGTCAGCGTAGAACTGTGCTCCACAGGGTTTTCAATGGCTGTGATCTTTCGGAACTAGATAGTCAATTCTTCCTTTTGAGGTGTCTCTGGGTGAACTCAAACCTCCAATCTTTTGTTCAACCATCCAGGGATCCCAGGTATTGAAGATAAGTTTAAAAAGTATACATGGCTTTAAAAACTTCAAAAAAAAAAAAAAAATGACATGCTCTTGTACGAGTAAACATTTCCTCTCTTATGGATATATGCGAGGATGCTAGGGAAATTCTTGCATCTGTGAAGCAGGTTTTTGTCGTTAACTAAAAAAAAAAAACAATATCAAAGCCATTGTGGTTGAGTGGATTCCGACTAATACTAACCCTGTAGGACAGAATAGAAGTGCCCCATAGGGTTTCCAAGGAGTGGCTGGTGAATTCGAACTGTCAACATTTTGGTTAGCGGAGAAGCTCTTAACCACCCCACCCTCAAATTGATTCCAGCTCATAGCGACCCTAACAGACAAAGTAGAACTGCACCATCGGGTTTTCTAGGTTGCCATCTTTAAGAAAGCAGATTGCCAGGTCCTTTTCCCGAGGAGCAGCTGGGTGGGTTCAAGCCTCCAACTTTTCAGTTAACCGCCCAGCTTAACAATTCCACACCAGGGCTCCTTGCGTGCAACAGAAGACCTATACAAAAATGTCCAGAGCAGTAGTATTGACAGAAACCAAAACTGAGAAGAAAATTACGTATCTATCAATAAGAACATGGATGAATAAAATGTGAAATATTTAGAAAATGGAATATTTTATTACAGTTAAAAAACAAATGCGCCATAGCGAAACACTGCAAAACGGACACATCTGCTACCTTTTAATATCATGTGAAAAAAACAATTTCCATAAAATATTAAAAGTTTTATATGAAGTTCAAAGTACCCAAAACTAAACATTATATTATGTGGAGATACATACATGTATATAAAAGTACCAAATATAAAGGACCAAGGTAATGATAAATACAAAATTCAGTATCATGGGTACCTTTTGAGTTAGCATGATGATTGAATGAAGTGCAGCACACAGTTAAGTTCCAGAGCATTGATAGCATAAATAAGTGAGTGGTGTTTTCATGGCTGCTTATTATTATGCTTCTTTATGTACATATATATGACATATATTCTTTGTACTATGCAAATATATTTTTTGAAATACGGTGTTAATTTTAAAGTATAGGTTTTTGATGATTGGGTTGACAGTGAATATGATGAGCAAATTTTTGTGAACAGAAAGTGTCAACACAATAAAGTGAAAAGTAGATTGACTTGCTCTTGTAAATCTGTTTTTTGAGGAGCGCATAAAGAAAATTAAGATATTGCACTTTATGCAAACAAAGGATGCTTCTGACCAGGCAATTGTCTGTTTCTTGTAAAGTATGAATATCGTTGTTTTTCTTGACATTCCAATTTATTAAGGGTAGAGATACAAATTTTACTTTTCTGTTTTTTAAGATTTTAAGCCTCAATGCTTAGTAAAGATAAACGTCACAAATACTTTTTCATAGAAATCCTAAAATGGGTTTGATTTCTTTCTTATTTAGCAAGACTGTCACAAACAAAATTAAGGAAGAACGCACTTTAAACTTCTGTTCGTTTTTACTGTTTGGTTAACAATGATCATCTCAGCAAAATTTCAAGATATTTAATTTTCTTTTCCATTTTACTTTTCCATGAATTTTTCCAAAGAAGTCACCACTTTAGTAGTGATTCTGATGGATCAATTTAAAATTTCCCTTTAATTTTGACTGTTAATTGTTATAGCAACTTTCTTCAATGCTAATTGAGTTGAATAAGTAAACAAAACCAGAGGAGCTTATTTGCTTAACCATTGATACTTTATAACAACACTGCTGTTGTTCTCCTTTTGTTTATATTCCCTCATTTACCCACTGAAAAATGATGAACTACAATCCCTTTGTCTGGAGTTGTGACAAATATCAACGGTCCTAGGCATATTATAAGGCCAAGGCAGACAGGGCAAACTATAATTAAATTTTATTGGATTTCAGAGGATATGGGTCTGAAGAAAATATTCAACTTAAAAATATTTTAAAAACTTATTCTGATGTAGATGCTAGAACGGTAACATTGTCCACTCTGTATAAATGCACGACCCCAAATGACTTCTGAATCCATAGAACTAAAAAGAGGCCAAATATCAAAGGGATATCAAATCAGATGGAAGCTTTTTCTCTGTCATTGCTGTCAAGGGCTTCCAAATCTTTTCAGCTCTAAAGCTTCAGAGATCAAAGAGCTGTCATAAACGTTCCTGGCACATACATGTAATCTCTTTAAACATTATCCTAATCCAAGCAAGAAATGTATATTGCAATAATCTCTGTTCTTATGTTCTCTGTTTATGTGGAATGTTCCCCTGCTTATTTAAGTTACACCGCTGAGTCATTTTCAAGTATTCACACCAGCATTTAATTTATTTGTTTCATATTTTCAAAAAAGAAAATAATAACATGGTAGCTTTTGAGCGGCTTCTATGTAAAATCATATTCACCTTCTTTTGTCTTGTGCTTTATTCACCTTTTTTTGGTTAATATAATCTGGGGTTAATAATCACACTATTATTGTTGATTTTCATACTATGTATGTGTACAAATGATATTTTTATTATTTAACTGTACCGCCAAATTTAAAAATACAATTTGGCCAAATTCCACGTTTAACTTGCTTTAATATCCAATTCTGGTTCATATTTGCCATGGCTTTCCTATCCTTGACTAATAACTTACAATTTAGAACTGATTTGCCATAATCCGAATCTCTCATCATTTTCAAAGATGATATGAGAATATTATAAGGCGTTCTGGTGGTGCAATGGCTAAGTGCTTAGCTGCTAAACAAAATTTGTCTGTGGTTCTAAGCCACTAGTTGCTCTGTGGTAGAAAAGACCTGGCCACCTGCTCCCTTAAAGATTACAGCCTAGGATCCAGCAATCCCACTCCTTGGAATATATCCTAGAGAAATAAGAGCCGTCACACAAATGGATACATGCACACCCATGTTCCTTTCAGCACTGTTCACGATAGCAAAAAGATGGAAACAACGTAGGTTCCATTAAGGAAGAGTGGATAAACAAATTATGCTATATTCACACAACGGAATACTATGCAACAATAAAGAACAATGATGAATTTGTGAAACATCTTGTAACACGGAGGAATCTGGAAGGCATTGTGCTGAGTGCATTTAGTCAGTCGCAAAAGGGCAAATATTGTATAAGACCACTGTTACAAGAACTCAAGAAAAGGTTTAAACACAGAAGAAAAAGAGATATGTACTGCCCCAATGCACATTAAATTTTATTTGGCAAGATCTGACTTTTAAAAGGCCTGGTCCTAAGGACAGCACACACTACAGGGGAAGTCAGCACAACTGGACTAAACTAAAGCTAAGAAGTTTCCTGAATATAACCAAATGCTTCTAGGGACAGAGTAGCAGGGGTAGGGGTCGGGGACCATGCTTTCAGGGAACATCTAGGTCAACTGACATAACAAAGTATATTAAGAAAATGTTCTGCATCCTCTTTGGTGAGTGGTGTCTGGGGTCTTAAAAGCTAGCGAGCAGCCATCTAAGATGCATCAATTGGTCCAACCCACCTGGAGTAAAGCAGAATTAATAACACCAAAGACAAAAGGAAAGTATTAGCCCAAGACACAGAAAGGGTCACATAAACCAGAGACTTCATCAGCCTGAGACCAGAAGAACTAGATGGTGCCCGGCTACCACCAATGACCGCCCTGACAGGGAACACAACAGAGAGTCCCTGATGGAGCAGGAGAAAAGTGGGGTGCAGAACTCAAATTCTAGTAAAAATGCCACACTTAATGGTTTGACTGAGACTGGAGGGACCCTGGAAGGCATGACCCCCAGACTCTCTGTTAGCCCAAAACTAAAACCATTCCAGAGGCCAACTCTTCAGACAATGATTAGACTAGACTATGGGACATAAAATGATACTCGTGAGAGTGTGCTCCTTAGCTCAAGTAGATACATGAGTCTAAATGGGTGTCTGCTGTCCGGAGGCGAGATGAGAAGGCAGAGAGGGTCAGGAGCTAGTTGAATGGACACAGGAAATCTGAGGTGAAAAGGAGGAGTGTGCCGTCACAGTAGAGGGAGAGCAACTAGGGTCACATAACAATGTATGTGTAAGTTTGTGTATGAGAGACTAACTTGAATTGTAAACTTTCACTTAAAGTACAACAATTAAAAAAAAGAAAGATTACAGCCTAGGAAACTCTATGGGTCAGTTCTACTTTTTTATATAGGGTCTCTGTGAGTCAGAATTGATTCGTCGGCATACAACAATGTGAATGTTAAATTTCCTAGGTTCTTGCATTTATGAAAATTTTTTTTATCTCCATTTATGAAAGAGAATTAGACTAGATATTACATTTGTGGGTCACAAATTGTTATTCTATGTACTATTAATATTTTCTCATTTTTACAAAACTTTTAGAGAAATCTGAAATGATAGTTTTTTTTGATGAATATTTTTTCACTTGTGATTTTAGAATATTTTATCCAACTATGTAAAATACATATACACAATATATTTCCAAATTTGGTAAACTCTTCGTTTGTTTTTTTCCAGGAATACAGTAGTATCTTGTTTACTACAAAGGCAAGTCCTTCATTGTCTCAGGAATACTTATTTCTTTTACAACTTTCAGAATTGCTTCCATTACTGATTATTCTTATTCAATTTTCAAGAGCTTATGTAATGCTTAGGTTAGGTCTCTTTGCTCTCTTCCATATGTATCACTTCAGCCCTAATTATTTTCAGAAACTCGTTCTACTTGTGTTCCGGCAGTGCTTTCCTGGACGTTTCTGATTCAAAATTTCAATGTTAATACTGATTTTACAGTTTCTATATGGATTTTACTTGTGTTATTGAATATTTTAATTTAATATATTTTTTGTTTATCATTCCCAATTTTCTGTTATCTTGACTTTAAACTCACTGTATTTTCTCCTTAAATGGTTACTTTTATTAAAAATAACTAGGGAATATTGCATATTATTAAATATGTCAAATTGTCCAAAATCATTATCTATTTGCTGAAGTAAATCATTTCCAGAAAAAAAAAAAGATATTCATCTGTTCTATGTTTCATTGTCTCCACATTGCTATTTGAGTTTATTCATGTTCAATTAAAACAAATTATCCAAATTTCATGACTGAGTAGAGAGTATGTGCAGATTATGCTTGTCCCCACTAACTTCTAATGTGATGAAACCTTTGTTTGTTTGTTTCTATTAAATCCATAGCATATCCATGTGTTAAAGTGGGAAACTCCTGACTCGGCACTCTAATTTTATTCTTTTGGTGCTCTGCTAAGTTGAGGTGGAGACATGATTTTGTCCTTAATGTGTTGCTATTTGACCCTCTTAACAGATGGTACAAATCACTTCATACTATTTTCTGATCTCTACTCATTTTTTGCCTTCTCTTCAGTTCTGAACATATAGTATACTTTATAGGATGTGATGTACCATCATATCCTACCAGTAGTCTTCCTGATACTTGTGGATGTTATGGAAAAATAAAATAAAATAAAATAAAATAAACTCCTAATTAGTTTGGGTGAGGTAAAGAGTAGAATGGGAAAACATTCACTTTGTTTCAAAAAGCAGATGCCCTAGAATAAAATGAAAACTCATCCACTTTCTAGCAGGGCTTTGAACTGTAATTTTTTTCCATTCTGGTTATCATTCTGGTTCACCAAAATTTTAAAAATTCAGTTCTCTTCCAGTGTGGCTTCTTTGACCTTGACTGAACAGTTATGAACCGATTTGAACCTGTGTTGTACTCTCCGTTCTCAAATTTATATTCTGCAAATGGATAACCTGGAGCAATTTCATCTGAAGAAATATGGCTACCAAATTCATCCCTTATATTGCGAATAATATTCTATTTTTATATTAACTCAAATTTTGTTCATCCCTATTTTGTTTGAAAGTAACAGTATATCTTTCCACACATTCATTAATAATTAAATCTAAAGTGACAATGAGGTTCAGTTTTAATTGCTGTCTAAAACATTCCAACACAAAGAAAAAAACAATGTAAAATATATTATTTAAAAAATTTCTATTTTTAAAAATATACTAGAATTCACTGCAGCACTGAGTCACTTTAAAAATAGTATTGTGATAAAAACACTCTTAACATACTGTATAAATATTAAATTGAAGAAACAATAATTTTTAGTAGGAAATTCTCAACATAATACTATAAAATACACTGAAAAACTTAATTTTGATTAGACACCATTTACTACTAACACTTAATAGTCAAGTAAAATTGATAAGAATTTATTCACAAAATACCAGAAATATAAAGTATTATCATACCTAATACATCAATACATAAAAGCAAAACACAATAAAATATTTAATACTTCAATATTCACTCCAGTTCTAAGCTAAAGAATTGCTATAACATTACATAAAGTAAATAATTTATTACAAATATCAATTTAATACACAATTATACAGTTTATTTAGAAATCATCATTGCAATAAACCATTATTAAGTCTAATTAAAAACATCCTCTAATATTTTTTCATTTAAGCTAACCCTGTTGTCTCACAAGATGAATTTCAAACCTGAGAAAACTCTCTCAACACTGACCTAGTAGCTCGTGCACCCAAAGCTGTCACAGAAATTTCATATAACTGGGAATATTGTGAATGGCTTTCTTCCCAAAATTCAAGAACACTTTTCTCTCTCAACTCTTTGAACACCATCAAAGCTTGTTAATAAAGAGTCACTATTAACCATAGCAAGGATGGCGAGACTACGTCTCACATACTGTGGACATGTTATCAGGAGGGACCCATCCCTGAAGAAGGACACCATGCTTGGTAGAGGGTCAGTGAAAAAGAGGTAGACTTTCAATGAGATGGATTGACACAGTGACTGCAACAATGGGTTTATGCATAACAATGATTGTGAGGATGGCGCATGACTGGGCAGTGGTACGTTCTGTTGTACATAGGGCCGCTAAGAGTCGGAACCGACTAGATGGCACCTAATGGCAACAACATTAACAGTACAGTCATTTGATTTCAATTTAACTTTTTTCCTTCATTTTGAGAAATAATTTCATCGCATCAACATCATTTCTAAACAAGAGTATTTCCTGAATTTCATTCCTTTGTTATACCTTCAGTATTGCTCCGTTTCACATTTTCTATCATTTCACAAATGCTTTTTAAATGTAGTATGGCCTTCAGCTTAATATCAGAACTAATTAAAACTTGAAAACCAGGATCTAGATAAACTGCGCCAAATACACTATCATTTTCAATGATAACTTATTCCCTGACATTAAATTTTTCCGTCAATGTCTTTCCAAATGTATTATTAATAGTTCTTAATTTTAGTTTAGTTTCCACCCACATACCAAAAATATCACTCATGGTTAATCGTTCACTTTGCAATCTTACCATAACTTTCTTAAAGTTTGTTAAAGGTTTTAACATTTCCAAAAATTAATTTGACATATGCCATTTGTCATTAGAATAGTCATATTTCATATTATTCTCAGCCAATACATCGCAGAGATTTTTGCATCTTGGTGAGATTTCTAACGTGGTGTATATACTGTTCCATCTTTTTCGGTGATCCAGTACAGATTTCCTTAAATTATTTTCCAAAAACTTGGCAAACAATGTTGGAATACAATTACTTGAAGGCGTTCACGACATTCTCCTAAAAATTCTTCCAGTTCAGCATCCTTTATTTCATCTTTAATAAGTAATTGAAATGTGTGTGCAACACACTTTATACCAGTCAATCTTTTCTTATAAAGCCTGTTGCTTTCACTGTACTCTGCAAAGATTAAGGTCTGTGGTTCAGAATGCACCAAGTCAGAATTCTCAAAATTGTCATTTTGCCTTGACATTATCGCTATCATCTGAGCAAATAAAAAGTTTAATCATACTAGCGTCATTATCTCTGGTTACAGAATAAATCTGTTGTAAAGCAATGTTACTCTTCTCTAAGATTTGACACACATTGTTTTTTATGTACAGACCTGTGTGTCTTTAATTCCTTCATTCTCAATATCAACAGATGTATGTTTCTGTCTTGTGTGAACTGAGCATTAATTCCTAGAATTGACAGACTCAATCTACTGACAACATTCACTTTCAAAGAGAATATTCATTTTTCTAGAATGTTGTTGATATTAGGTGAAAATCAAGGAAGTTCTGACTCATAGCAACCTATGTACAACAGAACGAAACACTGCCCAGTCCTGCACCATGCTCACAATTATTGTTATGCTTGAGTCCACTGTGGCAAACACCGTGCCAATCTATCTCATTGAAGGTCTTCCTCTTTTTCCCTGAGTCTCTGTTCTACCAAGCATGATGTCGTTTTCCAGGGACTGGTCTCTCCTGATAACATATCCAAAGAATGTGAGACGAAGTCTCGCCATTCTAGCTTCCAATGAGCCTTTTGGGTGTACTTCTTCCAAGACAGATTTGTTTGTTCTTCTAGCAGTCCGTGGTATATTCAAAATTCTTCGCCAATGCCATACTTCAAAGGCATCAATTCTTCTTTGGTTCCGTATTCATTGTGCAGCTTTCACATGCATATGAGTCGATTGAAAAAATCATGGCTTGGGTCAAGCACACCTTAGTACTCAAAGTAACATCTTTGCTTTTTAACACTTTAAAGAGGTTGTTTGCAGCAGATTTGCCTAATGCAATGCATTGTTTGATTTCTTGAGTGCTGCTTCCATGGGCATTGATTGTGCATCCGAGTATAATGAAATCCTTGACCACTTCAATCTTATCTCTGTTTATCATGATGTTGCCCATTGGTCCAGTTGTGAGTATTTTTGTTTTCTTTACATTGAGATGTAATCCATACTGAAGGCTATGGTCTTTGATCTTCATGAAGCCTCTGATCTTCAAGTCCTCTTTTCTTCCAGCAAGTAAGGTTGTGTCATCTGAATATCATAGGCTGTTAATGAGTCTTCCTCTAAAAAATCTTGATGCTGAGCTCTTCTTCATATAGTCCAGCTTCTGGGATTATTTGCTCAGCATACAGATTGATAAGTATGGTGATAGGATACAACCTGATGCACACCTTTCCTGACTTTAAACCACGCAGTATCCCCTTTTCCTGTTTGAGGGACTGCTTCTTGATCTATGTACAGGTTTCTCACGAGCACAATTAAGTATTCTGGAATTCTCATTCTTCACAATGTTATCCGTAATTTGTTATGATACATACAGTCGAATGCCTTTGCATAGTCAATAAAACACGGGTAAACATCTCTCTGGTATTCTCTGCTTTCAGCCAGGATCCATCTGACATCAGCAATGATATCCCTTGTTCCAATTCCTCTTCTGAATCCAGCTTGAATTTCTGGCAGTTGCCTGTCTATGTACTCCTTCAACCACTTTTGAATGATCTTCAGTAAAATTTTACTTGCATATGATATTAATCATATTGTTCAATAATTTACACATTCTGTTGGATTGCCTTTTTTTGAACAGGTACAAATATGGATATATTCCAGTCTGTTGGCCAGATAGCTGTATTCCAAATTTCTTGGCGTAGACGAGTGAGCACTTCCAGCACTTCATCCATTTGTTGAAACATCTCAATTGATATTCCAACAATTCTTGGAGCCTTGTTTTTTGCCAGTGTCTTCAGTGCAGTTTCGACTTCTTCCTTCAGTATTATCAGCTCTTGATCATATGCTATCTCCTGAAATGGTTGAATGTCGGCCACTTCTTTTTGTATAGTGACTGTGTATTCCTTCCATCTTGTTTTGGTACTTCCTACATCTTTTAGTATATTTCCCTGTAGAATCGTTCACTATTGCAACTTGAAGCTTGAATTTTTTCTTCAGTTCTTTCAGCTTGAGAAATACTAAGCTTGTTCTTCACTTTTGATTTTCTATTTCCATATCTTCGCACATTTCTTTATAATACTTTACTTTATCTTCTTGAGCCACACTTCCAAATCTTCTGTTCCGCTCTTTTACCTCATCATTTCTTCCATTTGCTGTAACTACTCTGTGTTCAAGAGAAACTTTAAAGTCTCTTCTGGCATGCATTTTGGTCTTTTCTCTTCTGTTCTTTCTAATGACCTCTTTCTTTATGTATGATGTCCTTGCTGTCATTCCACAACTATCCTGGTCTTCTGTCATTAGCGTTCAATGCATCAAATCTATTCTTGATGGTCTTTAATTCAGATCGGATATACTCAAGGTTGTACTTTGGCTTTTGTGGACTTGTTCTAATTTTCTTCAACTTCAACTTGAAGTTGCATATGAGCAATTGATGGTCTTTTCCACAGTTAGCCCCTGACCTTGCTCTGATTGATGATATTGAGATTTTCCATTGTCTCTTTCCACAGATGTATTCAATTTGATTCTTGTGTATTCCATCTGGTGAAGTACACGTGTGTAGTGACTATTTATGTTGTTGAAAAAAGGTATTTACAATGAATAAGTCGCTGGTCTTGCAAAATTCTATCATGTGATCTCTGGCCATATTTTCCAACTACGGATCCTTCATTGTTTCCAACTTTTGCATTCCAATCACTAGCAATTATCAATGAATTTTGATAGCATGTTTGATCAATTTCAGACTGCAGAAGTTGGTAAAAATCTTCAATTTCTTCATCTTTGGCCTTAGTGGTTGGTGAGTAAATTTGAATAATAGTCATATTTACTGGTCTTCTTGTAGGTTTATGGATATTATCCTACCACTAACAGCATTGTACTTCAGGATAGCTCTTGAAATGTTCTTTTTGATAATGAATGCAAGGCCATTACTCTTCAATTTTTCATTCCCAACATAGTAACCAATTGACCATACTAATTTTGGAGCTAAGTTTTAAGGACAAGTGAGGTATCATTTCCCTAATATTCTCTGAGTTGTTTGGAAATTTTGACCAAATGAGGCAATAATTTGATTTAAAATTCTAAGGATCCTGAATAGTCAATTAACTCAAAGGAACAACCATTAATAGTAACTAATTCAACACATGCATCAACAATTGTTTATGTAATTTTACCTTAAGGCATTCTGGAATGGCAAAGTCATAAAATTTTTTTTTTTTTTTTTTGCTTATTCAGAACACTTCTGACACTTTCTTCAGTCTTCTTTGTCCTCTTGCTTTGCATTATATTATATTCACTAGTATGGTGAAACTTCAGATGCCTCCCTAAATTCCCTGTGTGGTCTCCAAACATATCTGTGTTGCAAATTTTACACCAGCTTTTATTTTCAATCTTTTCATACTTGAAAAATTCTCAGCATGGGTTTCCTCTGGTTTGCCCCATACTAGAATTCAAGGGATAAGAAATAATATTAATATTAGGGCACATTTTATAGTCACTATATTACATTAGGCGCCCTGGTGGCACAGTGATTAAAAGCTCCGCTGCTAACCAAAAGGTTGGCAGTTCGAATACACCAGCCCCTCCTTGTGAACATTATGCGGGCAATTCTACTCTGTCCTATAGGGTTGCTGTGGGTTGAAATTGACTACGAGTGTTCTCAGTCACAGAGCATTTCTCACATCTTCGGTAGACCCATCTCACGTTACTGTGAGAGAGGTCCAGCATGGAGCGGAACAGCGAAGTCTGACTAGCCTGTAAACCATCTTGCATAACAGCAGTCACCGCCTGTAGCTGCGCTGGGCAACGTCGCTTGCGGAAGCAATGAACTGTGCGGTTACCAGCCATGTGCCAGAGAGGCGTTCGGCATACATTGGCACCAGATGCAAACCAAACATAAATGGTCCAGTGGTCTTGCTTACAAATTAAAATTATTGTTGAACCAAAACAATGGTGTGAAAAAAATAGCAGTTTTTATTTCATTTCAGGTTCATAAAAAACATTTTCTTTCGATTCCGGTTTCGGTTTTGCTCTGGAGAGAATTTCAGTTTGTTTTGCTTTTTGCTTCCTTTCCGTTTTGAAGCCCTGTTTTCTAGTTGGCACAAATTTCTAATTTTGAAATAGGAGGACAATATAGGTTGAAGGGTCTAGTGTTTGGTTGTATGAAAATTCCTGTAAAACTCTTATTAACTTAAGTCTAAATTTCTTTATTGCCATGACTTTGGTTAAAAAAAAAAGTACTTTTAAAAACTGCATAGCAAAAATTTTAAATAATGGTTTTTACTAATGTTTCTAATTAATATTTAAAAACAGTAAGAATTCTATATTTATACGTAAAACAAAATTCATTTGATTTGGGACTCCCTAGGAATTTTTTAATTTTGTAAGTTTCCTCTATTTTTCAAGTGAAAGAAGCTATTGGAAAACCTAAGTAGATAAACTCATTGCAGATAGCAAGACATCATAATCTGATTAGCAGCATCAATATTTCAACGATGTCTGACGGGGGCAAGCACAAACTAAGAATTAATGTTGATCCAGAAAGTTATTAGAGCTTCTCTATGATTATCAGGGTCTAATTAATAAAGCTACACTCTTTAGCAAAAGGTCAGTGAAATACTTCTTCCTAGAAAACAAACCAAAAAAGAAGAAAAGAAAACTGAATTTTTGTTTCAAATGCAATAGAAAATGATTTTTTAACTGTAATGTTATGAAGGTATTGCCACTTAATTTGTTCATTGTTTAAGGCATTTTAAAGAAGTGACAGATATCCCTGAGGTCCCCTTATAATTGCTTAGATCAATAATCCATTTCTACTTTTCTTGTCCTTGCAAACCGAATGTTTAGATTTTCTGGATGTTTTATCTTGGTACATTTACATATATTCATATAATTGTATCCAACATGCACAAGAGTACGTTTAATACCATGGAACTGATCGAAGTTACTAAACTTTAAGGGGCATTTACTTATTAAATACAAGGTCACATTATTATTGTGTCCTCTTAGTTTATGACATATTCTATCAAATTTTCTGGGTGAAGATTGATCTCTGTCCTCTGCCTGCCATCTAGATTGTCAGATATATAGTTTTATTAGGATTGACCTGTCAACCAGGAGATGCCGTCAGCCACAACCCTGGAAAATAAAAATAGTTTATATTTTTTCAGGGCTCTAAAAAGTGCTCAGGCGAATCTTCTAGCATGCATGCCCCGTTATAAGAGATCCCACAATGACCATTTATTTTAGTTCAAGGCCAAGACCCTTAAATTAAAATTAATATTTGTGATACATCATCTTTGTGAGTATGTCTGTGGCTAGATGTAAAAAGGCTTCTTCTAAAATATAAGATGCCACAGATCACTGTTAATAACTCATTCTATGTGATAAAAGTTCCATTGTGAGAATAATTACTCCCACAGAGCAGGAAATAGTTTTTCTGTTTTCTCTCACTGGAAGTTGTTTAGACCTTATAGAAATCATTGTTTGTGTTTGATGTAAAATCTTCCTTCCTACATTTTTAGGCTTAAAATTCATTGCTATTCTTCTAAGGTAATTAGTTAATATCTAGTATGCTGCCATATACAGTTTTGCTAGACCTTGTGGGCCTTTAAAAAAATAAAAATAAAAATAATGCATAAAGCAGAATTCCTAATCATGGAGCTTATAACTGAAGAGATATGTATTGCCCCAACGCATATTAAATTTTATTTGGCAAGATTTGACGTTTAAAAGGCCTGGTCCTAAGGACAGCACACAGTACAGGGGAAGTCAGCACAATTTGACTAAACCAAAGGTAAGAAGTTTCCTGAATACAACCAAATATCTTGAAGGACAGAGTAGCAGGGGTGGGGGTGCGGGGACCATGCTTTCAGGGGACATCTAGGTCAACTGGCATAACAAGGTTTATTAAGAAAATGTTCTGCATCTTACTTTGGTGAGTGGCATCTGCGGTCTTAAAAGCTAGTGAGCGGCCATCTAAGATGCATCAACTGGTCCCAATTCACCTGGAGTAATGGAGAATGAAGAACACCAAAGTTACAAGGAAAGTATTAGCCCAAGAGACAGAAAGGGTCACATAAACCAGAGACTGCATCAGCCTGAGACCAGAAGAACTAGATGGTACCCGGCTACCACCAATGACTGCCATGACAGGTAACAAAACAGAGAGTCCCTGATGGAGCATGAGAAAAGTGGGGTGCAGAGCTCAAATTCTAGTTAAAAAAAAAACAGACTTAATGGTCTGACTGAGACTGGAGAATCCCCAGAAAGCATAACCGTTGTATTTTCTGTCAACCCAGAACTAAAACCATTCCCGAGGCCAACTCTTCAGACAAAGATTAGACTGGACTATGGGACATAAAATGATACCCGTGAAGAGTGTGCTTCTTAGCTCAAGTAGACACAAGAGTCTATACGGGCAGCTCCTGTCTGGAGGTGAGATGAGAAGGCAGAGAGGGTCAGGAGCTGGTTGAATGGACACGGGAAATCAGGGGTGGAAAGCAGGAGTGTGCTGTCACAGTATAGGGGGTGAAATTAGGGTCACATAACAATGTATGTATAAATTTTTGTATGAGAGACTAACTTGAATTGTAAACTTTCACTTAAAGTACAACAATAAATAATAATAATAACAATCTGCAACAAATAAGGGTATACTGGTGTTTTTGTTGCTTAAAAACTGAGGCCTAAAAACTGAGCACCTTGTCCTACCTCCTACTATCTTTTCTAACTTTCTTTCTGATATGTTCAGCATTCAATGCCTTTTCTTAGCACAAAATCACATATATATGACCTAGTGCCTGTTGCAGCGTCTCTTTATTTGCTTTTGTTTTCACTAGCTATGCAGATGCTGTCAGCTTCTTGCTCTTGCAAAATGCCCATGCAAGCATCAACCTGGGTCCTCATTCCAACCATGGCCCCTGTTTGGCATTTAAGGAAGGGTAACTCCAAACTGCAAAAATGAATGAGATACTTCTAAATAAGCCTTTATTTATTTAATTTATTAACTATTATTTCCTAACGATTTACTTTAGTTTACTTGAACCCTAAAAGAAATATTAAATGCGTTGTGTTTGTAGTTGTTAGTTGCCACTGAGTGGAATCCAACTCATGGTCACTCCCAGTGTGCAGAAAAGAACTACTCCATAGGGTTTCGAGGCTGTGACCTTTCAGGAGCAGATTTTTAACTCTTACTTCCAAGGCACCTGTGGATGAGTCTGACGTGCCAACCTTCAGGTTGGTAGTCAAACGCTTTACAATGTGCCTCCTTTATACTTATATGAACTTATTATTACTACTTTCCTACCCTCCGAATCCTCCAGTTCCAATTCTCTTCTTTTTTATCCTTCACTTTATTTTAACACACAAAGAATCCCTGCCCAAAGGGTATGATTTGTGTCCGTGTATTGGGTGAGTTGGGCAGGAGTCCTATTTCAGGATGGATCTCAGAGATGTCAAAGAGTTAGGGCACCATCAGTGAAGGTCAGGCTACCCTGCTGGCATTTATTAGGGAGCAATGGTTGAGCAGTCAGGTTCATTATGCCTTTATTGCACCACAATATTATGTTAAATATGAAAAATGTGGGATGGAATGATCATGATGTGGCCCCTGTCATTCATTTCAGCTTTTTTTTTACTGGTTTTCACCAGTCTCCATCCATCTTTACACAAAGACTAGCATTCTTGTGTTATCAAGTCCTTAATACTTCCCCAAAGGCACCATGAAGTTTCACACATGTATATATGTCTATTTTTGCCACTTCACCAGGAGCTCTTCTTATGCTTATGCTCTAAACTATAAACTATTTATGCTGGAATAATCTGTAGGAATCTTTGCTGTCACTGTATTTCACTTAATATATTTAATAATTATATTTCCTAGATTTCTAGTGGAATATACAGAGCCCTGAAATTAGTAGTTCTGGTATTAGGGGATTCAGCTTTAGTTCATGCTAAGACCATCTCCATCTGCTCATTTAAAAAAAAAAAAAGGGTGAATTCAAGGGTTAGGTCACTATTATATTCTCAGATGCCTCCAGGGTCCATGCAGATCAATTAAATATGTGAAGGTGCTAGATGTTAGAAAGTATAGAAAATAGGCTTGAAGGGGAGTATGCGTTCTTCTTCTCATAGAGACTCTATAGAACAGAGTGGAACTGCCCCGTAGGGTTTCCTAGGCTGTAATTTTTACAGGAGCAGATCACCAGGTCTTTTCTCCCATGGAGCTAATGATGGGATAGAACTGACCACCTTTCAATTAGCAGCCTAGCTCCTAATCATTGTGCACCAGGGCTGAGTAGAAACTGACTCCATAGCACACAACAACAATATGCTCTTCTTAAAAGCATTGATAGTAAGAAACAAACAAACAAACACGATCACAAAACAACTAAAAGAAGGAGACTTTGCACTGACCAGATCAAATCAAACTTCTAGCCAAATAAGATCAGGGAAGAATTCTCATTCAAAACATCTTATACTCTCAACTTGCACTATTTGATTCTCTTTGAAATTCCAAGTTCTGTACAGCCACTTTGCAACATGATTTTCATCTCTCTCGGTTTTGAATACTCCACTGTCACTCTGTTAGCTTTTTGACCTCAACATTCCAGTGCAGCTCTGCTTGCAAATTCCATTTTATCTTTCAAGTGTGAAAACTAATTTCCTCTAGCCTTAGGCCATCAAAAGAGCTCTTCCATACTGGGCCAGACTCTCCATGGTTGCCATGGGAGAGGAGCAAAGAACACTGAAATATTGGGATCCCTCTTTAAAAAAAAAGCAAAAAAACTTATGTTTCAAGAACAACTTTATTTTGACTATTTAGGAGATTTTCTTGCATTTATTCTAAGTCTGTAAGCAAAGAGAAGATATTAGATGTCAGGATGCTTCTCTCACAAAAAAATTATCTGTTGGATAATATGGCAAAATAATTTATTTTTTTATTTTCCTACCTCATTTTCTCCACATTATAAGCCCCTGACACTTTGCTCACAACTTAGCAAATTGTCAACTGTAGACAACTGATTACATAGATCATTTACACAAAGAAACCATAATAGTACCTTGAAGGAAATATAGTTATACTGATACTTAGCTGTGAAAAACATATCAGAATTGATATTGTCAATGGCATCTCTAAAGCAGAAAGAAGAGATGTTTTTATAAAGTTATTTCTTTTGGTAAGATAAATCAAGAAACTCTAAGAGTGTGATGTCTAATCATTTCTTAATTAAAACTATTCTGTGGTACATTGAGGTAATTTGGTCAAAATGAATTCTTTCTCATGTACTCTAGCTTGACTGAAGAACTATCCCAAAGTATTAAAGTTGAATGGATTCTACATCCTTCAAGTAATTCGTAAATTTCATATTCCTGTATGAAAATTGAGGAGGCAATACTTTAACCTAGATAAATGGCTATTCTAGATTGCAGTGGATCAAATTAATTGTATTAAATTAAAACAAAGATTGAGTAATGATTAAGTAGTTCTTCTTCTGCTGTTTTGTCAGACAACAAAATACTAATATTTTTTCTATTTCCAGTGATTTAATTTATTTTCTTAAATTTAATAAATCATACAAATAAATCAATAAAGTATTGCAATAACTCATATATTAGGCAGAAACACGGAATGTGAGTGCTTAAACTTATTTTTTGACTTACAAATCAATGCTGTCACTTTCTTTAATAGATACTTTTAGATATTTAGCTTTATATAGTAGTGTTATTAATACCTATTTTTCTAAATTTTCTCAGTATCAAGTGAAGGTGAGTGCCTACATCCTTGTTTTCATGTATCTTTGAGAACAGCTACTAATGCCTGAGACTATAAGCAATATCCACAGATACCCACATTATTTTTGCTCTTAAGGGTACAAATAAGAGTTAAAGGTGATAACTGATTTGCAGCAATCTGCACTCTGAACGAACAAGTCAAATTTGCAAATCCATTGCTTAAATTTCCTACTCTTCCTTTTTTTTTTTTTCTTTTTTTCTTTTTTTGTGTGGGAATCTGCTTGCTTCTTCTTCATTTCCATGGTTTAGGGAAAAATACGTCCCTGTTTTATCCCACATAAAGCACAGAGAATTTGTAACTAGGTTTAACTGTGTTCTTATAAAATTTGACCCAGGAAAGACATAAAGCATTAGAAGATCTCTTTCCTTCACTGATATTCTTGTCTTGCATTCCCGAAAGTGGCTTGGCTCTAGTCTGCAGGCTGATGCATCTCCAGTCACCCCAGTCACTCAGCAATCTGCATCTGCATTGGAGCCTAGACCTGTTTGAATAGCTGAAGATTTGAACTCTCAGTCAGAGGGCCAGAGACTGTGAGCACCCTCTTTATGCACGTGGTTTGGGAATTTGGTTGTTTAACGTTATAAAATACACATGAAAATATGTTATTGACTTCAATTTCTGAGTATTCTGAAATTTCTACTTTTTCCTGTTACAAGAAATAAAATACAATTGGCCTTAGAGAAATTGACTTAGCCCTGATTCTAGCAGTCATTAAGAATATTCCAGAAGTAGTCTTTTTAACAAATGGTGCTGGCAAAACTGGATATCCATCTGTAAAAAAATGAAACAGGACCCATATCTCACACCGTATACAAAAACTACATCAAAATGGATCAAAGACCTGAATATAAAGCTTAAAACTATAAAGTTCATAGAAGAAAAAATAGGACCAATACTTCAGGCCTTAATACATGGCATTAACAGGATACAAACCATAACCATCAATGCA